>NC_083730.1:92615734-92933056 GCF_028564815.1 Eubalaena glacialis | reverse complement strand
CTTTCAAAATCACATGGATACACTGCTTCTGTAGAGAGCAAAGTGAAAACAGAAAGCGCCTCTAAGGCAGATGAGCTGCAAGATGACAGCAAAATCCTGCCAGGTTTTGAGCCAGGCCTTCTGAACAGTGTCCCTGTTCAGCCCTGCATGTGTCTGCTCAGACGGATCTGGGGTGCCCCCTATTCCCACTGGGCCAACCCCATCAAACTTCAAGTAATCCCCCTGCCACATACACACTACAATTATACACCTGTGCAGTGAGGTCAGATGTGCCAGCATCTGAGAGTCAAGTGCACACAGAATAGTCAACAAACTCAGGGTCACCTGTCTCCAGAAGCTTTAGGCACTGCTTTAGGCTGAAAATATTTTCAAGTGTGAATCTCATTTATGACAGTTCCCAATTTAATTCAAGTATTTTTGTTTCAAAGCAATTAAAGACATCACCATCAGAAGACCTTCAAGATGGCGGAGGAGTAAGATGTGGAGATCACCTTCTTCCCCACAAATACATCAAAAATACATCTACATGTGGAACAACTCCTACAGAACACCTACTGAATGCTGGCAGAAGACCTCAGACTTCCCAAAAGGCAAGAAACTCCCCACGTACCTGGGTAGGGCAAAAGAAAAAAGGAAAAACAGAGACAAAGAATAGGGACGGGACCTGCACCAGTGGGAGGGAGCTGTGAAGGAGGAAAAGTTTCCACACGCTAGGAAGCCCCTTCACTGGCGGAGACAGGGGGTGGGCGGGGGGTGGGGAAGCTTCGGAGCCACGGAGGAGAGCGCAGCAGCAGGGGTGCAGAGAGCAAAGCGGAGAGATTCCCGCACAGAGGATCAGGGCCGACCAGCACTCACCAGCCCGAGAGGCTTGTCTGCTCACCCGCTGGGGCGGGCGGGGGCTGGGAGCTGAGGCTCGGGCTTCGGAGGTCAGATCCTAGGGAGAGGACTGGGGGTGGCTGTGTGAACACAGCCTGAAGGGGGCTAGTGCACCACAGCTAGCTGGGAGGGAGTCCGGGGAAAAGTCTGGACCTGCCTAAGAGGCAAGAGACCATTGTTTCAGGGTGCGCGAGGAGAGGGGATTCAGAGCACCGCCTAAACGAGCTCCAGAGATGGGCACAAGCCGCGGCTACCAGCCTGGACCCCAGAGATGGGCATGAGATGCTAAGGCTGTGGCTGCAGCCACCAAGAATCCTGTGTGCAAGCCCAGGTCACTATCCACACCTCCCCTCCCGGGAGCCTGTGCAGCCCGCCACTGCCACGGTCCCATGATCCAGGGACAACTTCCCGGGGAGATCACACGGCGCCTCAGGCTGGTGCAACGTCATGTGCCACATTCCATACCCCTCCCTCCCCCGGCCTGACTGAGCCAGAGCCCCCGAATCAGCTGCTGCTTTAACCCCGTCCTGTCTGAGCGAAGAACAGACGTCCTCAGGCGACCTACATGCAGAGGTGGGGCCAGATCCAAAGCTGAACCCCGGGAGCTGCTCAAACAAAGAAGAGAAAGGGAAATCTCTCCCAGCAGCCTCAGGAGCAGCGGATTAAATCTCCACAATCAACGTGATGTACCTGCATCTGTGGAATACCTGAATAGACAACGAATCATCCCAAATTGAGGCGGTGGACTTTGGGAGCAACTGTAGACTTGGGGTCTGCTGTATGTGACTTACTAGTTTCTGATTTTTATGTTTATCTTAGCATAGTTTTTAGCGCTTGCTATCATTGGTGGATTTGGTTATTGGTTTGGTTGCTCTCTTTTTTTTTTATTACTTTTTAATTTTTTTATTTTAATAATATTAAATTTTAAAAAAATTTTAATAACTTTATTTTATTTTATTTATTTATTTCTTTTTATCCCCTCCCTTTTCTTCTGAGCTGTGTGGCTGACAGGGTCTTGGTGCTCCAGCCTGGTGTCAGGCCTGAGCCTCTGAGGTGGGAGAGCCGAATTCAGGACATTGGACCACCAGAGACCTCCCAGCCCCACGTAATATCAAATGGCGAGAGCTCTCCCAGAGATCTCCATCTCAACGCTAAGACCCAGCTCCACTCAATGACCAGCAAGCTCCAGTGCTGGAGAGATGGGCACGAGCTAGTTGCCAAGCAACTAGCAAGACAGGAACACAACCCCACCCATTAGCAGAGAGGCTGCCTAAAATCATAATAAGTTCACAGACACCCCGAAAAACACAACATGGGATGCGGTCCTGCCCACCAGAAAGACAAGATCCAGCCTCATCCACCAGAACACAGGCACCAGTCCCCTCCACCAGGAAGCCTACACAACCCACTGAATCAACCTTAGCCACTGGGGTCAGACACCAAAAACAACAGGAACTACGAACATGCAGCTTGCGAAAAGGAGACCCCAAACACAGTAAGTTAAGCAAAATGACAAGACAGAGAAACACGCAGCAGATGAAGGAGCAAGGTAAAAACCCACCAGACCAAACAAATGAAGAGGAAATAGGCAGTCTACCTGAAAAAGAATTCAGATTAATGATAGTAAAGATGATCCAAAATCTTGGAAATAGAATGGAGAAAATACAAGAAACGTTTAACAAGGACCTAGAAGAACGAAAGAGCAAACAAACAATGATGAACAACACAATAAATGAAATTAAAAATTCTCTAGAAGGAATCAATAGCAGAATAACTGAGGCAGAAGAACAGATAAGTGACCTGGAAGATAAAATAGTGGAAATAACTACTGCAGAGCAGAATAAAGAAAAAAGGAATGAAAAGAATTGAGGACAGTCTCAGAGACCTCTGGGACAACATTAAACGCACCAAAATTCGAATTATCTGCGTCCCAGAAGAAGAAGAGAAAAAGAAAGGGACTGAGAAAATATTTGAAGAGATTATAGTTGAAAACTTCCCTAATATGGGAAAGGAAATAATCAATCAAGTCCAGGAAGCGCAGAGAGTCCCATACGTGATAAATCCAAGGAGAAACATGCCAAGACACATATTAATCAAACTGTCAAAAATTAAATACAAAGAAAAAATACTGAAAGCAGCAAGGGAAAAGCAACAAATAACACACAAGGGAATCCCCATAAGGTTAACAGCTGATCTTTCAGCAGAAACTCTGCAAGCCAGAAGGGAGTGGCAGGACATATTTAAAGTGATGGAAGGGAAAAACCTACAACCAAGATTACCCAGCAAGGATCTCATTCAGATTTGACGGAGAAATTAAAACCTTTACAGACAAGCAAAAGCTAAGAGAATTCAGCACCACCAAACCAGCTTTACAACAAATGCTGCAGGAACTTCTCCTTGCAGGAAACACAAGAGAAGAAAAAGACCTACAATAACAAACCCAAAACAATTAAGAAAATGGTAATAGGAACATACATATCGATAATTACCTTAAATGTAAATGGATTAAATGCTCCAACCAAAAGACACAGACTGGCTGAATGGATACAAAAACAAGACCCGTATATATGCTGTTTGCAAGAGACCCACTTCAGACCTAGGGACACATACAGACTGAAAGTGAGGGGATGGAAAAAGATATTCCATGCAAATGGAAATTAAGAGAAAGCTGGCGTAGCAATTCTCATATCAGTAAAAATAGACTTTAAAATAAAGACTATTACAAGAGACAAAGAAGGACACTACGTAATACTCAAGGGATCAATCCAAGAAGAAGATATGATAATTGTAAATATTTATGCACCCAACACAGGACTACCTCAATACACAAGGCAAATGCTAACAGCCATAAAAGGGGAAATCGACAGTAACACAATCATAGTAGTGGACTTTAACACCCCACTTTCACCAATGGACAGATCATCCAAAATGAAAATAAATAAGGAAACACAAGCTTTAAATGATACATTAAACAAGATGGACTTAATTGATATTTATAGGATATTCCATCCAAAAACAACAGAATATACTTTCTTCTCAAGTGCTCACGGAACATTCTCCAGGATAGATCATATCTTGGGTCACAAATCAAGCCTTGGTAAATTTAAGAAAACTGAAATCGTATCACGTATCTTTTCCGACCAAAACGCTATGAGGCTAGATATCAATTACAAGAAAAAAATCTGTAAAAAATACAAATACATGGAGGCTAAACAATACACTACTTAATAACCAAGAGATCACTGAAGAAATCAAAGAGGAAATCAAAAAATACCTAGAAACAAATGACAATGAAAACATGATGACCCAAAACCTATGGGATGTAGCAAAAGCAGTTCTAAGAGGGAAGTTTATAGCAATACAATCCTACCTCAAGAAGCAAGAAACATCTCAAATAAACAACCTAACCTTACACCTACCGCAATTAGAGAAAGAAGAACAAAAAAATCCTAAAGTTAGCAGAAGGAAAGAAATCATAAAGATCAGATCAGAAATAAATGAAAAAGAAATGAGGGAAACAACAGCAAAGATCAATAAAACTAAAAGCTGGTTCTCTGAGAAGATAAACAAAATTGATAAACCATTAGCAAGACTCATCAAGAAAAAAAGGGAGAAGACTCAAATCAATAGAATTAGAAATGAAAAAGGAGAAGTAACAACTGACACTGCAGAAATACAGAGGATCATGAGAGATTACTACAAGCAACTATATGCCAATAAAATGGACAACCTGGAAGAAATGGACACATTCTTAGAGAAGCACAACCTTCTGAGACTGAACCAGGAAGAAACAGAAAATATGAACAGACCAATCACAAGCACTGAAATTGAAACTGCGATTAAAAATCTTCCAACACACAAAAGCCCAGGACCAGATGGCTTCACAGGCGAATTCTATCAAACATTTACAGAAGAGCTAACACCCATCCTTCTCAAACTCTTGCAAAATATGGCAGAGGGAGGAACACTCCCAAGCTCATCCTACGAGGCCACCATTACCCAGATACCAAAACCAGACGAAGATGTCACAAAAAAAGAAAACTACAGGCCAGTATCACTGATGAACACAGATGCAGAAATCCTCAACAAAATACTAGGAAACAGAATCCAACAGCACATTAAAAGGATCATGCACCATGATCAAGTGGGGTTTATCCCAGGGTTGCAAGGATTCTTCAATACATGCAAATCAATCAATGTGATACACCATATTAACAAACTGAAGGATAAAAACCATATGATCATCTCAATAGATGCAGAAAAAACTTTTGGCAAAATTCAACACCCATTTACGATAAAAACTCTCCAGAAAGTAGGCAGAGAGGGAAGCTACCTCACCATAATAAAGGCCATGTATGACCAACCCACAGCCAACATCGTTCTCAATGGTGAAAAATTGAAACCATTTCCACTAAGATCAGGAACAAGACAAGGTTGCCCACTCTCACCACCATTATTCAACATAGTTTTGGAAATTTTAGCCACAGCAGTCAGAGAAGAAAAAGAAATAAAAGGAATCCAAATCGAAAAAGAAGAAGTAAAACTGTCACTGTTTGCAGATGACATGATACTATACATAGAGAATCCTAAAGATGCTACCAGAAAACCACTAGACCTAATCAATGAATTTGGTAAAGTAGCAGGATACAAAATTAATGCACAGAAATCTCCTGCATTCCTATACACTAATGATGAAAAATCTGAAAGAGAAATTAAGGAAACGCTCCCATTTACCATGGCAACAAAAAGAATAAAATACCTAGGAATAAACCTACCTAGGGAGACAAGAGACCTGTATGCAGAAAACTATAAGGCACTGATGAAAGAAATTAAAGATGATACAAACAGATGGAGAGATATACCATGTTCTTGGATTGGAAGAATCAACACTGTGAAAATGACTATACTGCCCAAAGCAATCTACAGATTCAATGCAATCGCTATCAAACTACCAATGGCATTTTTCACAGAACTAGAACAAAAAATTTCACAATTTGTATGGAAACACAAAAGACTCCGAATAGCCAAAGCAATCTTGAGAAAGAAAAATGGAGCTGGAGGAATCAGGCTCCCTGACTTTAGACTATACTATAAAGCTACAGTAATCAAGACAATATGATACTGGCACAAAAACAGAAACATAGATCAATGAAACAGGCTAGAAAGCCCAGAGATAAACCCACGCACATATGGTCACCTTATCTTTGATGCAGGAGGCAAGAATATACAATGGAGAAGAGACAGCCTCTTCAATAAGTGGTGCTGGGAAAACTGGACAGCTACATGTAAAAGAATGAAATTAGAACACTTCCTGACACCATACACAAAAATAAACTCAAAATGGATTAAAGACCTAAATGTAAGGCCAGACACTATCAAACTCTTAGAGGAAAACATAGGCAGAACACTCTATGACATACATCACAGCAAGATCCTTTTTGACCCACCTCCTAGAGAAATGGAAATAAAAACAAAAATAAACAAATGGGACCTAATGAAAGTTAAAAGCTTTTTGCACAGCAAAGGAAACCATAAAAAAGACGAAAAGACAACCCTCAGAATGGGAGAAAGTATTTGCAAACGAAGCAACTTACAAAGGGTTAATCTCCAAAATGTACAAGCAGCTCGTGCAGCTCAATATCAAAAAAACAAACAACCCAATCCAAAAACGGGCAGAAGACCTAAATAGACACATTTCTCCAAAGACGATATACAGACTGCCAACAAACACATGAAAGGATGCTCAACATCACTAATCATTAGAGAAATGCAAATAAAAACTACAATGAGGTATCACCTCACACTGGTCAGAATGGCCATCATCAAAAAATCTACAGACAATAAATGCTGGAGAGGGTGTGGAGAAAAGGGTTAGTGTTGGTGGGAATGTAAACTGATACAGCCACTATGGAGAACAGTATGGAGGTTCCTTAAAAAAGTAAAAACAGAACTACCATACGACCCAGCAATCCCACTCCTGGGCATATACCCTGAGAAAACCGTAATTCAAAAAGAGTCATGCACCCCAATGTTCATTGCAGCACTATCTACAACAGCCAGGACATGGAAACAACCTAAATGCCCACCAATAGACGAATGGATAAAGAAGATGTGGTACATATATGCAATGGAATATTACTCAGCCATAAAAAGAAACGAAATGGAGTTATTTGTAGTGAGGTGGATGGACCTAGAGTCTGTCATACAGAATGAAGTAAGTCACAAAGAGAAAAACAAATACTGTATGCTAACACATATATATGGAATCTTAAAAAAAAAAGCGTTCTGAAGAACCTAGGGGCAGGACAGGAATAAAGACGCAGACATAGAAAATGGACTTGAGGACACGGGGAGGGGGAAGGGTAAGCTAGGACGAAGTGAGAGAGTGGCATGGACATATATACACTACCAAATGTAAAACAGATAGCTAGTGGGAAGCAGCCGCATAGCACAGGGAGATCAGCTCGGTGCTTTGTGACCACCTAGAGGGGTGGGATAGGGAGGGTGGGAGGGAGACGCAAGAGGGAGGAGATATGGGGTTATATGTATACGTGTAGCTGATTCACTATCTTATACAGCAGAAACTAACACACCATTGTAAAGCAATTATACTCCAATAAAGATATTAAAAAAAAACCAAAAACAAACTAAAACCCCCCAGTTTTATTATAAAATATAGATGCAACCACGTAACATAATGGGTTACAGTATCTATGTATGCAGATACCTTTTAATTAAGCCCTATATTCCCTGCGCAAATGACATCAAAACAATAAAGGAAATTAAAATAGCCCACTCACACCCCTCCCATTGTGGCAGCTCCCTCGCCTTCTTAAGTTCCCTGCCCCCCCTCCCCGCACTATATACATGTTTTTACAGCTGCAGCCATAAACGTGGAGCTGTTCTGTATTCTGCCTCTCCCCGCTTTTCTACCTGTGGCGGTCTTAGCGACTGCGTGCTTTCATCCCTGCACTGGTGCAGAGGTGCTCCCAAAGCCAGGGCATGACTGCAGGTGCTTCTCTGGGCCCGCCTGCCTGTGGCCTCCCCAGGTGGCCGCCTCCGGAAGCGGCACAGGGAAGCACAGAGGCGGCCAGGCTGGTGCTCCAGCAGGCGGCCGGGTGCCCAGGAGGACGGCAACAGCACCCAGCCCGCCAGAGTGCAGCCCGCAAGCCACAAGCTCTCACGGAAGCTGGCACTCGTGCTGCCCAGTCCGATCCAGCTGTTATTTTTGAGGTCTACTGCCAGATTTGAATTTCAGACCGACTCCTGAGGTGAGAACGCTGATTCGACCTTCAACAGAATGCTGAAAATCTGAACTTAGAATGCTGCTTTCCATGGAGAAACAAATAAACCAGTGGCTACATGCAGCAAAAATCAGTTTTTAATAACGGCCTTAGACGCTCAGAAATGTCAACATAATTAAAGTAAAAAACGCACAGCGCCCGTTCTACGTTACAGGAAAAAGGCAGCTGCGAAAGACGTTTGGGGACCCCTGGAGAAGCGGGGCAGGCCGTGTTCTGAGCAGTCCAACGCCCCACGCCCCACTGCCATTTGAAGGGAGGAAATGGGCCGGGGGCTAAGCTCTGGTTCTACAGCTTAGGAAAGAGTTGTGAGGATCTGACCCCTTTAAGAGAAGATGACGGTAACCATATCTTACTTTTCTTTTTAATTAAAGTGCTGCTATTAACACAGACCCCTGAGTAAGATTCCTGGCCGTCAGTGTGAGCTCAAGGGCCGCTGCTGTGGCAGGAGCATCAGTGCTCTGGCGAGTCCGTCCAGGCCCGATGCGGGCCTCGCAGGCGAAGCTCTCCTGCAGCTCCTGGGAGGCTCACCACGAAGCACAGGCTCCCAGCCTGGGCCCAGAGGTCCGTGTCTCTGACACTGCACCCAGTATTTGGTGTGTCTGTGCATTCAGGGAGTTTTCATCAGGTTCTTACTGACCCCAGCTCTACGGTACAGACAGACCTCATTTTATTGTACTTCACAGATACCGTGTTTTTTTTTGTTTGTTTGTTTTTTACAAATTGAAGGTTTGTGGCAACTCTGCGTCGAGCAAGTCTATCAGGGCCACCTTCCCACCAGCATTTGCTTACTTCACGTCTCTGTGTCACATTTTGGTAATTCTCGTAATGTTTCAAACTTTTTCATTATTAGATCTATGATCAGTGATGTTACTATTGCAAAAAGTTTACCACTCGCTGACGGCTCAGATGATGGTTGGCATTTTTTAGCAATAAAGGGCTTTTAAACTGAGGTATGTATATATTTTTCAGATATAATGCTATTGCACACTTAATAGACTACAGTATAATGTAAACATAACTTTTATACACACTGGGAAACCAAGAAATGCGTGTGGTTTACTTCGCTGCCATGGTCTGGAACTGAAACCACGGTATCTCCGAGGTCTGCCCGGAAAAGCACGCGATCCCACGTGGCAGAAGAGCGGGGTCTGCTCACAGCCTTCATGCAGGCTCGAGAGCTGAGTGGCCAGAGGAATCCACACTCAGGTACTTTTACCAACCGCGCTTTGCCCAGAACACAGACGTGGACTCTTGTTTAACTTACCTCTACGTTGAAAGGATTGTCTTCCACTTTCCCGACTTCTGCTTCTGGCAGAGGATTTTTTAAGGTTTGTAAAAATAAAGCTGCTTTCCTTTTACGTTCTGCTTGAAGCTGTTTCTCCTTTGATTCCTTAGACGCCTGGGCAAGCTTTTCCCTGGCAGCAGCTGCCAGTCGGTCCTCCAGCTTTTGCTTTGCTTAAGGAATAAACAGAAAAAAAGATGTTTAGAGCAAGCAGTACTGCATAAATATCTTGCTATCTTAATTTTCATGGGCAGTAAAAGGGTCATGAAATATAATGCAGTTATTTTAAAACATGAATATGATACAGGTTTCAGGAAAGGTCAACAAATCGGGCAAACAGAATTCTCAGAGAATTAGTTTATAATGCTCACTACTGGTACTTCTCATATTTTACTTTCAAAATCAAAGTCAGAAAGTTGATGGGATTCCACAGCAGTGAAACCTGAAATGATGAAAACCTTGGAATGGTTCTCATAAACATGTGCCCAAATTACCAGGTAAGGAACACCGTGAAAAGTGTTTTATTCCAAACGATCTGACACACTGTTCAGTTCACACGCAATAAACGCAGATTTAGGTACACACGCGTGAACACAGGTGCGCCCGGGGAGAGCAGCACCATGCTAGTTCCCGAGAGCAGAGCATCCTGTGGTTAAAGGATTACCTCCCAGCAATGCTGCGTGATCTGTTTGTGTATACACAGAAAAATTAATTCACAAAACCAGTTAGAACAGATAAAAACTGCAAACGCAACTGTTAATTCACTGCTTTAGTGAGAGCAGAATAGAATTTATTTTGGAGGAGGGACAGAACACGACAAGACGTTCCCCACAACACTGCCAGCCATGCGTCAGAGGCAAGCGGTGGCCACACCGTGACCCCTGAAGACGAGCCACAGCCTGAAAACCAGCTTGGGCCCCAGCACCTTCAAGGGTCCGATGCTTCTGCAGGGAGATGGCCTCACAAAGAGGCGTCTCCCAGCTCGGAACATTAGCCCGAGCTGGGCGCACAGGCTGAGCATTTGCCCCAAGGCTGCCATTAGAGCCTTCTCGGCCACCCTCAGCTTATGCTCTGAAAACAAATCGCCGCGGGCACCACATCCGAGCTTAAGGAGCAGTCGTGCCCCTCGCCCCACAGCGCTTCTCAGAGGGGCAAGAACAGCACACGGCCCCCAGCGCTCCTGATTTCCAAAGGCTGGAGGCTCTGCTTAGCAGGTTAATCTCGTATTCATGTACTTTTCTTTTAAGAAGTTTAAAACATATCGACAAACCTTGCTTTGCTTCTAGCTCCTCCTGGGTAAGTTGAGGCCGCTTCTCCTCAACAACTACACAGGGTGGGGCAACTGCCGGGTTAGTGTTTGTAGCGCTACTAGAACTTTCTTGGCCTTCTTTGCTTTCTTCATCATCATCACTGTCATCATCTAGCTTAACACGATTTTTTTCCAGGGGAAGTAGATCATTTTCTTTGGCCTTGATTGCAAAGCTTATTGGAGCAAATGAAGCTATTGAGAAAAGGTGAAAATGGTAATACATTTTTAAGTAACTGGAAGCACAGAGCAGAAACCTTCACGGGCCCCACCATCCACATGAGCATCAGCTGGTGGGAGCAACGTCTCGAGTGGAGCCACATCTTACGCAGAGGGAGGGTCTAGGGGCAGCAGGCAGTGCCTGTGAGGTCAGAGGGCATTTAAAAGGACGTCACACGTGCCGAGCCCGATGGAGGGGAAGGCAGAGCACCGGCTCCATCTCGGGCCGCGTCAGGATGCACACACGGAGCGCCAGCTGGGGTCACTCCATGGGCAAATGGTCAATTTTTGTTGGTGTTTTCCTTCTTTTTCTGGGCTCAGCACATCGCTGAGTGTGCGGAAGTAAGCATATGATGGGACTCCACTATTAAAAGGTACTTCTAAAAACTCCCAACCATATAAGGTAACCTTTTCTTACAAGAGGAAGCTGCAGAATCTGTTCCTTTATTCAGCAAACGTTTGACTGGGTGCCTACTTTGTGCTAGGCGTTAGGTCAGACTATTCTCTGCACCTTCAAGAAAATTTTAAACCTAGTGTAACAAAAATTTAGGTGGTTCAATTTTTCTCTCCTAGAATATTTGGAAATTTTAATTTAAGAGAAATACAAAGGCCCAAAAGGAAACAATCTTCTTCCCCTTCCCCCCATCTACTCAACACTCACTCACTGATTCCCTTCCTCCTCAGACTATGGTAAATGGCTCTTAACAACACCTAACTGGTTGTAATGAGATACTTTATTTTTAAAAACCATGTGTTATTGCTGATGAAAGTTATTCAAGTAAACCACAGTAAAGGGCAATGTCAAGTGCAGCGCAAACGGGCTGACTCTGAGAGGGAAGTGGATCTAGGTTACCGAAGGCAGGTTCTGATGTGGCTATAACTGTGGAGGTGAGCTCACCCAGCTGGCCCCCCCTGGGCTTCTCCACTTTCAGCATTTTACGGTTCCAAACCCAAGTGTGACTTGAAGCTGGTAAATAACCCAGATCTTTGACATATAATCATCTCTCATCAATAATCTCTCAAGCTACAAAGCACACCCCAAGATGTTAAATGTTAGCAAAGTGATATTTTATAAGTCAGAATGAAAAGGGGGCAAAATCAGTCTCTGTGTTGATTATGCAACGCTATGCACTTGCACTGTATGTGGTGCGCTGAGGTCTACCTTCCTAACAACCCCCAAACAAAGATATAACATGGGGTGAAAAATACACTTTGCTAGGGGAGTCAATATTAACCATTTTACCGCAGTTATGTTAAGAACGGCCCTTATCTTTTGGAGATAAATGTGATCACACTGATGGATAAAATGCCATGATGCTGGGATCTGCCTCAGAACATCCTGGGGGTGTGCTGGACTGAGAGTTCTCAGATTTGCCCTGCGTCGGCCACGGGAGCTGGGTGCTGAGCACTGCGCGTGTGGGGTGTGACTGTTACACCAGGCTCTGTGTCTGTACTTGTGTGAAATTCTCCATAGGAAAAAACTTCCATAATATTAACACTTTAGAGCCTCTAGTCATATGGTCTCTTTAAGAATAGAGTCAAAGAAACATAGAAAAGAAAACTTCAGTTAAATGTTAATCAAAATTACTCAAGTTAACTTGGGCTAAAGTATTATATCACAAAATAATTTTAAAACAATTACTCCCAATCTCTTCCTCCGAATTAAAAAATATGCAATCAACAAATATATTAAAATGAAAACTTCTGGAACACAGTTTAATGCATGTCGAATACAGTGCCAAACAGCACCACTGTTCGATACATACTTTAAAGTGATTTAGGGACTTCCCTGGTGGTGCAGTGGTTAAGAATCCACCTGCCAATGCAGGGGACATGGGTTCGAGCCCTGGTCCGGGAAGATCCCACAGGCCGTGGAGCAACTAAGCCCGTGCGCCACACCTACTGACCCTGCGCTCTAGAGTCCGTGAGCCGCAACTACTGAGCCCATGTGCCACAACTACTGAAGCCCGTGAGCCCTAAAGCCTGTGCTCCGCAACAAGAAGCCCGCGCACTGCAATGAAGAGTAGCCCCCACTCGCCACAACCAGAGAAAGCCCGCGCGCAGCAACGAAGACCCAAAGCAGCCAAAAATAAATAAATTTATATTAAAAAAATAGTGACGTAATAAAAGAACTAACGTGCAGAGTCTCCATGCCTCACCTCACTTAACATTTGCAAGCCCCGGAGGAGACACATACTATCAGGCCTCCCCATTTACAGATGAGGAAACTGAGGCTAAAAAGGTCAAGTAACCTTCCCAGCATAGCTCAGCCAGAAAGCAGGGGATCAGGAACTATTTTCTTTGTAGAATTATTCAATTACACAACTACTGCTTCTACCTGGAACCTTATTTGCAAGTCACATCTCAACACGTGAAAAGCACTTCCTACAGCCTTCAGCGGTTTCCTGTTGTGTTAAGGATGAACAGCAGCTGTGGAGGGGGCCCCCTCTCCTACTCCTCCCTTCCTCTCCCACTCCTCCCTTCTGCACTGCGCTCCAGCCCCGCCCTGCCTTCTGCCTGGAGCTGTCATCCTTTTTCCATGCCTGGCTTTCTTGCTCGTCTCATCTCAAATGAAGCCTCTCCTCAGACAGGCCCTGCCCGGCCTCTCTCCTTCACGCCACTCTTGACGTTCTGTGCTGTGTGTGTGGTCTGGTTACCCCGGAGCCTGGAGCGGGCAAGACCGCAGGACTAACGTGGCCCCGGTGCGCACTGATGCAGAGTAGCCTGTGCTCAGGAAACACTCGTGAGCGAGCCGACGGTGCCCCGCCCTCCACCTTCCACATCAAATATGCTTCCTTGCTTAAGGTATCAAGTTTCATTGCTAACTTTTAACTTCTAAGGTAATATATATTCTCCATGGGAAATGTTGAAAACACAGGTGAACAAAATGAAGGACCAGCTGCTATTCAGATACAGGAAAGAAATGATGTGAACACAATGGTTCCGAGGCACGTACGTGTGCAAGTGTACCAACACACGAAAAACGGGACCATACTTTATAGTTCTATAGCCTGCTGTTTTCACTTAGTAAGCGACACCTTTCCATAGAAAAAGTGTAGACATCTTTCCATGTCAACATACATCATTTTAATAAATGGCAATAATATTTCTTAGTATGGACATGCCAATTGATTTCAGTCTCCCATGATGGTTCCCAATTTTTTATTTTTAAAAGCCCACGGGCCTTGGGAGGAACACCTGGTCGAGACGTCCTGGTGAGCCAGACGTTTCTAGGAGTGGGAGTGCCTTTAGGGTTTGGTCCCCATCATCGGGCTCTCCCCTGGAGAGGCCTTACCGACAACACTCCAAGGACAACGCGTGAGTGAGGGTCCTACCACTCGCACCCTCTCTGTTACTTTCTAACTTTACCAAATTGGAGGCAAAGAACAGTATCTTGTTAGTGAGGATATATTTTAAAAGTTTAGGACTTCCCTGGTGGTGCAGTGGTTAAGAATCCGCCTGCCAGTACAGGGGACACGGGTTCGATCCCTGGTCCAGGAAGATCCCACATGCCGCAGAGCAACTAAGCCCATGAGCCACACTTACTGAGCCTGCGCTCTAGAGCCCGCGAGCCACAGCTACTGAGCCCGCGTGCCGCAACTACTGAAGCCTGTGCTCCGCAACAAAAGCCACCACGATGAGAAGCCTGCGCACCACAACGAAGACTAGCCCCCGCTTGCCGCAACTAGAGAGAGCCCGTGTGCAGCAACGAAGACCTGATGCAGCCAAAAAAAAAAAAGTTTATTCACTGACCAAGTGTTTTCCTTCTTTTGTGAACTATCTTTTCATGTCTTTTGTTTTTCTACTGCAGTGACTTTTCTTACTGATTTACAAGAGCTCTTTCTATAGCAAGGATTTTGACCTTTATCTTCTGTTATATTAGCAATCACTGCCATCCTGACATTTGTCTTTCAACTTTATACAGGCCCAGCTCCCATCAGACCTATCTTTATCATTCATGGCTTCAATTCTTAGAAAATCCTTTCCACTCTGACTAGAAAAAAATTACCTTTATTTTCTTCTACTTTATGATTTTATTTTTTACGTTTAAACACTTAAATCTATCTGGAATCACTGTAATTGTCAGAGGTAACGTAAGAGTCTTATTTTTTTCAAAATGGAGAGCCTGTTTCTCCAACATCAATTACTGTCATACTAGGGAAGCTTTATCATAAAAATCTCAGGAAATGTTGGTGCTTTTCCAGCATCTGTTAGCAAGGTAAGACTGTACTTGGAGAGTTTTCGTGGGATGCCGCACTGGGATGGCTGCAAGGAACCCCACCTGCTCGGAACCCCACCTGCTCATACCTGCTCTCACTGTCATTCCAAGCTTGCTTCCATCTGAGGTGCTAACATCTGGGTTTCCCAGGGGTCCTGGCCTGCAGACTGCTAAGCTTTATGGGGTTAAGGTACTAGGGCTGGAGAGCTTCCTAACTTTCCATCTTTGGGCTCTGGAGTAGCTTTAATCAGACAGGCTTTTCTCTTTCTTGAGGGAAGTTACCTTGACTTTGACTTTGTCCTGGCCTGCCTGCTTTTAGAGGTTATTTCACTGACCAATGTTTTCTAAATTCTTTCAGGCCTATAGATCTGTCATTTTACTGCCTCTCTGGAGATAGTTTTAGCAATTTATCAATATATTTTCTTAGAAAATTTTTTTCAGTTATTTTCAAATTTATTCAAATTTAGTTAAATATATTGTTCTCGTGTACTTAAAAAATACCGTGTTTTCTCTCTCATTATGCTGTGCATTTGCTTTTTTTCTGTATTAAACTTGTACGATGATGATAAGTTTTACTGGTCTTTTATTATATCCTCACCCATTTCTGCTTTGATTTTTATTGATTCTCCTTTTCTGCTTTTCTGACATGCATTTTATATAAAGTTTCTTCCTAGGTTCTTGAGTTGAATGCTTGTTTTGTTTTTACTTTTTCTTTACCAACATAAGCATATGAGGTTATGGATTTTTCTTTTAAGTTTTCACTGCATTTGATAATTTTTGGATAATATTCTCATTGTCCTCACCTTCTTTGACTGATTAATTTCAGGGCATTGACATGTCTGTAAGAATCTTTGTGCTCCAGCATTCAGAATACTTTTCATTCAAAATTTCAGATAGATCTTAACTACCTGGTATTTAATGCTATAGATTACACGTCTGATGTGCGAGCCTGCTTTTTCTCCCCTGTGAAGGACAACCTGTCTATTTTCCCATCTGGATGCTTTTTCTTCCATCTCTGTCCTTTTCCTTGGAAATTTGAGGAAAATTTTGAATTTGTCTTCTCATCCAATCTGATTTTTAGTGTTTTTATTATATTTTAAAATTTGGCAATCTTTTTCTAAACAATCTTTTCCAGATGTCAGATTATCGGTTGCACTAATTTTACAGTATCTTTAACTCTGTGAGAATAAGAATCAGAGACTAAAAGAATTTTCCTGTCACTTAGTAACTGTTTCCAAGGTGCCCACATGCTCCGAGGCTCAGATCGTGTCCTTCTGAACTCCTGCCTCTTTGCAGGAGCTGTGACTGTCTCCTCATCCTCACCCTGACGGAGCTGAGGGCGGGGTGGGTTCCGTCGGACATCCGCATCTCTCGGGAGCCTCAGGCTCAGAGGGCACGACGAGGGAAGCGGCGAGCGCTGTTTCGTCTGCCGAATCCCAGGGCGCTTGCTCACGGGAGCGCGGAGGGCGCTCCACGCGGGGCTGGCCCACTGCGCCCCGACCACACCCTGCTGGGGCCCCGCTGCCCCCTGGATGCTCCTGGTGGTTCTGGCCTTCTGCCCGCCCCCTTCTTGGGTTGACAGTGGGTTCCCCTGGGGTCCCTGCCACTGAGTCCCCAAATGTCCTGCTCTTTCCTATGAACTGAAGTCCAGGTGGGCTGGCTTGTCCTTCTTAAACATGAACAGTACCTCCCCCTGCTTCTGGAGCAGTAACTGTGTTTACTCTCTTCTTACTAATACGTTCCTTTGGTTATTCCAATGAGAGATGAAGGCGGCTGGGAAGGGTGAGGGATTAAACATGTGTGCTCAGGTGACCTCCTGGACTGAGAGGCTCACAGGTACTTCCATGCTTTCCTAAATCACTGAAGTTTCCCAGTTACCCATCTGGGTCATTTTGGTTACTCTTGATTGCCATCTTTGTATCAGAAAAGGCATCTGTACGCACAGAAAAGGCCTTCCTGCTATCCTGGCCCGTCCCGCCCATCCCGCATCTCCTCTGCCTTTCCTTCAACCCGGGCACTGGCTCCTGCACCGCCCGGCCACGTCCCCTCCTCCACTTCAGGCCACCAGCTCCACCCAGAACCTCCCGCACGGCTTCTCTGCCTTGATCCCTTCACACACTCACCATACTGCATAAAGGGATTCCTCTGATCTAAGCCATAAGGTGTGCTGCCCCTGCTGGAAGCCCTGAGACCCGCCAGGAAGGCAGAGCCCCACGAGCTGGCCATGGTTACCTTGGCAGGTGTGCCCCCCTTGACACCCGGATCCCTCAGACCACTTCCCGTCTCTGAACAGGCCACGCAGCTCAGACCACACCGTCCTGCCTGGGAGCTCCTCTGTCTCTGGGAGCCCCCTTCCCCCTGCACAGCCCTTCTCATCCCCACCTGGTGCAACTCCCTGCTTCTTCACACGGCCAACCACAGAGTTCCCTGCTAACGTGCCTGTGTCAGCTTTTTTTTCTTTCTATTTATTTATATTTGCTCTTTTCATGTATGTCTGTCCTGGTAGATGAAAAACTCCTCCCAAGAACATAAGAGTAGGTAACTGAAACGGAGCGAGTGGAATACCGCCTGGTAGAGACCCTCAAGGGACTTGCCTTAACAAATAAAGAAAACTAATTCCATTGGCACAATAGTTTGCATATAGTTTCAGAAGTCCAAGGGCGGGGGGTACAAAACATTACTTGAAAAATCCTAAACATTTCCATTAAATTGCTAGAACAGGCTGTTAAACAAACGCATACCTAAGATGAGCTTATATCCAAATGACCCCAAACCCGAAATCAGGAAAGTACTATGAAGTAAGCAAGCTTTATTAATAACAGCAACTTAAAAGGGGCAGCCATTTCCTCCTATCCTGTGGCTAAAGGCACCTGACCTTAAGCGGTCCAGCGTTCTTCCTTGCTAATTTGAAGTGACACCTGTGAGGTACAAGGTCAAAACCGGAACCCTCGGTAGCGAGGGCAGCGTACCTTTCACCAGCTTCCCGTCGGGGACGGCTTTGCTGCACGACGCCTCCTTCTTCCCCGAGGAGCCACCTCTGCCCCCTGCGTCGGCCACGTCTTCAGACACGCTATCCTCCCCAGCGTCACTCGGCTTTTCAGGCGCAGACTCCGCAGGAGCCTCTTCCGGTGCTGACACAGCCTGCAGAGGGTAAGCGTGACTCTGAACTGCTCCATTGGAAATGACACAGGATTTGCCAGAAAAGTTATGCAGTACATACATTTCACAGGACAACAGCACGGCTACGTTACTGCCTAAGGAACACCAGGGAATACACTTGCTAACTCAGATGTACTGCTTTCTGATACAGCAGGATGAACAGAGCAGTGGAAGGAGGTACTCTCCCTGCGATGCTGGTTTGGGGACCAACGCCCACTGCCTCTTCCTTGGAGACTGATCACTGAGACACGTTTAGAGCACCAAGTTATGCCCGGCACCTACAGAGGAGCCCACTTGCTTCAGTTTGAGCAGTCAGAGGAAAAAGCCTGGAGAGACCCACTGACACGCAAAGCCTACGTCACCTCTCTACCAAAACAGGTTTTAGAAAGACATTAGGGTGTCCATGTAATTGAGGAGAGGAGAGGCAGAAGAGAGGATTACAAGGACAGGAGGAAATGCTTCTAACAGGTGCCTGAGAACCAAGTGTGGGGACGTTTGCAGGGATGGGAGTCGTGAGGCGAGCTGCTGGCAGGGGGCGCTCGAGGCCAGTGGGTGGGCAGCACCTGTGTGGCTCCAGCCCGTCAGCTGGGAGCACCTGTGGTTACACTTAGGCATTTAAGTACATGTTAACACAACAAAAGTATAATACACAGCTTCCATCCAAAGTAGTTAAAAATAACAGCCAACCAAAACACCAAATGCTTGAAGAGACAGGATTACTTTGTTTACAACATTGTGGACAAATGATCATCAATGAACTATGAATACGGGTCAAAGATTTCAACAGATGTAAAACAAGAGAGGTGGGAAAAGTTAAATTCGGCAAATGCAAGACATACGTTACACCTAAAAGTGAGTGTAAAACCAACCAACCCTATTAGTGCACATCCCGAGGATTACTTATTCCCAGACACGTACCTGTGCGCTCTCGCCCCCTTCTTTCTGGAGGAAGAACTGCTTCTTAAACTCATAATAGGCATTATACTGGTGCCACGGCTGCAGGAACTCAAACCTAGGAACAGAGAACGGGACGAGTCATTCAACAAGACATGCTCGCTCGCTGTGACACCCCTCGGCTCCGACGGACCACACCTGCTGCTCTAAGGCTTCGCAGTGACTGACCCTGGCGATCACACAGATCACGTTGCGACCACAGCCTCCTGTTGTTATGTTACGACCCGAGCATGGAACATTATTTGATTAAAAAAACAAAGTGCAGTGTGTGTCTAAATTTCCACAGCAGATTCTTGAAAAGCATGAATTCCAGCTTTTTATTTTAGGTAGGTTCAACATTTTTAAAAAACAAAGCAAAACAAATTAAACAAACAAAAAAAATATAACAATAAAAAAGACCACCACCCCAACTCTAAGTAATTTAACAAGATATATTTATCTAAACACATAAGGATAAAAAATACATCTATATATATATAAACAATTATGTAGCTAGATTAAAAAAAGAAGCTAAACTAAACCCCAAATACCATTCATCTACCTCACATAAACTCCTTCACTCACCTTTGATCATTCTTGGCACGAACGCTGGTCTCAAACTTAAGGCCGTTCCTGGCCACGTACTCTGCCAGCTTGTCAATCACGGGCTGAATGTCGGGGGGCGGGGGGATGATGGCGGCCACGGAAGCAAGTGCACTGCGGAGGAGAGCGGGGTCACACCCACAGTGCCAGGCCCTCCTCCAGATCAGCGGCAGGGGGGCGGCCAGCAAGGCTGCTGGGGGACTTGCACTGTCTCAGTTCACACCGGCAGGTAAGTTACACACAGACAGGGAGGCCCTTATCTGAGATGACTGGGACTACAGAAAACTAATCAAAGTCAATCCATTCGAAACAGGGACCAAAATATCACTGCCAATGATGAACATAGGGGTTTTACTCAAAGTGCCACTTAAGGGCATGAAAGGTTCACCTTTTCTCTCCTCACGTTTCCCCCCAATTGCTAATTCTTAGAAACAACCAAGAACAAATCAAGTGTGAATTTTTGTTATATATATATGAAAGCATGCTGGCTAGCGTGATTCATCACCCTTTGTTTCATGTTTGACTTTCTCAGCATGATCAGACAGTGGGAACTATCCAAGTGTTCCGTCAAGTTTCCTGAGCGTCTTTCCAGCTTGAGACATGCCAGTGCCTCTGATAACGTGCTCGCTCACCCACAGACATGCGGCGCGCCCTCCACGCTGCCCAGGACAGGTGCCGGGGCTCCAGTCCCTGCCTTGCCGGCTCTGTTATTCAGTGGTTCGCTGGACTAACAGCCACACCCTCATTTCCTAACCGCTCGTGAGAGATTCACTTGCATCAGCTTTATGAAATCCTGCATTTCTGGCAGAAACTGGGCTTCACTTCACACTGACTGTGCCTAGTACTGCCCCACCGAGATGGCGGCACACAGGGAAGAACAGATGCTGGATTCAGGGGAGTGGCGTGGGATGTTAACTGGGAGTTCATTTTCTCAGTGGTTAGACCTCACTGCCACGAGTGCTTACGTTATGACAGCTTCTGTTGCCCAATCAACCCTGTAACTTGGGGATTTGGATAATAAGTACTCGGATAACAGAGACCCTCTACGTGACGCACGCTATAAAGAAGCCCAAACCAAGAACACAGGTGCTCCAGGTGACCAGCAGAGGTGAGAGCATACCTTGTGGTGATGGTGGTGGAGGTCACCCCACTACTCGTCTCTGCTGTGCTTGGGGGGGGCGGTGGCGTGGTCCCTGGAGGGGGCGGGGCCGTGGCTGTCACTCCAGCAGAGCCGGACACGGCCACCCCGGCAGGCAGGGTGCTGTAGTAAGTGGCTACGTCAACCCCTGGAGGGGGAGGTGCCAGGCAGTAGGTGCCGTCGGGCAGCATGTAGTAGCTGTAGTACATGGCTGCCACTGTTGCTGTGAAAAGACACATTTTGGGGGCGTGAGAGTGGCAAATGACAGGCTAGTTGGTAAGAATCCACAATACAGTAAAAAAGGGACACTTTTCCAAATGCAATGTCACTTCTGTCCAACGTCAACCACATCGTTTTGTTTTTCTGATATAAGAAAGGCTGCCCAGGTGACACACAGTTTGGAAGAATCAGGCAATGCCCAGACACACACCCAGGGACGATGGAAAGTGAACATGCATGGGGACATTCAAGGCAGCCCAACGTGGACCTTCCTACTACACAACTGATGTCCTCCCTGACTGCAGAGCGGGCAGATTAGGACAAGTCCACTGTCCAGCAGCACTGGCTCCCTTCCTGTGTGGCCTGTGAGATGACCCGTTTGAGGACTAAACACCAGCTCTCCACTCTCTCCACTCCTTACTTTTCTCATTTAAACATTTGTCTGCTAAAAATAGAACTACCATATGACCCAGCAATCCCACTACTGGGCATATACCCTGAGAAAACCATAATTCAGAAAGAGTCATGTACCAAAATATTCATTGCAGCTCTGTTTACAATAGCCAGGACATGGAAGCAACCTAGGTGTCCATCATCGGATGAATGGATAAAGAAGATGTGGCACATATATACAATGGAATATTACTCAGCCATAAAAAGAAATGAAATGGAGGTATTTGTAATGAGGTGGATGGAATTAGAGTCTGTCATACAGAGTGAAGTAAGTCAGAAAGAGAAAAAGAAATACAGTATGCTAACACATATATATGGAATCTAAGGGAAAAAAAAAAAAAAAAAAGGTCATGAAGAACCTAGCGGCAAGATGGGAATAAAGACACAGACCTACTAGAGAATGGACTTGAGGATATGGGGAGGGGGAGGGGTGAGATGTGACAGGGTGAGAGAGTGTCATGGACATATATACACTACCAAATGTAAAATAGATAGCTAGTGGAAAGCAGCCGCATAGCACAGGGAGATCAGCTCGGTGCTTTGTGACCACCTAGAGGGGTGGGATAGGGAGGGTGGGAGGGAGGGAGATGCAAGAGGGAAGAGATATGGGAACATATGTATATGTATAACTGATTCACTTTGTTATAAAGCAGAAGCTAGCACACCATTGTAAAGCAATTATACTTCAATAAAGATGTTTAAAAAAAAAAAGAACACTACTTCAAAAAAAAAAAAAAAAAAAAAACAAACATTTGTCTGGGCATAAATCGCAGCCATGTTTTCTTAGGTCAGTCTCCCAAGGCAAGACACAAAAGCAAAAATAAACAAATGGGACCTAATCAAACTTAATAAGCTTTTACACAACAAAGGAAACCACAAACAAAATGAAAAGGCAACCCACAGAATGGGAGAGAACATCTGCAAATGATGTGAACGATAAGGGCTTAATTTCCAACATATACAAACAGCTCATGTAGCTCAGTAACAAAAAGACAAACAACCCAATCAAAAAATGGGCAGAAGACTCAAATAGACATTTCTCCAAAGACATACAGATGGCCAATAAACACATGAAAAGATGCTGGATATCGCTAATTATTAGGGAAATGCAAATCAAAAATACAACAAGGTACCACCTCACACCAGTCAGAATGGCCACCATTAAAAAGTCTACAAATAATAAATGCTGGAGAGGGTGTGGAGAGAAGGGAACCCACCAACAGCGTAGGAGGGAATGGAAATTGGTACAGCCACTATGGAAAAGAGTATGGAGGTTCCTTTAAAAACTAAAAATAGAACTACCGTATGATCCAGCCATCCCACTCCTGGGCACATACCCTGAGAAAACTCTAACTGGAAAAGACACATGCACCCCGGTGTTCATAGCAGCATTATTTACAATAGCCAGGACATGGAAACAACCTAAATGTCCATTGACAGAGGAATGGATAAAGAAAATGTGGTACATATATACAATGGAATATTACTCAGCCATAAAAAAGAATGAAATAATGCCACTTGCAGCAACATGGATGGAACTAGAGATTATCATACTAAGTGAACTAAGACAAAAAGACAGACAAATATCATATGATATCACTAATATGTGGAATCTAAAATACGATACAAATGAACTTATTTACAAAACAGAAACAGACTCACAGTCATAGAGAACAATACCAAAGGGGGAAGAGGGAGGGAAGGGATGAATTAGGAGTTTGGGGTTAGCAGATACAAACTACTATATACAAAATAGATAAACAACAAGGTCCTACTGTATAGCACAGGGAACTATATTCAATATTTTGTAACAAACTATAATGGAAAAGAATCTGAAAAAGAATATATTTTATATACAACATTCATATAAATGAATCTGGTATGTATCTCTTATATATATGTAACTGAATCACTTTGCTGTATACCAGAAACTATCACAACACTGTAAATTAACTATACTTCAATAATACACAAACACACACCTGTCTTGGAAGTCATCTTGTCTACAAAGCTGTGCTGCTCTGTAACCCCTGCGTGCCTTCACCCCAGCACAGAGACGTACTGCAACTGATTTAAGAAGTCCTGACGGACACTGAGATCATTTGGGGCTTTATTATTATAAACAGTGAAGTACAATAACTTCCTATATATTTTGCCCACCCATGCAAGTATCTGTAAGATAGAGCCCATTTTTTAAAACAATCAAAATTCCTGTAAGTTTATTCATTTTTTATTTTGGGGGAAAAATATTCAAGACCAGTGAAATCACAGAAGATCCAATGAACGAATTAAGAATTTAAATTTCTAATCCTGTTGTAGATAAGCAACTGGTTCTGACTACACAGAGATTTAATTTCCTCTTCATTAGAGCATGGTGAAAGATTTTTCTCATTAAGGAACTTTATTTTGATCTTCAATTAATTTACTTTAAAACAGAAACATCTGCAAATAGTGAGAGCTTTCGCACTGACTGCAGTTTCCAGCACGGACGCTCCGTGGGGAAGGTGTCAGTGGTGCAGCAGCTCCCAACCTGTCCTTGACAGCTACACCCCAGCCCGTCCGTCCTCGGCTGGAACGGCTGCGTCACTCACGTGCGCTGCAGGCACACCCGCAGCTGGTAGCGGCTTTTACTGTCTATGAATCATGCGCGTCTGAGCCCCCAAGTTGTGAATCGCTGGCTCGATGCTGTGCACCAACCACTGCTCACGTTCACCTCAGTGTTCCACATTTTCAAAAAAAGATGAGTGGCCTCAATATCCTCTCTGTGTGATCTTCAGCACAGAGACATTCAAACCATATCTCTGAAGGAAGGCGGGGGCAGAGGGCAGGAAAGACACGTTCGCTCTGTAACCCCAGCACCCAGCACACAGAATTTGTCGGGTGGACAGACGGATTCGATGCTTCAAATATAAGCTTCTCCTAACCCAGTTAGGTATTCAAATATGAACAGAGGCTTCTGTGAGCTGTATCACCCTCCATGAAACAGTGGAACGACTGCCCCACTCACCCCACACTCGGTCGAGCGACGGGGGCCCTTCTTCTCACCCCCGGGCACAGACACCGCCACGGAGGAGGGGTGAGGCAGCAGGGGCAAGACCAGAGCGTAGCCCCGCCCACAGAGCACCCCCTGTCTCGGGAGGGGCAGCAAGAGCCGCTACCGCCCAGTGTCACATCTCAAGGACAGGACAGACACTCCACGTCCTTCCTATGCCAGGTGGCCAGCCTCTGGCCTGAAAACAGGCCAAAATACATCTCAAAGTCGTAGCTACAACCAATGAGGCGCATGGATTAGAAAAATCACTTTACAGCTAAGTGTCAACTATATATTACGCAATTGCAATTTAATGCATTCTTTATGTAACAGAAGTGAATAAATTATTTTCAAAACCAAGGATCATCCCTTTGAAAAAATGAACATGCAGATTAACCATCAGTCTGTACCTGAGCCACCCATCACATTGAATTAAAACAAAGTCTAAAAATAACCCTGCCAGAAAGATGGCAGATTAACTCAGGAACTCACCCATTACAAATACCTAAAAAGGCTTGTAAAATATAAGGAAAAAATTTAAATGCATAGCTGAGCTCACAAAGAGAAAAGGCTCCATTTCCATGTGTGAAAATCAAACAAAGCTTCCAAACCTGAAGGCATCTCCTAAGCCTTGAGCCAAGTCTTGCTCCAGATGCAGGGATTCCCACGCTAGAAAGCCAGCCCAGGGCACATGCCCTGGGGATCTTGCAGAGGAGGACAGACTGGAAGCAGAAACCTAAAGACGATGCACGCAGGATGCCCTCTCACTTCTTATCCACGCACTCTGTGAGTCCTTTCCAACAAATTCTAATTACACCTTGCAAAGGTGAACAGGAATTTGAAAATCCCTCTGTATCCAAAAATAACCCTGATGGCAATGAAACACCTGAGGCATGGTGAGCTGAGAATGCAGACTTTCCTGCTGCGTGGTGCCTGCTCAGGGCAACGCCACAGCTGAGGACCCAAGAGTGCAGCCAATTCCAATTATGCACTGTTTCTCCCAGATTCCCATTTCATGTGCGGGATGTCACAGATGAAAAGATTTTAGGGAGAAGGTTGTTTCTGTCCTTTTCCCCACAGACACTGAGGCCCGGGGCGGTTGTGACAGTGATAGGCCAACCTCAGCCCGGAGCCATGCCTGGCCTGGCCTGCCCCCCAATCTATGGTGAACAGTATCATGCCCCTCATTTCGTCTGCAGGTGCCAGGGGCACCTCCAAACAGTGTCTTCTGCCTGCTGTGAAGCCCCTCCTAAGGTTTACCTCCAACAAATAACAAAGGTTGGTGAGGATGTGGAGAAAAGGGACCCCTCATATGCTGCTGGTGGGAATGTAAATTGGTTCAGCCACTGTGGAAAACAGTACGGAGGTTTCTCAAAAAACTAAAAATCAGGGACTTCCCTGGTGGTGCAGTGGTTAAGATTACGCGCTCCCAATGCAGGGGGCCCGGGGTTCAATCCCTGATCAGGGAACTAGATCCCACATGCCACAACTAAGAGTTCCCATGCCACAACTAAGGTCACACGCCTCAACTATGGAGCCAGTGAGCCACAACTAAGGACCCCGCCTGCCGCAACTAAGACCCGGCGCAACCAAATAAATAAATATTAAAAACAAAAACAAGTTAGATAGCCTCAACCACCAGAGGGCAGACAGCAGAAGCAAGAAAAACTACAACCCTGCAGCCTGTGGAACAAAAACCACATTTACAGAAAGACAGACAAGATGAAAAGGCAGAGGGCTATATACCAGATGAAGGAACAAGAAAAAACCCCAGAAAAACAACTAAATGAAGTGGAGATAGGTAACCTTCCAGAAAAAGAATTCAGAATAATGATAGTGAAGATGATCCAGGACCTCGGAATAAGAATGGAGGCAAAGATTGAGAAGATGCAAGAAATGATTAACAAAGACCTAGAAGAATTAAAGAACAAACAAACAGAGATGACCAATACAATAACTGAAATGAAAACTACACTAGAAGGAATCAATAGCAGAATAACTGAGGCAGAAGAACGGATAAGTGACTTGGAAGACAGAACGGTGGAATTCACTGCTGCAGAACAGAATAAAGAAAAAAGAATGAAAAGAAATGAAGACAGCCTAAGAGACCTCTGGGACAACATGAAACGCAACAACATTCGCATTATAGGGGTCCCAGAAGGGGAAGAGAGAGAGAAAGGACCAGAGAAAATATTTGAAGAGATTATAGTCGAAAACTTCCCTAACATGGGAAAGGAAATAGCCACCCAAGTCCAGGAAGCGCAGAGAGTCCCATACAGGATAAACCCAAGGAGAAACACGCCGAGACACATAGTAATCAAAGTGGCAAAAATTAAAGACAAAGAAAAATTATTGAAAGCAGCAAGGGAAAAACGACAAATAACATACAAGGGAACTCCCATAAGGTTAACAGCTGATTTCTCAGCAGAAACTCTACAAGCCAGAAGGGAGTGGCATGATATACTTAAAGTGATGAAAGGGAAGAACCTACAACCAAGATTACTCTAACCGGCAAGGATCTCATTTAGATTTGATGGAGAAATCAAAAGCTTTACAGACAAGCAAAAGCTAAGAGAATTCAGCACCACCAAACCAGCTCTACAACAAATGCTAAAGGAACTTCTCTAAGTGGGAAACACAAGAGAAGAAAAGGACCTACAAAAACAAACCCAAAACAATTAAGAAAATGGTCATAGGAACATCCACATCGATAATTACCTTAAACGTGAATGGATTAAATGCTCCAACCAAAAGACACAGCCTTGCTGAATGGATACAAAAACAAGACCCATATATATGCTGTCTATAAGAGACCCACTTCAGACCTAGGGACATATGCAGACTGAAAGTGAGGGGATGGAAAAAGATATTCCATGCAAATGGAAATCAAAAGAAAGCTGGAGTAGCTATACTCATATCAGATAAAATAGACTGTAAAATAAAGAATGTTACAAGAGACAAGGAAGGACACTACATAATGATCAAGGGATCAATCCAAGAAGAAGATATAACAATTATAAATATATATGCACCCAACATAGGAGCACCTCAATACATAAGGCAACTGCTAACAGCTATAAAAGAGGAAATTGACAGTAACACAATAATAGTGGGGGACTTTAACACCTCACTTACACCAATGGACAGATCATCCAAAATGAAAATAAATAAGGAAACAGAAGCTTTAAATGACACAATAGACCAGATAGATTTAATTGATATTTATAGGACATTCCATCCAAAAACAGCAGATTACACGTTCTTCTCAAGTGCGCATGGAACATTCTCCAGGATAGATCACATCTTGGGTCACAAATCAAGCCTCAGTAAATTTAAGAAAATTGAAATCATATCAAGCATCTTTTCTGACCACAATGCTATGAGATTAGAAATGAATTACAGGGGAAAAAATGTAAAAAACACAAACACATGGAGGCTAAACAATATGTTACTAAATAACCAAGAGATCACTGAAGAAATCAAAGAGGAAATCAAAAAATACCTAGAGACAAATGACAATAAAACACGACGACCCAAAACCTATGGGATGCAGCAAAAGCAGTTCTAAGAGAGAAGTTTATAGCTATACAAGCCTACCTCAAGAAACAAGAAAAATCTCAAGTAAACAATCTAACCTTACACCTAAAGAAACTAGAGAAAGAAGAACAAACAAAACCCAAAGTTAGCAGAAGGAAAGAAATCATAAAGATCAGAGCAGAAATAAATGAAATAGAAACAAAGAAAACAATAGCAAAGATCAATAAAACTAAAAGCTGGTTCTTTGAGAAGATAAACAAAATTGATAAGCCATTAGCCAGACTCATCAAGAAAAAGAGGGAGAGGACTCAAATCAATAAAATCAGAAATGAAAAAGGAGAAGTTACAACAGACACCGCAGAAATACAAAGCATCCTAAGAGACTACTACAAGCAACTTTATGCCAATAAAATGGACAACCTGGAAGAAATGGACAAATTCTTAGAAAGGTATAACCTTCCAAGACTGAACCAGGAAGAAACAGAAAATATGAACAGACCAATCACAAGTAATGAAATTGAAACTGTGATTAAAAATCTTCCAACAAACAAAAGTCCAGGACCAGATGGCTTCACAGGTGAATTCTATCAAACATTTACAGAAGAGCTAACACCTATCCTTCTCAAACTCTTCCAAAAAATTGCAGAGGAAGGAACACTCCCAAACTCATTCTATAAGGCCACCATCACCCTGATACCAAAACCAGACAAAGACACTACAAAAAAAGAAAATTACAGACCAATATCACTGATGAATATAGATGCAAAAATCCTCAACAAAATACTGGCAAACAGAATCCAACAACACATTAAAAGGATCATACACCACGATCAAGTGGGATTTATCCCAGGGATGCAAGGATTCTTCAATATACGCAAATCAATCAATGTGATACACCATATTAACAAATTGAAGAATAAAAACCATATGATCATCTCAATAGATGCAGAAAAAGCTTTTGACAAAATTCAACACCCATTTATGATAAAAACTCTCCAGAAAGTGGGCATAGAGGGAACCTACCTCAACATAATAAAGGCCATATATGACAAACCCACAGCAAACATCATTCTCAATGGTGAAAAACTGAAAGCATTTCCTCTAAGATCAGGAACGAGACAAGGATGTCCACTCTCACCACTATTATTCAACATAGTTCTGGAAGTCCTAGCCACAGCAATCAGAGAAGAAAAAGAAATAAAAGCAATACAAATTGGAAAAGAAGAAGGAAAACTGTCACTCTTTGCAGATGACATGATACTATACATAGAGAATCCTAAAACTGCCACCAGAAAACTGCTAGAGCTAATTAATGAATATGGTAAAGTTGCAGGATACAAAATTAATGCACAGAAATCTCTTGCATTCCTATACACTAATGATGAAAAATCTGAAAGAGAAATTATGGAAACACTCCCATTTACCATTGCAACAAAAAGAATAAAATACCTAGGAATAAACCTACCTAGGGAAACAAAAGACCTGTATGCAGAAAACTATAAGACACTGATGAAAGAAATTAAAGATGATACCAACAGATGGAGAGATATACCATGTTCTTGGACTGGAAGAATCAACATTGTGAAAATGACTATACTACCCAAAGCAATCTACAGATTCAATGCAATCCCTATCAAATTACCAATGGCATTTTTTATGGAGCTAGAACAAATCATCTTAAAATTTGTATGGAGACACAAAAGACCCCGAATAGCCAAAGCAGTCTTGAGGGGAAAAAACGGAGCTGGAGGAATCAGACTCCCTGACTTCAGACTATACTACAAAGCTACAGTAATCAAGACAATATGGTACTGGCACAAAAACAGAAACATAGATCAATGGAACAAGATAGAAAGCCCAGAGATAAACCCACGCACCTATGGTCAACTAATCTATGACAAAGGAGGCAAAGATATACAATGGAGAAAAGACAGTCTCTTCAATAAGTGGTGCTGGGAAAACTGGACAGCTACATGTAAAAGAATGAAATTAGAACACTCCCTAACACCATACACAAAAATAAACTCAAAATGGATTAGAGACCTAAATGTAAGACTGGACAGTATAAAACTCTTAGAGGAAAACATAGGAAGAACACTGTTTGACATAAATCACAGCAAGATCTTTGTTGATCCACCTCCTAGAGTAATGGAAATAAAAACAAAAATAAACAAATGGGACCTAATGAAACTTCAAAGCTTTTGCACAGCAAAGGAAACCATAAACAAGACGAAAAGACAACCCTCAGAATGGGAGAAAATATTTGCAAATGAATCAACGGACAAAGGATTAATCTCCAAAATATATAAACAGCTCATTCAGCTTAATATTAAAGAAACAAACACCCCAATCCAAAAATGGGCAGAAGACCTAAATAGACATTTCTCCAAAGAAGACATACAGACGGCCACGAAGCACATGAAAAGATGCTCAACATCACTAATTATTAGAGAAATGCAAATCAAAACTACAATGAGGTATCACCTCACACCAGTTAGAATGGGCATCATCAGAAAATCTACAAACAGCAAATGCTGGAGAGGGTGTGGAGAAAAGGGAACCCTCTTGCACTGTTGGTGGGAATGTAAATTAATACAGCCACTGTGGAGAACAATATGGAGGTTCCTTAAAAAACTAAAAATAGAATTACCATATGACCCAGCAATCCCACTACTGGGCATATACTCAGAGAAAACCGTAATTCAAAAAGACACATGCACCCCAATGTTCATTGCAGCACTATTTACAATAGCCAGGTCATGGAAGCAACCTAAATGCCCATCAACAGACGAATGGATAAAGAAGTTGTGGTACATATATACAATGGAATATTACTCAGCCATAAAAAGGAACGAAATTGAGTCATTTGTTGAGACGCGGATGGATCTAGAGACTGTCATACAGAGTGAAGTAAGTCAGAAAGAGAAAAACAAATATCGTATATCAACGCATGTATGTGGAACCTAGAAAAATGGTACAGATGAGCCAGTTTGCAGGGCAGAAGTTGAGACACAGATGTAGAGAACAGACATATGGACATCAAAGGGGGAAAACTGCGGTGGGGTGGGGATGGTGATGTGCTGAATTGGGCGATTGGGATTGACATGTATACACTGATGTGTATAAAACTGATGACTAATAAGAACCTGCAGTATAAAAAAACAAACAAACGAAACAACTAATACTAAACTTTCACTGGGTTATTTGTATGGAAATATGTTAATATAAATGTTTCAGACATTACATGAAATTTCTAAAAATCTTATATGTTCTGGTATAATGTTATAAGTCATAATCCTAGTTATTACTTTAAAATGTATATCTCAGAAATAACTAATTTTCTTGTCAACTGCATTATTATGAACTTTCATCAAATCTTTAACCGTGGTTATTTTTAAGTCTTTTGTCATTTACAGACAGTTCTGGGTATACTCTGATGCTTTTGCAAATATGTTCCTATAAAAGGGTTTCATCTTCAAGAAATTCATGGAAAAGACTCTGACAAGTACAGGTTTCTGGTAACTGACTGTACTGCTGAACTGAATGAATAAGCATTTTCAGAACTCTAATGAAAAACTGATGAATTCATAAAAGTGCTAACAAAAGATCAAGATGAAAAAAAAATTAATTACATGGGACTGAGTGAACTGATGAGGATGAGTATAATTTTTGTGACTTTCTGTTTGAATTAAAAAAAAAAAAAATCCCACAAGGACTCAGAGGCAAAGAATATACAAATCAATTTTCACTGCAAAGTAAAGGAGCTGCTACAGTGGAGGATTACTGGACTGAATGTCAATATTATGACATAGTATGAGTGTGTTTCATGTTTGGTAATTGCAATCATTGTTGCTTTTGTTGTGGTCATCCATGTACAATGCTTGATGTCAGTCTATTTATCTCTTGTAAAAATAAAATACAGTGTGTGTGTGGAAAAAAAAAAAAGAGAATAGGCATCTTAGAAACACACAACCTTAGGAAAAAAAAAATACCACATTATAAAAAAAAAAAAAAACCAACAAACAAAAAAACCCCTTAAAATCGAATAAATATATATCTAAAAAAATGAAAACACTAATTTGAAAAGATACATGCACCCTAACTTTCAAAGCAGCATTATTTACAATATCCAAGATATGGAAGCAACCTAAGTGTCCATCAGCACATGAGTTGATAAAGAAGATGTGGTGTATACACACAAACACACACACACACACACACACACAGACACACACTCACACAGTGGAATATTACTCAGCCATAGAAAAGAATGAAATAATGCCATGTGCAACAACATGGATGGACCTGGAGGGTATTACACTTAGTGAATTAAGTCAGACAGAAAAAGACAAATGCTGTATGACATGACATATGTGGAATCTAAAAACTAAAATGAGTAAACATAAAAAAGAAGCAGACTCACAGATACAGAGAACAAACTGGCGGTTACCAGTGGGGAGAGGGAAAGGGGGAGGGGCAAGACAAGGGTAGGAGATTAAGAGGCATAAACTATTACATATAAAATAAATAAGCTACAAGGATATATTGTACAGCACAGGGAATACAGCCAATACTTTATAATAACTATAAATGGACTATCACCTTTAAAAGTTGTGATTCACTATGTTGGCCCCTATAACTTACATAACATTGTACAGCAACTGTACTTCAACTAAACCAAAGTTTTTACCTCCAGAACCACCTCCCGCCCCAGGAGGCCCCTGCCCTGCCCTCCTGCACACACATCCCTGGGGCAGTTCTCTGCGATCAGGGCTGTGGTCACAGAAGGCAAAGCATCTTAAAAGCAGTGAGAGGGAGGCTGCACAGCTCCCAGGTTAGAGCAGGCACCAGAGGAGCGTGTAGCGAGCAAAGCCCGCTGACGGCAAGGCGCGTGCTGAGGCATTCCGCGAGAGCGGGAAGCCAGCCCGCCGACACCGCCCCGTGGCAGACACTGCAGACGTGCACTCATCGCTGCAGCGGGGCCTCACAGCTCTAGAAATCCTTGAATTGGAAACCCTTTAAAATGACTCCCAACTAGAGAACGTGTGTTTCTGTGTACAGCTCCCAACTCAGAGATCCTCATGAATGCTCAGTTTTGAGAATCGCTGGACCAGACGGGGCAGAGGACAGACAGAGGTCTGGCTCCCTGGAGCTCGCCGTCCTGGCCCAGACACGGGGTGCTGTGCAGGGTTCCAAAGGGCGCCCGCAGTCCCACTTCTCGCCGGGCTTCCAAGGCATAAGACTCCTTACTAGGGCTGCTGCTGTCTCAGGACTCTCCGTTGGATTTTTCAAGAGGGGATTGGGTTTTACACAAAGTGAAATGCCGATGTGATTTTAATAAACATCATGATAATGTTTATTAAAACATGCCTACTCCAAATAAATCTAAGGCAGAAATGTCAACGGGTGCCTACACTTCCCAAGGGCAGGCATAGTTGCGTGGAGAGATCGAGCTGCTTAAAACCACCGGCACGTTCTTAAACACTTCCTCCCTGACACTCTGCGCGCTTAGAAACGCACGGAGCTGCGGAACCCAGGGTCAGACAGACCTGCCTAATTCCCTTCCAAAGCCCCTCTATTCAACGGGCTTCTTGCAAAAATCAGGGCCAATTTACTGATCCTTGTATGTGATCTTAATCTCGTATAAATCTAACTCTCAGAAGAGAATGTCAGCCTTGGAAGGGTTCTTGGAGATCAGCGGGCTGGTCAGCAATCCCTGCTGTCAGTTCAGAAATATAAACGTGTGTCTGTATGAAGAATGAAAGAAAATAGCTTTCCTGAGTTCCGTGGAGAAAAATAAGTATACTCTTAAAACACCGATCTACTTTATCCACACGAGATCGTGAAAAAGAAGCGCTGTGCTACCAGCTGAGCGGGCCTGGGCAGCAGCAGCAAGACCGCCCGCCCGCCCGCAGTGCCCCTGCCCACCCCGGGCAGCGCCTGGCCCCCTGGCCTCCGTCACTGGATGGCCAACCGGTCTCCATCCACCTGCATCCTTGGGACTTCCCTAATAACTTCAACGGCTTTAAATCCTACTTACACTTGCTGGTTCCAGAACTGCTATCTCCAGCCCTGAGCTGAACTGGTATGTTAAGTGCCTGCTCGACACGCGCACCGGGACATCTCAAAGGGACTGCGTCCAGAACACAGCTGTGCCCACACACCGTCGCTCCTGCTTCCTGCGGCCGCGCCTCCTCCTGCTGAGTCAGCCCGGGCTCCGTGGTTTCTCTCGGACCCATACCCGCCTCCCGGAAACCAGAGCCCTTCCGGCCACTGCCCTAGAGGCTCCAGGGACCCCTTCCTAGACTAGCCAGAGCCGCCATACTGCCCGCCCAGCCGCGTCACTCCCATCAAGGCCGCAGCCACGTCCGCTTTCTGTGAGGCACCTGCCTCGGGTCCCATGCCCCCCCTCCCCCCGCTACCCAAATCGGGCCTCACCCGGGCTTCCTCAGGCCTCTGGGCCCCGGAAGCCTTGGCTCGAGGGCCTCCCTGGTTCCGTCCGCCAGCACGGTGGACTCCCCCAGGGGTCTCACTGATTCTGCTCCACGATGGAGGGAATGCCGTGCACTGCTCTTCCCAGCATGGCTTGCCCGCGATGCCAGTTTGTTCAGTGAATGTACGAGTCACATGTGGAAGAACAGGAACTGGAATGGCACAGGGCAAAGGCTTCTAGGAGATGGTGGCCTGGAACCTTCCAAACTCTGAAGGGCAATATTCAAACCACAATTCTGGGCCCATCCAAATGACCTACCATGAGTGAGAGCAGAATTAGGGCATTTTCAGACACTCAAGAATCAAAAAAAACGGTCTTCCTGTGTACCCTTTCTTCGCAAACTACTGGAGGACGTGCTCCAGCAAAATACAGGAGTAAACAAACAAACAAGGAGAGAACAGCACTAACAACACAGGTAAAGCAATGAATGGAAGTCAGCGGAACACCCCGGGTTACAGGCTGGGAACACGGCGTGTCCAGATTGGCGCCAGTGGCCAACAGCTCAAGAAATAACAGCTGTCGGACTTCCCTGGTGGTGCAGAGGTTAAGAATCCGCCTGCCAACGCAGGGGACACGGGTTCGATCCCTGGCCCTGGAAGATCCCACATGCCGCGGAGCAACTAAGCCCATGCGCCACAACTACTGAGCCTGTGCTCTAGAGCCCGCGAGCCACAACTACTGAGCCCACATGCCGCAACTACTGAAGCCCGTGCGCCTAGAGCCCATGCTCTGCAACAAGAGAAGCCACGACAATGAGAAGCCCACGCACCACAACAAAGAGTAGCCCCTGCTCGCCACAACTAGCGAAAGCCCATGCACAGCAATGAAGACCCAACACAGCCAAAACTAAAAACAAATAAATAAATTTATTTAAAAAAACAAAAAAAACCAGTCTACTTGATTGGAGAATTTTTTTCTGCCTACAGTTAAGAGTTACGCTTTCTCACACTGAAGACCTTTACCTGAGGATAGATTAAACTATAGGAGTTTAAATATTATGCATCAACAACACAATTCAATGGTAAGCAAAATTATCACTGAATTCTGCATTTTCAAGGGTGAGGAAAGTGCCCAATAATCCCAGGGAATATTAAAAACGTTCAAGGTGCTTCAGAAGTAGAATGAGAGAAATCAAAGCTGAAACCTCCCTCTCTATCCCTTTTCTTAAAACTCTCGTATCCACTCAACTGTCTCTTGATGTCTGTTCTCAAGCCTTCTGGCTTCACCGCCTGGACTGGGATAATTTTCAGAAGTTCCTTAAAAACCCCTTCTGGACACCGTTAGCTCTAGGCAGAGCACTTATCTACTAGCTCTCTACCATACACAATCTATGATACAATTGTGTATCATACACAATTGCAAGGGAAAACTACAGTCAAACCAAAAACTCCCTCAAATTCTACGTCCACAGTTTTTAAGTAAAAAAATATTATGACCCTGGGACTTCCCTGGTGGCGCAGTGGTTAAGAATCCGCCTGCCAATGCAGGGGACATGGGTTCGAGCCCTGGTCCAGGAAGATCCCACATGCCGTGGAGCAACTAAGCCCGTGCGCCACAACTACTGAGCCTGCGCTCTAGAGCCCACGAGCCACAACTACTGAGCCCGTGTGCCACAACTACTGAAGCCGAGCGCCTACAGCCCATGCTCCACAACAAGGGAAGCCACCGCAATGAGAAGCCCGCGCACCGCAACGAAGAGTAGCCCCCGCCTGCTGCAACTAGAGAAAGCCCGTGCACAGCAACGAAGACCCAACGCAGCCAAAAACAAACAAACAAACAAATAAATAAATTTATTAGAAAATAATACATTATGACCCTCCCCATCCCCCAAATACTTAAAAGCTTTCACCATCTGGATCAGCACATACCGCGTCTAAAAACCCTGAGGCTCCCCTTGCCACAGTGAATGGCGGTGGCCGACGGCTGTTAAGGGCTCAGGAGCCAGACGCTGGAGAAGATGGAAGCTCAACATGGGCTCACAGTAGCCACCCTGCTTAATTTCCTTCACTGTGACATACAGACAGCCCTGTGTTTAAGGAAAAAGAATCCCCAAACAAAAGGAGACTTGTTTTGCTGTCACCAAACTGGAAGAGGAAAATCTGAAGACTTCTGTAGTGACACGGAGAATTTCTCACTTGTAAACTCGCTGGAAACCACCCAAATGGATCCGTTTTAGATACATGAATGTGTGACTCAGGAACTTTAAGGCCAGTGTTGAAAAGCGACTGCTCTTTTTTTTGCTTCTCGAGATGCCTTGTCTCCAACCATTACTTAAAGTCTTCATCAGTGACCCTCAAACAAAATGACCTGAATTTTTTATACCGTATGGAGGTTTTGGAGGCAAGTTACATAAGAACAGGTTCTGGAGAGTCCGGGTGGAAAAATCAGGCGGCTCAAGCGTGAGACCAGGAGCTCAGGGTGAGGCAAAGCCTCAGGGGTATGGGAGGTGGGAGCCTGCGGCCGGGGCTCTGTGCTGTCAGAAGTCTCCCCTGGGCCCCCGACTCGGGGAAGGACATCCGCTCCAGGGCATTCTGGGGGTCTCGTGAGAGCAGAGAATGGAGTCTCCAGAGGAGCTGCACTTGGGAGGGACGACAAAGCATCTCAGGGCAGGTGAGAACGGGGTCTAGGAGGGGTGGCCAGTGCTGGGATGAAAGGTCTGGATGGAGCTGCCGACCTGAGTGGGGGAAGGTGTAAAGGACAAGGCCCAGCAAAAGGAGCCCAGCGAGGAACACGCCACGCAAACAGCAAAGAACTGAGTCTGGAAGGAAACAGAACCCAAGCAACCTCTGAGTTCTTTGGGCCACGGACGCATTTGGAGAGACAGGAATTCAACTGAGCACAAAGAAAAGGAAGTAAAACAAGCAATGAGATGGAAGGGATCCTGCTGAGCAGGGTCAGGAACTGGGCCTGGGTGCCTGCTTCAGCCCAGCTCGGGAGAGCTCACGATGTAAACATCCTATGACATTCAAGGTTCGGTGTCCATAAATCAAGTTCTATTAGGGCTCAGCCACGTGCCCTTGTTCCCGACGGTCAGTGTGGCTTTCATGCTCCACCAGCACCAGTAGCTGCCACAGAGGCTGCTCGGCTGCCACACTGGAAACGCTTACATCCTTTACAGAAAAGGTCTGCAAACCCGCTGGAGAGTTTAGAAAACAAACTGAGGACGAAAATACCACCATTATTGACTATAAGGAACAGAATAGTCACAGCTGAAAAAAATCAAGTCACCAACCAAGGAGAAGATGGATAGGAAGTGGATGTAATCATGCTGAATGCCAAAGAGAAACAGATTAAAAAAAAAAAAAAAAAAGAAAATGACAGATATGGAAGAACAAGATGATCCAAAATAAGGAAACTGGTGTCTTTTAAAAGACATTCAGAGGTATAATAGAAAATAATTTCCCTGAAATGAGAACTGCATCTTTGACTGAAAGGGTACAAAATAAATTCCAGGAAAACTGGGGGCTTTATGCTGATTAAGTTATTAAAATTTAAGGGCAAAGAGAATTCTTTAGGTATCCAGTCAGAAAAAGCAAGCTCTTAAGGGGTGAGGGAGGGGAAGATGGAGCTGGCCTCGCCCCTTCCACAGCAACATGCAGCAACGCTCCCAAGTTCCAGGCAAGTGTGACTAAGTGCACTATTCTCTGCCTACTCGCTATTTATGTCAAAGGGCAGCAGACATTTTCAAACATAAGATCTCAGAGAACAGCACCCAGGCGCAACTAATGAAAACCAACCAACTAACTCACTCAACTAGTCAGTGGCAGAAGTCAGCCAACCCAGGTTTCTCTGATAGGAAGGACCATGTGAGATTCTAGTTTACAAGATCTCAGAGAAAGAAAATACAACCCAAGTATTTTATACCCAGGCAAGTTTTCCTTTCTACACCAGGGTCGATGGCAGGGACTTTTCAAGAATGCATGGAATGGAACCCTTGTAAAAACTTACTTGTTTATGAAATTCAAATGACCAAGAAACGAATCAGATAAAGAACTCAAAGAGAGATGCTCTGACAAAAAAACTAATCCGTAGAACTCAGACTAACCAACCAGGGAAAAGAACAGAATGTAAATACTACTTTAAACTCTCACAATCTAAACACAGTATTTCTTAAAAAAAACCCAGCAGTTAGGGGAGGGGTGAAGGGAAGGCATTTTACTAGCGCTGAATTTTCTCTAATTTCTTAGTTGATTAATAACATCTAAGATAAAAAACATATAGCTTGAAAAAACCCCTACAATTCCAACCTCTCTGATGTTCTCCTTTTAGAACTGAATTCTTGAGGTATGGAAGAAACTTTTAACTGAAGTTCAGGAATTACTTCATTTTCATTTTGATTAGTTCTTCAGCTAAATTCAAGTAAAATTATAAAGCTTATTTCCACTTTAACACAAATATTTCTATCTATACATCAACTTTTTAATCTATCTTTGCATAGAAATTATCTTTGTATTCTAAAGATATGAGCTTTCTTTTTTTCCCCTTTTTCCCACAATATCTCAGTCTTTTTCACTGTGTCAATGATGCTCACCTAATGTTAAAAATGGCTATTTCTGGATGGTGGCATCTTGGGTAATATTTTTACTTTTTCCCTTTTACTTCTCTTGAATTATAGTACAGCTATTTCTAAAAAAGAGTTTGGAAGGTAAGTAAAGCATTTCAAGGTCATGACTTTGCAAAAAAAAAAGGCTAAAAACAATAGCAAAACCACATTTTAAAAACTGGGAAGAAGCATGAAAATATCTACTGCAGCCACGTGATGTGGTTTAATTTCACTGAAGCTATTTATAGACCGAAACATCAAAAAAACCGAGCTGGCATTTTATTTAAAAAACCCGCATGCTGTAATAGTGGGTAGTATTTCAGCATTACTGATTCTGGCATAATTTATTTTATTTATTATGCTTTTTTGCAAGGATTTATAGCTAAATAGCAGAAGACAACTAAATAATAACAGAAAACAGCATGAAAGACAGTTCCCTGTCAGGCTAATACATGAAAGAGACTGTTTAAGTTTCACATATCTATATTTAAGGAGCTTCTAGAAAAAAATTCTTTTAAAATAAAAATAGATGCTTTTCTTCCTAGACTGCCAAATCTAGGAAAACCTCTGATCAGCAGAAAGTAAATAACAAGGGACGACTGAGTACATTCTAAGGTGATTATTAAATACCAAGTAATGTAAAAAGACGGAAAAGCTCAGTGACTCCAGCTGCCTGGATGGGCCCCAGCAGGTGGGCTCCCTAGCCTCTGTTTGGGACACAAGCGGTCACAAGGACTGCTTCAGCCTCAACAGGATACAGGGAGAGCTGACAAAACAGTCTGGCCATTAAAATCTCAAACCTGCAAAGAATTAACTCAAGATACGAGTGTTTCAAATGAGCATCACACAAATCTGTAATTTTTCCAAAGGTTCAAAGCAGTACAAATGGACAGGGAAGCAGTCACCGCCTCGCCCTGCACCCTCTTCTAAGCGCACCGCTGGTACCAGTCTCTTACCTGCCCCTCCAGTCTCACACCAAACGCCCCCTTCGGCCCCACCCTCGCCCACCAGGAGCCCCAGGTAGAGCCTCCAGCTGCCGCTGTGCCCTAACCCTACTCCATTCGTCCTCCCGGAGGGACACACAGGGCATCTCAGTCTTTTGCTGCTAATAAAAATCGTTATTACAATGAACATTCTTGTAAGCTCAGTTCTGGGTCAAAGGCGCGCATTTTAGGTTCTGGTCTACACTGCCAGCTTGCCCTCCACAAGTCTAACACTCCCACCAGCAACATGATGTCGACCTTTTCCTTCTTTGCTTACATGACAGCTGAAAAATGGCGTGTCTCTCTTTTATTTAATCTCTGTGATTACTAAGAAATTCAAACAGGTATACATGAAACAACATTTTCCACAGCCCAGAAACCTCGACTTTATCCTAAGACTTATAATTTCAAAGTGTTCTTGTGTGCCTGCGAATGGATATTTTTCCACCATAACAAAAAGTCTTGGATTCTTCACATATTTGCTGCAGCCTGATTTAAATGAAATGTTGGATTTTATTTTCCACGGAGGTTAGGTTCTAAAGTCAGCAGATACAATGCCATTTGAGTGAGCAGCAAGGGTAAACCTTTAAAAAAAATTGTATGGTCATTTTTACCTTTGTGAATTATTCATACTGCAGTTCATTTTTCTACTGGGCTATAAGTTTTTTTTCCTATTTGACTGTAAACACTGTTTGTTAGTTTTTTCTGCTTTCTCAACGGTTTTGTTTTTTCCATTAGTTGAATATAATGTCTGTTGGCTTAAAATAGATGATTCTTGTTCCGTTATTTTCGGGCTTCCCTGGTGGCGCACTGGTTAAGAATCCACCTGCCAATGCAGGAGACACGGGTTCGAGCCCTGGTCTGGGAAGATCCCACATGCCGCGGAGCAACTAATCCCGTGCGCCACAACTACTGAGCCTGCGCTCTAGAGCCTGCAAGCCAGAACTACTGAGCCCACATGCCACAACTACTGAAGCCCACGAGCCTAGAGCCCGTGCTCCGCAACAAGAGAAACAACCGCAATGAGAAGCCTGCGCACCACAATGAAGAGTATCCCCCGCTCGCCGCAACTAGAGAAAGCCCGCGTGCAGCAATGAAGACCCAATGCAGCCAAGACTAAATAAATAAAATAAATTAAAAAAAAAAAGTCGTTACTTTCCTGAGAACTCTCACATCTGGCACTTACACCTGGAAGTAGTTTTGCTGTTGGATAAAAGGTGAGGCTCTAATGGGATCTGTTTTCCGAATAGCTTTTCCCCGACACCATGCTTTTCATAAGCCAGTCCTTCCTTGTTTGAACCTGTCTCTGGGGGGGGGCTCATTCATCCTTTCCCTCTGAAGAGTCTCCTGGGTTTTGGGCTGGGGAGACCCTCGGAGGCACGAACACACCAGGCCAGGACGCTCCTCTTTAGAATGCTGAACCTTTCTGCTTTTACCAGCAGAGTTTTTCACTTAAACTTTTTCTGGTTAAACGTACTGTAATTACATATTTAATTAAAATTTATGGAAACAGATGAAATCTGAGTGAGAAAAGAGAATTACTGATTCTGTGAAAATGAAACTGAATCCTTTGAAAAGATCGGATAAAACACCAATTGCTTAAAAAACAAAAACAAAAAACTGTTGTGGAACCCAAGGAGGGAGAAAGAACTGTGAAAGCCTTGAAGTAAGACACTGCAAGCCTGGGGTTCTGCTCTTGGGCGCCTGGCGTGCACCTCACCTCACAGAACTCAGGCTGGCTGTGGTGAGGACGTCCATCAGAGGCAAGGCCATGGCCCACGTCAGAAGTGGGTCAACAGCAGCACATGTCAGGCACGTACGTACGTAGCATTTTAATCACACATTTTCTGTAAACCACCAATTACTTAGGCCTCCCAAGGACTTCTATTGTAACATCTCATTTTATTATCTGATGGGCCATGTCGCCTTTATTTGCCTCTTTTTCAAATTTTTCATATTCTTGCTTGCTATTTTTTAAGATAACCATAGACTCTAATCACAAATAAAAACATCTTTGAGAACCCAAGTACAGGTGTCTCTGTTCATTTCTTCTAGGCATTTTTCTGATCTAGATCCAAATTCTAAGGCCGCCTCTCCCATCCTATGACTCCCGGATGCTAGATGGGCTGTTGTCGTGGCAACTCAAGGGGTCGATCCTAGAGGCAGGGCTCTCAGAGGTATAATAGAAAATAATTTCCCTGAAATGAGAACTGCATCTTTGACTGAAAGGGTACAAAATAAATTCCAGGAAAACTGGGGGCTTTATGCTGATTAAGTTATTAAAATTTAAGGGCAAGAGGCTGCCCCTCCCCTCTCCACAAAGCGGCCGCGCTCAGGTCTCCACCTCTACACCACCCATTCACTTCCCACCCCGCGGAGTCTGGCTTTTGTCCTCCCCATTTTAATGAAACTGCTCTCACTTCCCAGCACGACGCGTTTAAATCTGTGTGAAATCTGAAGGACACTTGACAGCCCCTCCCCAGCTTCCGGGCAGAGCTGACTACTGCCGAGCACCGTCTCCACAGAGAAGCTCTGCGACCTCCCTCTGTCCCGCTGCCCAGGTACCCTCCTGCACCCACAGCAGAGGCTGGACGCGGGCACCTATGAGTAGCATCTGGCTTGCCTTACGTTTTGTATTTTTACAAAATAAGCCTTGTACTTTTACAAAATATGAATTCACTGCTGACATTTGTAAGTTGAGATGTTTCACCTAAACACGCTAGGTTCCTTGCTTCTCTGGAAAACCCAGAAACTGGTCCCGGCCCTCTGGCATGGCTGAAACCCACATCTCAGCAGCACACCCTCTGTCGGCACCGACTCCCTCCTTCATCTCCACTGGCCTGGGCACACGTGAGGCTGGCCCTCAACGCAGCGCGCGTGCCCAGCACCAGGCGTAACCCCCATACCGCCTCTCCTACTCGTGTCTGTCACTCTTGCGTGTGTGAAGGAGAAGATGACTGTCAACACAACTATTTTATTGAAGGGAAGAGGCGGTTACTAACTGGTGCCCCTGCTGCGGGAGCACCTCCGGCTGGGGTCAGGGGCCAGGGAGGGAACCAGGACATCCCGCCCATGGACTGGCCTGCAGGGTTTGCACAGAGCAAGGGTGGGACTTCCCCCGGGGGAGAGGCTGCCAAGGGTCACCCTGGCCTCTGGGGCCCCTAATGAGTGGCAGGAGGGACTGAGGCCATGGGGCTCCAGGCTCCCTGGGTCCTGCCCAGCCCTCTCATCCTCCAGCCGGCCGTGACTCGGCCCAGGCCATGGTCAACAATCAGAGCGTGGGACCTCGCAGTGAAACCCCGAGTCACGGAGTGGCCTCTCTCGGCTACTCCCCTGCCCAGTCCTACAGGGTGTGTAGAAACAGAGCCATTACCGACCTCACAGTTAACTGCACACACACTCGTGATAAGCAGCGCGAATAACCTGATAATGGCCACTCAACCCTGAATTTTTATTCCTTTCCGATGCAAGAAGTTTAATAGCTCTAGAAATCTAGAGGAGGCGCAGGGACACCGCATTCAACTTGTGCAAATTCAAAGACAGGTCTGAAAAGAGAAAGCAAGGAAAAAGGAAGCCAGAGACATCCCACTCAGTGAGCTCATACCCTGGACTGAGGTAAAGATGGGGGCAGAAGCTCCCGGTCACGCCCAACTCGCGATTCACGGGCTTCACCCGGGCGGACGGACGGGCTGTCTGTACTGAGATCCCCACCGGGAGGCATGAGGAGTGATTTACAAAGCGCTGCAGGGATTACCGCCCACTCTGATGCCCATCGCACCCCCAGCCCGGAACCAACCGGCAGGTAAGATGAGACCGCACCAGATCTGCTCTTTGATTTGAACGTTTAAAGAAACTGGATTTAACTTGATTTATGCATTAAAGAAATTATCTGAGTTCTCTAAGAGATTTTTTTAAAGACACATGCATTAAGTTCACTCAAGTAACTGATTTTTGAAGTCTAAAAATGTTAATTTAGCGCATCAAAATTACACATTGCATGCCAGTGCCAGACGGGAATTGCAAAAGGACACAGTTATCATTTCTAACAAAAGCTTCTTCCTGAAGTAACAAGCAGCTTACATTTTAAAAGGGAATTAACCTCAGGCTGACCCTCCAATCTCTGAGAGTGACAAGCTTTATAAATTCATTGCATCAGATGTCCCTGTGAAGTAGGCTGAACAGATGAATTCCCGTGGCTTTGCTAAAGGTTCTTCTCATTCAGTAATTAACCTCTGAATAAAATAATTTTAAAAAGACCTGATAATGAGACCAAGGTTAAATACTTTCAAATGATTTCTTGAATAGAACTTCAAGATTTACCTTCTATTAATAATCTTTAAGTAATTAAACAGAGAAAAGAGTGGCAATCAGCAAGAACAAGGAGGCACTGTAGCCAATCCCGAGGCGCACAGAAGACCCTGTGTCTTTTAGGAAAGCAACCACGGCGTACAATACATGTCCGCCAATGTCCACTTTCCCCGTTCTTCTTAACAGAACTCTGATTTCATTCAGGGCAGCGATGTATCCAACTGAAAGCCCATTTCCCAGCCTGTGCTGCAGGATGGGAAGACCATGTGAAACTGCTTTCTGCTCTTGCCCTTCCTCTTCATCCTTTCTGGAATGCAGGGCTGATGCTGGTGATAGGGCAGCCATCTTGCCAACGTGAAGTGACAGGCAAAAGGATGAAGCCACATGCTAAGGATGCTCAACATGAACGCTCCTCATGGCACCTCTACCGGACCTGCATACCTGCCCCTGCACCTGACACCCTGCCCGGAGGCGCACAGTGAGGTACTCACAGTCAGTGGTGTACTCCACCTGGGAGGGCTGCACGGCCGTGCCATCTGCCGTGGGTGCAGTGGGGGCAGGACTGTCGGCCTGGGCTTTACGGACCAGTGCCGCAAGGGGGTGATCTGGGTCCACCACCTTCAAAGGCTGCAGAGAGAGAGGGTGCAAGGTCACACCACATCCTGCATTTTGAGTCACGCAGAACCCTTCTGTGGCAAGAAGGCTTTAGGACGGTGTCTACGCTTCAGAAAAACCTCAGCACACGCATGCACGCAGCACACACGCGTGCACCACACCCACACATGTGGGCGGGCACACAAGGGGAGGCCCTAACCGTGGCCGACAAGAGCTCTAGCTGGTTGTGAGTTCCAGAGGAACTGAATAAACAAATCACCTCAATCTTCCTAATGACATGAAGGAAAAGAAGGAGGGATGACCAAGACTAGATTGCTGCCGAGAAAAGTGTGAGCCTCCAAATTCACTCAAAACCTCAAACTCTGTCCATCCTTAAAGCAATTTCTGATTTTTAATCACCAACAGCTTTTAAAGTCCAATCAACCAGCCACACTACGTGACTGCTGAAATGATACGCTTAGGTCTGATGGACCCGTTTTTTCACATCACAAATGGCACAATGAGTGGTGTGGATTAACTCCTTATAATAAGAATGAAAAGAAAATTTTTCTTTAATTTATGTTTCCTGCTAACACATTATGTTATCCGTGACGGTAACAGATTATTTCAAGTGGCACATACCCTGGACACCTATGAAATCTAATCCTGTTTTAATAAAACCTGCATGAAAAAGTAATTTTCCAAGTCTTAACCAACATTTTACTTATTCTAAATATCCCAAATAGTGAAACTATAATAAAATGAAAATAAATTGCTTGTGATTTTATAAAATGGGATATATAAGAAATAAAGGGAGCAAATCCTTTGCCACCAAGCCAAACAAAAAGGCGAGATATACGTCAATGCTAATAAAATAAAAAGCAGCTATTATACAAAGAAATGCCTGCTTAACAATTTTCCAGAGTTAAATGAGCAGTTTTGTTATGGCATAAAGCTACAGCTCAGTAACGAGACGAGAACCTTCATGAGCTCCTCCAGGCGGCTGCACTTCTTGGAAGCGAAGAGGGACGGGTGCAGGTAACTCCCGCCCTCTTCGTCATCGTCATCTTCATTGTCAGAGCTCACCCCCGACTCTGAAAGCAAAACACATGTCAAGACGTCAAGGTACAAATAAATTACGTAAGACCTCAGACGCACACAAAGGCAGAACTATATGCAGCCATTTCTTGGTTATCTGTCCAAAAACCACCTTTGGAAAATATTCCCTGTCTTGCTGCCACCCAAGTCATTCAGCAGAATGACATCTGCTTGTGATTTTATCAAGTGGGATTATAAGAAATAAAGGCAGCGAGAAAGGAGCACGACCTCGGCCCCGCTGGCACCTTCCCTCTGGCATTTACTAGTCCGGAGCCACTGAATATTTAAATTTTTTGGAAAAAAGGCAAAAATCTTACTGATTTATGAAGGTAAAATAACAGCAACAGATTTTTTACAAAACTACAGCAAACAAACAAACATGGAGAAGATGAGGTCTGCAGTAAGATGTATACAACTGATTTTGAAAATCGTGTTTCAGCTGAAAGAAAAATTCAATGGCAGACATATGTACTGTTGTCTCGGAATGTTATTCAAAATACTTAATTGGTCTTTGCAGTAAGAACTCCAAATTTAGATACTTATAAAGACAACAGCTTAAGGTAGAGTAAAAAAAAGAGAGTAAGATTAGCCACTTCATTCTGCGGACTTGTGTAACTTAGCCTCAGGCGCTAACACGGGGTGCACGCTAGAACGATCCACGGAGCACGAGGCTGGCTGTTCTGTCTGTGACGTGCTCAACAGCCAGAGTGGGGGGCACGGTCCCAACCTAGATGGTTATGCTCTGATGACATCAACATGTAATTCCGTGTCACCCATCTATGAAAACATTAATTAAGAATCTAATATATGTTCAGACTTACTGCACAGCAGGTTTAATCCTCGTGCCTTAGTGGCAGGATTTCACAAACGTCCAGGAAGTCCTACAGCGCAGATCTCAACCCCTCCCCCAGCCCAACACAGGACAGAAACAGTTTCACATACTCTTTTTCTCTTCACTTTTGTTTTCTGCCAGGACCGTATACCGTCCTTCTTTCATAGCTTTCTGGATGAATTTGTAGTAGGGGTTGAGGTAGTGATCAAAGCGTAGAAAGTCGAATTGAGAGTTTCGGGCCTGTTTGGCCTTCAGCATTATTTCAAACTGTGCACCCTGTTTGCACACGAAGTTGGCTGTGCGCTCAATAATGGCATGCATTTTGGCTGTTGGTGGCTACGAGAGAACACACGCATTCATGTTATCAGTCTGTCCTCTTTTCCACTGAGCGTGTGACTTAAAACATAGGAATAACCCTGGTTTTACTAGTGACTAGAGACATTTCAATGGAAAGAGCCCAGTTTGAACAGACTGTGGCACTGGCCCCATTACACGACACTCAGTCAGTTTCTGAATTTTGCAGTATTTTGTGGGGAGAAAACTCACCTGCTGAGGCAGGCCATTCTAGCTTTGTACTGAACCCACAGGAGGCAAGCTTTTCCACACCAATCAATGTGTTTCTGTATATTGGGGGCCCTTAACCAGGGTTCCGTGATAGGGTTCAGGGGGCTGTGAATCAATCCTCTGGGGAGTTGTATGCAAATTTTGCACATACACATGCAATTTTCTAGGGAGAGGGGTGCATGTTTCAGTAAGTTTCTCAAGGATCTAAGAATCATTTCTCCTCCCTTTTTCTTAGCAGGGACTAGTGTTTAGAGCTTGGAAAACACTCCTTTTGTACACCCAAGGAAAGCCGCAGGCTCACGCCCAGCCTTTCCTTCTGCACCTGAGCTCTCCTCACCCCGTTCCTCCTTCCTACTCCCTGTAAGACTGCCCCGTGGCGCCCGTTCATCAACGCTCCCACTTAAAAGTACAGAGCTCCAGGGACTTCCTTGGTGGCGCAGTGGTTAAGAATCCACCTGCCAATGCAGGGGACACAGGTTTGATCCCTGGTCCGGGGAAGATCCCACATGCCGCGGAGCAACTGAGCCCGTGCGCCACAACTACTGAGCCTGCGCGCTAGAGCCCGCAAACCACAACTACTGAGCACGCGTGTCACAACTACTGAAGTCCGCAGGCCTAGAGCTCGTGCTCCGCAACAAGAGAAGCCACTGCAATGAGAAGCGTGCATATCGCAATGAAGAGTAGCCCCGGCTCGCCACAACTAGGGAAAGCCCGCGTGCAGGAATGAAGACCCAACGCAGCCAAAAAAAAAAAAAAAAAAAAAGTACAGAGCTCCAAACTGAGGCCCAGCTACCTGTGGTCTGGCCAGAGCAGAGACGGTTTCACCCACATTTACTGGGCGAGTCATCTGGTCGCCTTGGAGCGCGTTCGCTACCTGGAGCCAGACCCCACCTCTCTCCTGCACGTGCTGCTAAGTTACCCCCGCCCCAGCATGAGCTGAGCTATGCCTACCCACACATGGAGCCCCTCGGACCAGAAGCTGGAAGCCACACGTCCGAAATACTTTTAATATTAATGAAGAGATTAACACTAGAAAATTACATGCAAATAAAGTGGGAAATTATTCTAATAATGGGCGGTTAAGAATTCAAGATGCTTACTGTAATTTCAGGGCTGAATCCTTCACAAAATACAAACGCCTTAATTCTCAAATGTAATTCCTGAACTAATGATGTCCTTCACACTTAAACTGGATAAATGTCTACGATTAAAGTTATTTACTGATCCCAAAATACACTAGAGTCCATGTTAAAGGCCCACTGTTGCACCGAAGTGCGGATCCTGACGCACATTTTCAGTAGCTTTGGCTCAACTGGAAGATTAATTTTTGCATTAGTGTATTCCGTATATATGACAATTATTAATAATCACTTCAGAATGATGATCCTTAAAGGAAAATACAACCCCTCCCACCCCCCAAGTAGAGATGTTCTCTATTGACCAAACCAAACTGTTGGTCTAAAATTTCTTAAAAGCAGGCCCTCTTATGATATCATATTATGGCTACAGCAGTTACAAAGCAATGTATGGGTAATTTTACAAAGCGACAACGATTATAGAAAAACAAAGCACCTTATAAGCATCCTTCAAGATCTGCTACTGAAGCAAGTGGATATAAGATAAACACTTGGTTTGGAGAAAGTCATTCCCTGCTCTCCTTATCATGCAGGTTTTAGAAAAATCTTCTTCTATTTAAGAATATGATTATTCCTACCATAAGATGAGATTTTAAGGATGTAGCCAACATATAAATATGTATGTGTTACAAAGACTGACTGGTCCAGGGGAAAATGCTTTTCTAATTTATGGAAGCCTTTAAAGAAAGCAACGGAGCCCAAGAAGGGGGACTAACACCTCCCAGCATCTCCAAAATTAACGTGGCTCTAGAAACTCCAGAGTAGGCATCGGGAAATGGGACAACAGTATGTGAGGTCAGAAAACCTGCACCGACTTTCCAAAGAGCTTTGGAAAATGTTGGCGCTCCGATCCCTGGAGCAGGGTGGGGCTGGGGGCCAGGCTGGGCGGCAGGTGGGGTGAATAAGCGAGGAGCCCCAGGCGCAGCTGGGCTGGCCCTCTCTCCTCCTCTGTGATCAGAGCCCCAAATAATATCAGACTGAGGCATGAACTCAACTGTCAAAACAAAACTATGGAAGTAACAGCAGGAAGTATAGGAAAATATTTAAAAATTGTCAGGGGTGGAAAGGTCTTCTAAGACAAGATTCAAAATCCTGAAGCCAGAAACGAATATGGTGACATATATGGTGACATATATGACTTCACAAATACCTTTAAATTCTGCATGGAAAGAGGAACAAACAGGTAAAAGACAAAGTGCCAGGAGAACAAAAGTGCACGAAACTTACTGGACCAGGGCTTAGCACTCATCATACGTGAAAAGTCCTCACAAACCCCCAAGAAAAGGCAGGACTCCACAGGAACACAGGGGTAAATCATGCTTCTTTTTTCTCCCCACTCCCATCCCATGGCAACGCAGCACCTGAACTTATGGTGAGACTAACGCTCTCATCAGAACGACGTTCAGTAAAGCGTAACCGCAGTGGCTCCGAGCTCTGAGTGGCTCTGGGCTGGAAGGGCAGGCCTGACCCTTACAGGATGACCTGGGGCGGCTGCTCTCGACGGCTCTGCCCCGTGTCCCCCCGTGTCCCCGTCAGAGGTACTGGTGTTGTGAGGATGGAAGATCCGAGCAAACAGAGTGCCTGGCACACAGCACATGCTCAATGAATACTCATTATCTGGTGTTGTTATTAACCTACTGGTGTCACCGCGCAGGACCAGGACGAGAATTGTACATTGTATCCTTCCCCCCTTTTCCTTCTGTCCATAAAATATGCTAAACAAGCACATTTCCCTTGTAAACACACTCAGACGGGTGTGCCAAGCAGCAGCACTTCTGGTCCCCTTGGCTGATCCGAGGGGACCGTGAGGTGGCACAGAACAGGCGGGGGGCTCACGAGACCTCGCGCACCTCTGGACAGGGTTTGTGGAAACCTCGTTTGGGCTCAGAACTCAGATCTGCGGCGTCTCGGGTGGGTGAGAGACTGAGCTGAGACATGCCCTCCACCTTCCCCGCAGTGCAGGACAACACAACACAGCCAGAAACGGACCTGGGCACGTGTAGAACTCAGGAGGTGACAAAGACAGGTCTTCAAGTCCCTGGGAAAGGGACAGGTAACTGAAAACACAATGTCGGGACAAGTGATGCTGGGCTACATATTCCGGGAGAAAATAGGTCCTTACTTCCCAAGAAACATACAAATGGACAGAGTCACTACGAAAAGCTAAAATAAAGCTGTGAGGTCACCTGAGGAGCTGGAGTCTAGAGGCCCAGTGGGACCAGGCGGCCAGCCTCAAGCAGGCGCCAGCATGAGTCTTCCAGGGCGCTGTGACCTCTCACTGCTCCTGACCCTTCGCACGAAACCCCAGAGACCCTGCAGCCATGAGGTTCTAATCCAAAAGCCTAGTTTAAAACCTGAGAACCCCTCAAGCACCCGCTCTCCTTACCACCCCCGCCTCCGCCGCTGCCAGAGCAGCCCCTGCCCACCGAGGCAGCAAGTGTCACCTAAACACGAGCCGGCAGTTTCATGCTTGGTCACCAAGATGGAACGTACGACGCAGACACCTGTCTCCTAGACAGTCTCCCCACTAACGTGGACACGACAGTGTGTGATGTATACAATGAATCACTGCCCCGATTCACAGCAATTCTGAAGAATGACATACTGATGCCACCATACAGGAAAAGCTAGCTGTCCACAGGCGACCTGGTAAGCACTTACACATGGTTTCTACACAATCGCAGAGATTTCCTACTCAGGGGACCATTTTATAAGAACATCGGGAGAGAGCAGACCACTATACGCCAGGCTTGCTGTGCTCTCCACGGGGAGCAGACGCTTTCGGTCCCGGCAGGCCACTAAACAGCCTAGTGATGCTGACTCTGGGAACATACAACCATTAAATACTTCAGTAGGAATTAAGGCAACAAAATCTACTACACCTCTATGTTTATGTTTGCATAAAAGCTTAAAAATGATCTTTCGTACCAAAACTTAATAAAAATCTATATAGTCAACCTTAAATAAAAGCTTTTAGCATTACATGTGGGTAAGAGAGCGACTGTTTTTAATGTGTCTCTCACGTAGAATAGCGTATTCCAGAAAAAAAAAATACAATACATAAAAATATATCAATACAAGTCTCAGGATATCAAATCCTCAGATAACATTTTCAGTTTTAACTGTAGCAAACTGATCAACGGTAGAAACGGGAATCAAACATAAAGAGTAATTCTACTTGGCAAAATCCAAAGAAATTTTTACCCACATTTGCAAGAAAAGAGAAAGAGAAGGAGAGGATTTATAAAGGAGTAAGTGGAGGAAGGAATGGGTGGAGGCAGGAATTAAATTCTGCTATCTCCCGTCGTCACATAAAACCGAAGGGCGAGAACCAGCAGATTCGCGCTGCGCTCGACAAGGGAAGTCGCACGTGCTAGCGCGGGGAACGCAGGAGACGCCTTCTATGAGGAGACTTCAGCATCCACTGTTTATTCAGTGATGTTGCAGCAGGACACAATGAAGGAGCTGGAATGCCCACGTCCACGGTGCTTGCAATCCAGTTAGGAAGATGCCAAAGAAAAACCTTTACTCTGAGCACGAATATCCCTTTTCCCAGTATGTACACGCAACACAAATATTTTAAACATCCCTAATGAACATGTAAGAATCCCACAAAGCACAGCGACTCATGATGGCACAACAGCTAAGACCATGAGTTAGAGGTCCTGCCTGGCACGTGCGACCCAACTTCTTCACTTTTCTTCATCTGTGAAAGGGGAACAGGAAGCTACCTTACCGGGTTACTAGCATTAAATAATACTTAGAAAACCCTCAATGGGGCCTGTTACAATGTAACCTTGACTGGACGTAGCTGAAATAGCAAAGTGAGATCAATGGGAACTAGAGACCCCGCTGCAGAGCACTTAGGCCAAGAGGATGCCACCCAGGTGTCCCTCCCGAGGGCAGGGGCCGCCTGGAGATGCCACAGGGCCCTAGTCATAACGGAGAGGAGAACCGGGTGGAAGGGTGCCAAGAGAATGTTACGGTAAAGGTCCCTACCTTGAGCGCCCACAAAACCACGCTAGCAAAAGACAGGACACGGCAACTGCACTGAAGGCCACGCTGCCTCGGGCAGGAGGGTTTTGCACCTAAACACGGCTAGCAGTCCCCTCGCCAGTAATTCTGACTGGGTTTCCCGCTGGTAAAGTCTGGGGATTCAACCATACGGTCTCTGAGAGCGGGCCAGCTCCTCAGGCCCAATGCTCTGGTCTGGTGATTCTGCTGTAATTTCTCCCCTTTTCTTCAGGGGGAGAGAGGTGGTGTGTGATTTTTTTCTCCATTAACTCACAAATGATTTTAAAGCATTACGCACCCAAACTAGAAAGCAGCTGTGATTACGGTGGGGCGCTCACACTAGTACCTCCCGGTAAGTAGTAACAAATGTTAACAGCATTGTGAACGAGAAAGACACCTACCAGCTCCACATCAGACGGCACGTTCAGTCCTAAAGGGGCAATGAAAGGCTCCTCGTTTTCCTCCAAATTTTCAGCCTCGTGTTTTTCTGTATAAAAAGAAGACGTAGAACTTCAGAACCGTGACCTGCAGAGGAGGCACGTCCGCCAGCTGTAAGCCACTACGGGGCTGGGGGCGCGGGCACGACGGGCCCTCCCCGGTTCTGTCGCACACCACCCCTCCCGGGAACACTTCCGCGCTCTGCTCCTTCCACCACGTGTGGGCAGAATCACTTTACCACACCCCCGAGGGGCTGGGGGTACAGACGCAGCGGCAGCGTGGACTCCCCGGCCGTGGGGAGGGTGCAGCGAGACAAGGCATGGGAGCGTTTCCTACACAAGGCTCCGCGCTCGGCTCTCCTCCTTCCCAGCCCCTCTGATCTGCTAGGACCGCCCTTCAAACTGTCGCTGTGGGTCCCCCAGAGCGTCAGGCACAGGACACGGTGCTCAATTCCAAGACAACCGCTTTCACCACTGAACCGTAAAACCCCTGCACGTAACTGCCAAGACGTCTCCCCCCAAGCAAACCACCTCTCTTTTCACAAATAATCAGATGTATTTCCAATTCTTCTTCTTCTTTTTTTTAAAAGACGTATTAATTATTTATTTATTTATTTATTTTGGGGGGCTGCATTGGGTCTTAGTTGCGGCACGCAGGATCTTTGTTGAGGCATGCGGGATCTTTCTTTGCGGCGAGCGGGCTTCTCTCTAGTTGCAGCGTGCGGGTTTTCTCTTCTTTAGTTGTGGCGTGCAGGCTCCAGGGCGTGTGGGCTCTGTAGCTGTGGCGCACGGGGTCCAGAGTGCGTGGGCTCTGTAGTTTGCAGCATGTGGGCTCTCTCGTTGTGGCACACAGGCTCAGTAGTTGTGGCATGGGGGCTTAGTTGCCCTGCGGCATGTGGGATCTTAGTTCCCCGACCAGGGATTGAACCCGCGTCCTGCATTGTAAGGCAATTCTTTACCACTGGACCACCAGGGAAGTCCCTCCATTTCTTCTTTAATGGTTCATTTAATAAACATTTGTCTACTGTATATTAGACAAGGCACTACACATTATAGCCTTCTGAATTCTAAGGTACCTATATACAATTCAATCACTCAGATGATCAATTTAAAAGAATACAGTGAAATGTACAAAAAATAGTAGAAACTTTGTAAAAGCTAACAGTTTTAAGGATTTCAACATCTACTTAAGTTTTTCTTTCAAAAAAGATGACATGAAATAAACATTAAATCTTCATCAAAACAAACGTTTCCATCATACACAATAGAGTCTCTTGAAGAGATGAACAATTTCAAAAGTCTCCTATCAAACCTAATTCTCTGTGAAGCCAAGAGGGAATTTTAAACAGGCTTCACAGTACACAAAGACCTGGGGACTGTAGTCTGATGAGATACAGATTGATTATAAGTTCCTATTAAGTGAGTATTTAATACTGTCCCACAAGCTCACGTAGCCTTACTCTCACCCAAGGACTAAAGACTTATTGTGGCCTGAAAGTTCCCTATAATCAACAATACACCCGTTCAGCTCCAGTAACCAAATGACACACCGAACTGGTAGATATTAGAAAACACTGGTTTGCGACATGCCAAGTAACAGCTTAGAATCCCCAATTTCCTTTGGCAATGAAGCCAAAGGTGTCTGTATAAAAGTACAACTTTTACCGTATCTCCCTAAAATGACAAAGTGATGGAAACTAAGGAAATAGCCTTTCCTTAGTGCTAAGTTGTTCTCAAAAATAAAGCCACTGGGGGCTTCCCTGGTGGCGCAGTGGTTGAGAATCTGCCTGCTAATGCAGGGGACACGGGTTCGAGCCCTGGTCTGGGAAGATCCCACATGCCGCGGAGCAACTAGGCCCGTGAGCCACAACTACTGAGCCTGCGTGTCTGGAGCCTGTGCTCTGCAACAAGAGAGGCCGCGATAGTGAGAGGCCCGCGCACCGCGATGAAGAGTGGCCCCCGCTTGCCGCAACTAGAGAAAGCCCTCGCACAGAAACGAAGACCCAACACAGCCATAAATAAATAAATAAATAAATAAATAAATAAAAAATTAAAATGTTAAAAAAAAAAATAAAGCCACTGGAATCAAAAGAGCTGTTTGGAACAGGTGGGTTACACAGCGTTGCTCTATTCTTATACATACCTCTCTTTACGGAAAAATGGCTTTAGCAGCACAAAATAAAAACCAACCACTGCAATACTAACTCAGATTCAGATAAATTTAAATAACTTTTTCTTGTTTAAAAAAATGGATATGTAATAATGATGAAAAACTGAAAATCTAAAGGATGGAACTGGGATGAAAACAGTAAGCTGCAAAAAGGGAAGACAGAAGTTAAATTACACAGAAATAAAGGTGCCATCAAATGCTTCTGTTTAATATCACAAGGTTTTAAAGTGCTAAAGACGCCCAGACAATGCAGTCATCCCTCAGTATCTGCAGGGGAAGCCAAAATCTGTGGATGCTTAAGTCCCACAGTTGGCCCTCTCTGTACCTGCGGTTCCACATCTGTGGATTCAACCAACAGTGCAGTACTGTTTTATTGAAAAAAAAAAAATCTGAGAATGAGTAGACCTGCACAGTTCACACCTGTGCTGTTCAAGGGTCAACTGCATAGTAATTCTGGAAATCAAGGAATATTTAGACATGTTGGTGACTCAGGAAAACAAACAAAAATTTAAATTTTCAAATTTTAAGATAACGCAGCAGTAAAGTAAAATTTGGTTGTTAGTGGTATTGGGTACCAAATACCCAATATTTTGAATTCCATTTAAAAAGTGTGTGTATGTATAGGTACACATACACGTATGTATGTGTTTGTGTGCATGTGTACATGTTATTTATAGATGTGGCATTTTATTTATATTAGTGTAAATTAAACATGAAGAGTCAAGCTGTAAGGTTTACATGTGCCCATTAATGGAATGGGCCCATTCCATTAAAAAGTTAATCAGCATACAAAGCAAAGTTCTGAGGATGTGATTACAGAAAGAAACAACATTTTAAATACAGAGAACTTTACGTTAAAGAGAAAACATACTAAAACTTGGAAGAGAAACCAAGTCACATGGAAGTTCTTAAAATTCAATAATCATAACAAAGCTCAACATCAGTTAGCCCAATAATTACACCAAGACAAGTGCCCATCACCTAGAACAGGGGCGGGCAACCTCTTTCTGTAAAATGCCAGACAGTAAATATTTCTGGCTCTTCGGGCCACGTGGTCTCTGTCTCATCTACTCAACTCTGCCATTGAGGTGCAAAAGCCGCACAGACAAAACATGAACAAATGAGCACAGCTGTTCCAATAAAACCTCACAGAAACGTGCCAGCTGGGCCTCGGTCATAGTTTGCTGATCCCTAATCTGAAATGTTAAGGAATGATTATTATACATGTTTCCAAAGGTAGTCGATGGACCTTGCAAAAGACATCTGGGCTCTATAAATCTCAATTCTTCACTTGTGAAACGGTGGCAGTATGCATTCCTTCCTTCTGATCAAACACTAAATATTTAAAGCAGACATAACGTACATGGTTCAGACACAACAATAAAACAGGAACTATTCAGAATCCCAAAGTGGATGAATTATTTTGGATAAAGGAATGAGTGTATACTTCTTAAACCTGCAAGAACATGTCTACTGCACCCTAACTTCTGAGGTATGGTCAGATCCAAAAGTCAACGGAAAAAGGTGTTTAATACCTTCACCACGCTTTAACTCACTATGGTTAAAATTACACCTGGAAAAGCTCGTTAGAAGCTCGCAGAACAGAGCTGTGTCCGTCAAGCAACGAGCAGAAGGGAAGGAAGGGCAACAAGGCAAGTGTCTGTCCTGCTCTCCCAGGGCCACGCCCCTGGTAAGGGGTCGGGAGAAGCCCAGTGCAGCCACCCCGTGCAGGGCAGACAGCAGTTTAAAATTAAACTGCTACAATTACTTCATACTTGTCAGGAGGTTTGTTACTTAAGGAGAAAACAGTCGAGTCCCACATCACAGGTTCAGTTAGCTCTAAAGTTAAATCCCTCTATGATGAGATTCCTGTTCATTATTCTGAACATTTGGATAGGTTTCTGAAGTTCTCCTTCTCTTTAAACAGAATACCATGAATAGAGTGATCCATCCTTCATGTATCCACCCTTAATGATTATCATTATTGGTAATTCATGACTGATCAGAATGCAGGGCTGTAATAAAGGTGCTCTCAGGTCTTACCAAAGTGACTACGGACATTTGTTCCTGAACTGCATGGGTCTGGATTTTTTAGTAACACTATTTTTTTTTTTTAAGACACCAATTGTACTTGAACATTTGTTACTTTTTTTTTTTTTTAATTAATTAATTAATTTATTTTTGGCTGTGTTGCATCTTCGTTTCTGTGCGAGGGCTTTCTCTAGTTGTGGCATGTGGGGGCCACTCTTCATCGCGGTGCGCGGGCCTCTCACTATCGCGGCCTCTCTTGTTGCGGAGCACAGGCTCCAGACACGCAGGCTCAGTAGTTGTGGCTCACGGGCCTAGTTGCTCCGCGGCATGTGGGATCTTCCCAGACCAGGGCTCGAACCCGTGTCCCCTGCATTAGCAGGCAGATTCTCAACCACTGTGCCACCAGGGAAGCCCCCTATTTTTTTTTTTTTTTAAATAAATATTCCGAGTTAATCCAGAAAGGCATAAATTTAAGATCTTTAATTCTATGTAAACATTATTTTAAAACACCATGGTAAGTCTATGTCCTAGGGCCTACTGAGCCTAACCAGGACATACTGTGCTGTTTTCTGTTTGGTAATAACTGACTCCACAGGTGTCCTTCTGCTGGACATCTGCCATTATTTCAGTCGTGGAGGGGATATGAAGAAGCAGGTTAGCAGGAGGGTGGTTAATGCCTGTCCTTTCAATGCCCCAAGAACAAGTCACTGTGGATTTCAACACATATATTGTCTATCAAGAAACAAAGAATCCAGGGTGAGTAACTTCCTATTCCCTGAATCCAAAAGAAATAAAGGAAAGGCACCCAGATCCTAGACAGATAACTAAAGTCTGAATTCACTCTCCATCTCCATTAACAATTCATTTTCTGGTCTTTAGCTTTGTTTTACCCTAATACCAATAATGTTCTCTTTCTGTCCCAGTGATGCTGTAATCACTTAGTGCCCGTATCGTGTATGGGAGGCTCTACTGCTACACGTAGTACCTGCCCAACGTCATCACCCTGGGCAGCCCCCCACCTCTCTGTTTAGAAGGCTCCTCTTCCTCTGTTGGTTCGGACGGGTCATAGTAATCACTGCCGTAAGTGAATCCCACTGCATTATAGCTCCCATCCTCCGCTAGCGCTTCACTCAACCGCTTGTATTCTTCCTCTTGAATAAAAATAAGAATGATGTTAACAAAAATAGAAATTTACTGAGAAAAATTTTATATATTTCTAAAGTTGTAGCTATCAGTAAAGCATACAGCACACTTTTTCCAACCTCTTTTCGAGGCAAAAACGTTTCTAAAAATTCACACTTCATATCTATCAATATGTACTTTTGCCAGTACATGTTTACCACAGACAGCAGAATACATGTCTTTTGTGGAAAATTTCTTCCTGCTGAGAAATTTGGGGATTAAGAACTGTATTAAAGATTGTTAAGGCAAAGACAAGAACATCAATTTTAATTTATACGATACTGTTAAAGAAGAACAGTTAAAGAGTTTGGTTTTTGTTTTTTCAAATCCCAGTCTGCCCTCAAAAGCTGGGAAAATTCTTTGTGGCTCTACATATAAACTATCCTGAGGTCCTCTCAGAACGCAAAGACTCCTGTTTTTCCAATCCACTGGGTACTGTCAAGATAATATCAGAAAGAGTGAGTATAAAAAAATGAATGGGAGTAAACTTTTAAATACTTAAAAAATTTTAAAGAGTTTGTTGCTTAAATAAGTTTTTCTTGAGCAGTACCTTGCCTTGCCTCTTCCTCAAGCAAGTCCGTATGCAAGGCTAAATACCTCTCTTCATCACACAGGGCCTCTATTCGTGCCTCCTCTTCAGAGAGCTGGTAATCTCTGTTCCATGTGGAATACTCAGCATCGCACTCAGAAAGGTCATGCAGGTGACCACGCCCATCATATCTGTAATATGAACATGCTGGTCAACGGAAAGAAATTAACGTCTGGGTTGGTTTGCGTGGGATGTTTTATACATATACTTACCGATTAAGATAAAGAAATAAAAATAGGAAAACAAACATACAAACTCTTCTCAGAACTATATTTAATTTGGCTAGTCATAGCTCACCTACTTTTAAGCTCAAGTTATCTTAACAAAGTCTAAACTCCTTTCTACAATATGACAAAACTTATAATTAAAGGTAAACAATCCTTTAATAGCTTAAAATGGTATCCACTTCAGTGGCAGTTCTTACCGTGTATGGTTTGGTTAACCATTCAATGCCATGTGCAAAAAAAAATAAAAAATAAAAAAAAATTTTTTTCTGAGAAGTCAAGTATCATCGCTTACATTCACACACACCGAGTACATAAATACCTATCCGCAAGGACCAAACGGTCGCAATTTCCTCGCTGCCTTCCGCTAGTCCCGAACGCTCAGCAGAGATCTTCACCAAAGAAACTTGCGTCCATTGGAGGTAAAATCTTGGCTAGGCTCGCCCCCTAGCCACTTGGCTGAGGAAATAAGTGCTGGGTTATGTGATAGAGAGACACACATACATAGGAACAGTGACATATACGTGCAGTTTAAGGAGGTTCACTAGAAACAGAGCAAAACTATTAGAAGATGCAGTATAATTATTTTCTTCCAGACTTTATGCCCCCAAGATATAACATACATGAAGACACATCCATGTGTACTTGCATGGACCAATAGATACTTTAGCCAAATTAAGAATAAGAAGAGCACTTTCTGCCATGCTTTTAACACAGAAGATTCCATGAAGATGCTGTCAATGTGCACCTCTCAGATAATGAGTGAATTAGTAAATTTCACTTAAAACACTCAGATTTAGGGTTGCAAAAACAAATGGAGAGAGACAAACAAAAGTCTGCTTAATTTTTTAATGCTGACTTTTGTAATGAGGACCAGAAAATACTACAGGTAAAAAAAGACATTTACAAGAAAAAAAGGCCAAAAATTTCAGGGTAGCCAAGTTATTGCATTTTATTAAATTTCAAAATTATGTTTACTATGCTGTAAACCTCCTTAACTTACAAATGTAGATCATTATTTTAAAATATTACACAGGTACCTGTGTAGTGTTTGCTCCCCACTGGTTTTGGAAGACCTAACTCACATCATATACAGAATGATATGGAAAACTGTATAAAAAGCTCAGATTTCCTCGCTGATCAAACTTTAATAATAAATACCGCAAGTAACACTTTGGAAAAGGAAGCTGCCTGACAGCTCAGGCAGCATGATTCAATAGGAGCCATGGTTTAAAGGCACAGCATGCTCGAGCAGAGCATGGGGGCCCTCAGGGCCAGACCTGAGCTGGCCACCCTCCGTCCATGAGTCCTTCTGGTCTAGATCTAACGCCAAATGGAAACGTCGGGAATGGAAAAAGCCGTCTGGTCATTAATGTGTCCATTCTGGCCAGCTCAGGGGCTATCCCTACAGTCATGTTCCAGGGCTCTGCAGAATCCAGTTTTAATTGTCTCAAACGATGGGCTTCCTTCACTCGGAGACTATTCCACAGTCTAACGGTTGGTCACAGTTACTTTTCAGTCCAGGCCCCAGAAGCAGAGTTGCCAAATTGGCAAAAACCAAACCGACTAACAAAAATCCCAAGGAGGAGAAGGAAAGAGGGACTGAAAACATGGGAGGGGAAGAGAGCAAACAACCTACATCATGTAAGGTCATCCTTTTCAAATCAAACATCTTTAGAAATCCAATCCCGGGACCCCGCTGCCCAAAGTGACTAAACACCCTCCAGGGTGACTACCTAAAGCACCTTTGATTTGAAAAGAACACATCTGTATCCCAGCTCCACCCTTCAGTTTTAAGAGACAGTGAAACCAGCCCTAAGAACGCTACCTCTAAGAGCAAGGCCAGTGTCTGCACGAAGTCAACTGGCCTCCAACTGATTGGCAACTTCACCCTCGGCCTGAATCTGTCAAACTCATGGGATTAACACAGGATGGGGGAGGAGTCGGGGGGAGTCAAATGTCAAGCCGGCAAAATACGCGCGCTCCACAGAGAGCGCTGGGAGTACGACAGGTTCAAAGCCAACTCATGGGACCCAAGAGGTATATAATTGCGGCATCAAGCTTGCGGCGTTTCGGGCTGCCCTCCCACCCACACCGAGCTATGGGAGCGCGGAGGGCCCCAGAGCGCCGATCAGGAGAGGCCCAGGGCCCGGGCAACTTCCACTGCCCGGAGTGGCAACTGCAACCCAGCGACAAGAGCGAGAGGTCGCGAGGGGCTGCGGGGGCAGAGACGATCCCCCCGGCGACACGCAGCTCCAGCCAGGGCCTTAGGGCCGGTTTCACCGTCCCCCTCCCCCCGAAAACCAGGGGGATGTGGAGACAGGGGAGTGGGTGCCCTCCCGGATCCCTGATGGCTCCAGAAAACCCCTTTCCAGTCCTGGCCATCAAGTCAACATCAGACGAAATCAAGCGGGCGAGGGAAGGGGAGGAGCGGCGGGTGGGGGGAGGAACCGACCTGTCGATGAGGATCTTGTGGTCCCCCATCCAGGGGATGAGGTGCTGTCCCTGCTCCTGGGCCAAGGCCCGCTCGTCGTCTCGGAACAGCTTGCAGGCATAGCCGAAGACCAGCAGCTCCACTCGGTTCCCCCCGCCGCCGGCACCGCCCGGCCCGGCCTCCTCCTTCGCGCCGCTTTTCCTCTCGGTTTTGGCGCGGCCTCCGGTCGCGCCGTACATGACAGCGTCCCCGGCGTCCAGGCTGGTTCTCTTCTGCGCCGCGACGATGTCCCCGATGTCTCCGCCTGGCCTACCCCCTCAGTCAAACGCGCCGCATCCCGGCCCCAACCTCTACACCGCCGCCATAGCGGGCAACAAAATGGAGGAAGCGCGACTTCCGGCGAGGGGCGGCCCTACTTCCGGCGAGCAGGTTCTGCAGATTCGCTACCCCCGGGGCAGTTTGAGCCGCTAGAAAAGATTTGGCTTTAGCCTTTCGCATTCGGAGGCGCCGCCACGTTAGGGGCTGCAGTTATCAGAGGAGAGCGTGTGTTTCGTGTTGATTTTTCTCCGGCGGCCGTCCAGGGCAGTGGCGAAAGCGCAGCTTTGGATCGCGCGCTGCCCGCACCCTGGCCCTGCCCGGCTCTGGGCGGAAGGAGGGCGGGTGCTTCGCGGGCCGAGTGCGCGCCTCGGTGGGGGCGGATGTTCTTTTCTTGGGCGAGGTTTCCTGTTGGCTGTCGCCCGGGCCGGGGGGCCGTGGGGTCGGGTGCTCTGGAGCCGGGGGGCCGTGGGGTCGGGCGCTCTGGAGCCGGGGGGCCGTGGGGTCGTGGGGTCGGGCGCTCTGGAGCCGGGGGGCCGTGGGGTCGGGCGCTCTGGAGCCGGGGGGCCGTGGGGTCGTGGGGTCGGGCGCTCTGGAGCCGGGGGGCCGTGGGGTCGGGCGCTCTGGAGCCGGGGGGCCGTGGGGTCGTGGGGTCGGGCGCTCTGGAGCCGGGGGGCCGTGGGGTCGGGCGCTCTGGAGCCGGGGGGCCGTGGGGTCGTGGGGTCGGGCGCTCTGGAGCCGGGGGGCCGTGGGGTCGGGCGCTCTGGAGCCGGGGGGCCGTGGGGTCGTGGGGTCGGGCGCTCTGGAGCCGGGGGGCCGTGGGGTCGGGTGCTCTGGAGCCGGGGGGCCGTGGGGTCGGGCGCTCTGGAGCCGGGGGGCCGTGGGGTCGTGGGGTCGGGTGCTCTGGAGCCGGGGGGCCGTGGGGTCGGGCGCTCTGGAGCCGGGGGGCCGTGGGGTCGTGGGGTCGGGCGCTCTGGAGCCGGGGGGCCGTGGGGTCGGGCGCTCTGGAGCCGGGGGGCCGTGGGGTCGGGTGTTCTGGGGCCGGGACTCTGAGGCCCGGGGGGTGGCTGACAAGGCTGTGCCCTGGGATGGGTCGCATGGCCTTCTGGTGCCCTGGTTTGTTTTCGGTCCTGGGGGTCACGACTCTCGTCTCGCGTACCACGGAAGGTTTCCTTAGCGGCTGTCAAAGAGCTTAGTAAACCGGGAAGCCCCTCGCGGTGACGGACTTGGGGGTCCTGGGACCCATGTGGGAGAAAAGTGGTTGGGGGCGGTGGTGGCGACCCCTTTTGCAGAGACCTGTCACTTGGATGCGGGGTGACTTTGTTTTGTTTTGTTTCTTATTCTGTTTATTTAGTTTATTGGTACAACCCCTTTTAAAAACCGTCGCTATCTAGTGAAGGTCAACATACTTACCAGTACCCAGCAGTTGCACTTGTCTTACCTGATACCCCAAGACATGCAGGAGACCTGGACTCAAGTGTTTATAGCAACTTTTTGTTTCTTTTTACAACATCTTTATTGGAGTATAATTGCTTTACAATGGTGTGTTAGTTTCTGCTGTATAACAAAGTGAATCAGCTATACGTATACATATATCCCCATATCCCCTCCCTCTTGCGTCTCCCACCCTCCGTCCCTATCCCACCCCCCGTCCCTATCCCACCCCCCGTCCCTATCCCACCCTCCCTCCCTATCCCACCCTCCCTCCCTATCCCACCCCTCCAGGTGGTCACAGAGCACCGAGCTAATCTCCCTGTGCTACGCGGCCGCTTCCCACTAGTATAGCATCATTATTGAATGACCCCAAACTGGAAACAGCCCAAGTGTCCATCAACAACAGAATGCTTAAATAAATTGTAGTATAGTTATATACACAATGGAATATAATGAAACTGAATGAGCTGCAGTTACAAGCAAGAGCCTGGATGAATCAGAAACAATTTTGAGCAAAGGAAGCAAGACAGAAAAGTACAAATAGTACTTTTGTGATTCCAATCCTAAAATTCAAACAGGCAAAACTAAGCTATAGTGTTTAGGTGGTAAAAGATTATAGCAAAGGGGACTTCCCTGGTGGCGCAGTGGTTAAGAATCCGCCTGCCTAGTGCAGGGGACACGGGTTCGAGCCCTGGTCAGGGAAGATCCCACATGCCGCGGAGCAACTAAGTCCGTGCATCACAACCACTGAGCCTGCGCTCTAGAGCCCGCGAGCCACAACTACTGAGCCTGCGAACCACAACTACTGAAGCCCGCATGCCTAGAGCCCGTGCTCTGCAACAAGAGAAGCCACCGCAATGAGAAGCCCGCGCACTGCAACGAAGGGTAGCCCTCGCTTGCTGCAACTAGAGAAAGCCCACATGCAGCAATGAAGACCCAACACAGCCAAAAAATAAAATTTAAAAATAAATAAATAAATAAAATTGAAGTTGCTTTTAAAAAGAAAAAAAGAGGGCTTCCCTGGTGGCGCAGTGGTTGAGAGTCTGCCTGCTGATGCAGGGGACACGGGTTCGAGCCCTGGTCTGGGAAGATCCCACATGCCACAGAGCAACTGGGCCCGTGAGCCACAATTGCCGAGCCTGCGCGTCTGGAGCCTGTTCTCCGCAACGGGAGGGGCCGCGACAGTGTGGGGCCTGCGCACCGCGATGAAGAGCGGCCCCCGCTTGCCGCAACTAGAGAAAGCCCTCGTACAGAAACGAAGACCCAACACAGACAAAAATAAATAAATAAAATAAAATAAAATTAAAAATAAAAGCATCATGTAATGGCAATTCTATAAATCTGGGTTTTAAAAAAAGAAAAAAGATTAAAGCAAAGTAAAGCAATGTTAAAAGAGATGATTATGAGAGGGAGGTGGGGGAAGCAGAGGGTTATGATCAGGAAAGGCTGATGGGATGCTGCAAACATTTGTTGAGCTGGGTGATAGTTACAAGGGTGTTCACAACTCTGTCGAGTGCATTTTTTTAATATAATTTTATTTATTTATTATTTATTTTTGGCTGCATTGGGTCTTTGTTGCTGTGTGCGGGCTTTCTCTAGTTACGGCAACCAGGGGCTACTCTTCGTTGCAGTGCGTGGGCTTCTCATTGCGGTGGCTTCTCTTGTTGCGGAGCACGGGCTCTAGGCATGCGGGCTTCAGTAGTTGTGGCCAGCTCCTTCCATTGCTGTGGACGTTAGCTCAGTCCAGCCAAACTGGAGCTCTTTGATCTCCAGTTACTTCATCCGTCCAATGAGGCTAAGAACCTAGCCAGGTCCCCGCCATGAATGCTAACTGGCCACGTGAATGGTAACTAGTCACAGCCTAGTTGGGTGAGGCCATAGAGGAAATGCCTCTCCTAAGATCACCCCACACTGGCAGGCAGAGGCTGTGAAGGGGTGATACGTTTTTGGAAGTAAATAGTCATAGAAAATGGGTCTATATGGTCTAGATTTCTAGGTCCATCTTCGTGCAGTTTTGTCCTTTTCAACCAAATGGGATTTCGTTTTTATACATTTGCAAGAGTTTCTGTAAATAATGCAGTAAATCGGGAATATAAGTCCTATGTCAGGCCATGGGTCCCAGCTTGCGTTCAGGTTTATGAAAAAGCATATCAGTCAGCCCATCTCACGTGAGCACTTACCATGTGTCAGGCACTTGAGCGCACCTCACAGGACGGTGAACTCCTGGCTGATAGGAAACATGTATTTGTATCCCCAGTTGGACAAAAATTAAGGACAATGCCTTGTCTATCGTTTGGAAATTTCATTCAGTGGCCAATAACATCGCGGCCCCTAGGTGAGATGCATTGTCTCCTTGAATAAAGATTCTTTGCTAACAAAGAAGGGAAGAATGGGTATTGGGTGGGCAAATTAGCAATATCTGTTACATTTTACATTATCCCTACTCATAAAAGGCAGGGGGAAGACACGTAAACACATAAATACTGTAAAGGGGCATACAATTTCTATGAATCTGAACATGCTCAGGGGCTTCCCTGGTGGCGCAGTGGTTAAGAACCCTCCTGCCAATGCAGGGGACACGGGTTCAAGCCCTGGCCTGGGAAGATCCCACATGCTGTGGAGCAATTAAGCCCGTGCGCCACAACTACTGAGCCTGCGCTCTAGAGCCCACAAGCCACAACTGCTGAAGCCCGCGCACCTAGAGCCTGTGCTCCACAGCAAGAGAAGCCACCGCAATGAGAAGCCCGCGCACCGCAGCGAAGCGTAGCCCTCGCTCGCTGCAACTGGAGAAAGCCTGCGCACAGCAACAAAGACCCGATGCAACCCAAAAAATAAATAATAAATAAATTAATTAATTTAAAAAAATAATAGCTTATATTATCGAGCACTTTTCAATCAGGGTTCACTTAGGAAAACAAAGGTGGTTCTACAGAGGGAAGTTAGTACCCTGGACTGGTACTAAAGGTGTAGGAAGAGCTGAAAACAGGAGTAGGTGGGGCAACCCTGAGACAGACAAGAGCTGGCGCCCCAACCATCCTGAACGCTGGCTGAGCAGGGGGAAGGTGGCCCCGTCAGACCTGGGGTTGTGAAGAAGGTGCTGTGCAGAGCCCTGGAATCAGGAAAAAGATACAGATAGAACAGGAGATGCCTTTCAAAACAGAGAAGCAGAGACGTCCACAGGCTTCTCCCCTCCCACCTTCCAACACCCAAACTGTCAGCATTTGCTGGACGGAGGTGACACCAGTGGGCAAGGGAGCCTGGAGGCTCCGTCTGCAGGCCAAGCCCCTCGTGACACTGGGCAGGAGGACCATAGTGGACATGAGGGCAGATAGGTGCCCTCCTGAGCACGTGTATTATCCAATTGGTCCTCACGAGGCCTGGCTAAAAACAAGACGACAGTCCCCAAATGGAGTTGATTATGCTAAGCCCCACATCACCAAACTAAGACCTAATTTAATAACGGTTTTGGCTCTCCAGGAATGGGATCTTAAACCTGTGAACCAGGATCACCAGATCAGCACCAGTTAGGTCACCTGCCTGTTAGATGCCTGTCACCTCCTACAGGAAAGTAACCTTGCAATAACCAACCCATTTTTGGTCTAGTATGACTTCCTTGTTCCTCTTCCCTTCTGTCTATAAAAGTCTTTCATTTTGTACAGCTTCTTGGTGCTTCTTTCTATCTGTTAGATTGGATGCTGCCTGATTCATGAATCACTGCATAAAGCCAGTAAGATCTTTAAGGTTTGCTCATTTGAATTTTCTTCTTTGATGGCCCCTTCATGAAGGTGCTCTGTGATCTCAGTCTTACCTGGAGGTGTTTGTTAACTTGTCCAAGGTCACAGATCCCTGGCTGCCTGCCCCCCGGGCCTGTGCTCCTGCCCACCAAGGAACTTCATCTTTCCGTATACACGTGTCTGGGTGTCAGTACCCACACATTCACTGTGGACATGGCCTCGTATGGCCAGAGGGACTTTGCAGATGGGATTAAGTTAAGGGTCTGGAGTTGGGAGATTATCCCGGATCATCTGCGTGAGCTCAACGTGGTCACAAGGATCCTTGTAAGACGGAGGTGGGAGTCTGGGGAGCCGGCCTCGAATACGGAAGCAGATTGGAGGGACGCAGGCGCCTCTAGAAGCTGAAAGAGGTGAGAAGCAGACTCTCCCCTGGAGCCTCCAGGTGGAACCAGCCCTGCCGACACCTTGATTTCAGCCCCTTTAAGACTCCTGACCTCCAGAGTGAAAGAAACTAAATGTGTTGTTTCAAGCCACTACATTTGTGGCCATTTGTTACAGCAGCAGTAGGAAATTAATACATATGGTAACTCTGTATTTAACTTTTGGGGAACTGCCAAACTGTTTTCCAGATGGCTGCACCATTTTCCATTCCCACCAGTGCTTGGTATGGTCCATCCTTTTGATCTTAGCCATTCTAGGGGGTGCATACCTCATTGTGGCTTTAGTTTGCTTTTCCCTAATGATGAGTGTCTTTTCACATGTTTATTAGCCATTCAGATATATTCTTTGAAGTGTCTATTAAAATCTTTTGCCCATTTAAAAATCATGGTCTTGGGATTTCCCTGGTGGTGCAGTGGTTAAGAATACTCCTGCCAATGCAGGGGACATGGGTTCGAGCCCTGGTCTGGGAGGATCCCACATGCCGTGGAGCAACAAAGCCAGTGCACCACAACTACTGAGCCTGTGCTCTAGAGCCCGCACGCCACAACTACTGAGCCCGCGTGCCACAACTACTGAGCCCGCGAGCCACGACTACTGAAGCCCGCGCGCCTAGAGCCCGTGCTCTGCGACAAGAGAAGCCACCGCAATGAGAAGCCTGCACACCTCAATAAAGAGTAGCCCCCGCTCACCACAACTAGAGAAACCTCGTGCACAGCAATGAAGATCCAACACAGCCAAAAATAAATAAACAAACAAACAAACAAACAAATAAATAAATAAATAAATCATGGTCTTTTCCATATATCATGATACACTGATTTGTTTCCTTCTTAAAGGTAGCTGTTCCCTGACTTTTATCATGGTAGATCAGTTTTGCCTGTTTTTATGTTTTAGGTGAATGGGATGACGTTGCATGCTCTTCTGTATTCAGTGTCTCACTCGTCATGTTTGCAAGTCATCCATATCGTGGTGTGTGATTTCTAGTTTTTTCATTCTTAGTGCTGAATAATTTCCCATTGTGAAAAACCACCAGTAATCTATCCATTCTACTGTTTATGGCATTTGAGCAGTTTCAGTTCGGGTCAGTGCTGCTATGACCATGCTTATGTGTGCCTTTTGGGGCACACTTTTGCACTGAAATCGACAGGTATACACCTAGGGGTGGAATTGATGTGTTACAGCACTCAGCTTGAGAAGACGCCACCAAGCGTTCCCACTGGGGGTGTACAGATCCGGACCAGGTTGCTTTTGTCTTTGGACATTTTCACTGTGGGGACCACACCCAGGTGACACTGTTGTTGATCAGTGTGGTCCACGCTGTCATCTTTGAGCTGTGGAAGCACAGGTGAGCGTAGAGATTGGAAACTAGGGCTGGTCTGGGGAGAGACCAAGGTCGCTGTAGAGATAAGTTAGTAAAGGTCTATTTAGTGGCTACTCTGAGCCCAGCACCACTGCAGAAAGCATCCAGACCCTCATGCTGGGGGATTTAACTTAGGGACATGTATGATTTAAGTGTGTGCGGGTACACCAGTGATCTGTGAAACAGGTGCGAGAGCATTTAGTATTTTCTGCTGTTGCCAAGTTACATCCTTTGCCATCTGTCAAATGAGCCCAGAAAGAACAGAAATGGTGGCATCAAACTGCCGTCATCCAGGGGCATCTGAGAACGACCCTGTCCTTCACCCAAGACTCTCCTTCAAATCAGCAGCAGAAACAAAGTTGGAAAACATTTTCTTTCCACTGAGACCAATTCTTGGTGGATTTCCTTCCACAAGGAGCAGGTGGTCTTTGGAGTTGCTGACTTACCCTGTATTAAATCTCCCTTTTCTAAGCCTCAAAATTCTTACATCCCTCTAAAAAACAACCTGGTTCTTTACGAGTCTCCAAATAGTCTTTTCCTCTACATCGGCAACATGAAAGGGCTCAGGCATACAACACCAATGAGGACGCCACAGCAGGGAAGGGGACCCCAGCCCAGGGGAAAGGGACCCTGGCCACGCCCTGCTCGGACCTCAGCCCAGGGCCGCCGAGGTGCAGCTGAAAGTCTGGGTTTTTATGTGAACTTCTATTCCCCCTTTTTAAAGTGGGAAGAAGCAGGCCCCAATAAAACATCTTTCAATCTCTGCTTTACATGCTTTTATTTATTTACTTATACTTTGGCCTCGCCCCGCGGCATGTGGGATCTTAACTCCCCAACCAGGGATGGAACCCGTGCCCCCTGCATTGGAAGTGCGGAGTCTTAACCACTGGACCGCCAGGGAAGTCCCTACATGCTTTTACATGTGATTTGAACCAGCAAAATCATACTTTAACGAAGGGGCTCCGGTAGGGGGGACCCTGCGGAGCTCAGCGCTTCTCAGACCCCTGGAAAAGCCCGAGCGTCTGCCCCGTAACCAGTCCCTCGGGCATGTCCCGTAGGGATCCACTTCCTCAGGAACTGGGACTGCTAAACACTACTGCGGCCGCCTCCGCCAGGGGCTCGGGGGAAGCGAGATGTGCTCGCTGGATGATGCATCCCCTGGGGTGTGTCCACATTTGAATGCACGGCTCTCTCTAAGTTTAGCTCTCCGATCCCACTGGGACTCACTGCGGGCACCATCGCCCCCTCTGCTCACCTGGCAGAGCTGTGTAGTTTTGGCATCAGGAGAACCCGGTAGGGAGGCATGCACGCAGAGAAGGCCACGGGCCGCCACATGCACGGACAGTCTTCACAATCTGGGCCCAGTGCACAGAGAGCTGGCCTCTGCCTCCTGCTTCCCAGAGCCTGGGGTCGGTGGGAACCACCTACCTCCTGCCTGCGAGGCTGGCAGCCAGGCGTGCGACAGGGCATCCAGCCTGGCCGACCTAGAGGTGGGAAAGAGCAGCAGGGTGTGGGCTGAACCCGGCAGATCGGATTTAGGAGGCCCAGAGGCGTGACTTCAGTGCTGGGACCAGTGCTCGGGAGTCTACTGGGCTGGAGAGGCTGATTAGCATACAAATGATGACTGGTGAGTGAACAGCATAGAAATGATGATGGTGGCGAATGCTGTTTCCTGTGCCGGGGGAACGGTTTTGTTCCCAGAGGGTTAAATCTCAGGGATCACATTCACTCTGTCGAAGTGCTGGATAAACCTGTCTGGGCTCTCACAGCCCTGCCCACGGCCCTGGGAGCCCGAGTCAGGGTCGTCTGAGCGAGTGGGCTGGGGGAGGGGGGGTTCACAGGGACAAAACCCACCTGAGCTCTCCCTGGGCAATGTCCCCAAATGCCCCAGCTCCACTCAGCTTCCAGGTCTGAATTCCCTGTGTAAATAAATGAAAATTGGTGGATTTAGGGGACCTGAAGATTTGCAGAATTTGGGATGTGTGGACATAGGTGGGTTTTGGACTAGAAAGGTCTCCCTGCCGCCTGCGGTCTGCATTCTGTCTGGAATGGGTCAAGTTTGGTCCACAGAGGGTTTTTTAAATATCTGAAACAATATTTATGTATTTGGAAACTTCTCTTGAAGAACTGGAATGTCTGCAACTTTGGGCGGCGATTCCGGGATTCTGGCATGTAGATGCTGTCCTGGGGCCAGGGAGTGGCTGTCCCAGTGGACTCAGTGTGTCCCTCCCCTGCCCCTCCCCGACGCAGCCTTGCCACGCGTTAACCCCTTAGTCACCAGGTCCTGAGGAGGCTGGCAGAGGGCGGGGCGCTTGCGGGGCTTGGGGCACTGCCTGTTCACCACGGTTAGAGACGCATTCCCATATTTCAACACTAACAATTGTTAGGGCCTGTGAACTCAAAGCCACAGGGTGGGGAGGTGGTGGCAGTTGGCTGTGTCCCGAGCCTCCCCAGCTGCTCTGGCCTCTCCCTGAGCGGGTCTGACACTGATCTCGGAGACGCAGCAGTGAGTGGTGGCGTGAAGCGAGATCTTAATTCCCTGCCCAGGAGTTGAACCTGGGGAGCCTGGATGAAAACCAGGAATCCCAGCCAGCACACCCCCTGGCTCTTGCCCCCAGTGAAAAACGCATTTCTCATGGAGGCAAAACTGTAAAAACAGGCGCAAAGTTTATTATTAGGGACACAGCACAGCAACAAGTGGGAAAGCACACAGAGAAACAGCTTGTTTAGTTCAGACAGAAGCAGGGCAGAGATGCACACCCGGAGAGCAAGGGTGTGGGCGTCCCCCCTAACGAGGAGGACCCCAGTAAAGAGGCGGTTAAGTCACTTATATGGGGCAGTTCTTCCGGGTCTCTGTTCACCTCTGGCCAATTATCTGGTTTCTTTCTCCACACCTGCCCTGCCCTAGGACCCTCCCTAACACGTGTGCGCAGCTTCTTTCCAACATGGATTCCAGCCCAGAGGCCTATGGGACGGCCTTAGCATCACCTATTATGGGGTGGTGCCCCCTCCTTTTTGACCCCCAAGGAGGCTTTCTGCACATGTGCAATGTCTCCCTTGCCCCAAGGATGGGAAATATATGACCTCTTGATCTTTTACCAGGGTTTAGTCCCACTCTGTCCCTGCCACAAAAATGTCCAATGTCCGGTTATTTACCCTATTTCTGTTGCTGGTTTTTATATCGAGGTGCATATCTCGAAATATAGACAGGAGTCCGGTCATAAATATGTAGTCCTGGAGCCCGTTTGTCTCTTGCTTCAGGAAATGTAGACAGGGGGCTGGTAATGAATGTCCGGCCTGGAGCCCATCTTCTTCTCCCCCCAGGAAGTGTGAACAGGAGGCCAGTTGTAAATGTCTAGCCTGGAGCCCAACTCCTGCCTCAACACCATCACGTGGACACACGGACATGCCCGTTGGGATCAGTGCTTCCTGTCACTGGAGCAGACACGTGAGGCTTCTCCTCCTCCCTCTCCCCCCATCCTCTGGCTCTGGTTCCACGTCTCTTTGCAGAGGAAGGAAAGAGGAAAACCCCAAATCACCCCCCTGCCCAGATCTTACCTCACAGGACTGGGGAGTAGGGTCCCGGCAGGGCCACCCTGCACCTCCCAGAAGACACTCCTGATGCCACTTCCTCTCTGTCTCTGTCTCTCTATCTCTCTGTCTCTATCTGTCTCTGTCTCTGTCTCTCTATCTGTCTCTGTCTCTCTATCTCTCTGTCTCTCTCTATCTCTGTCTTTGTCTCTCTATCTCTCTGTCTCTATCTGTCTCTGTCTCTGTCTCTCTATCTGTCTCTGTCTCTCTATCTCTCTGTCTCTCTCTATCTCTGTCTTTGTCTCTCTCTGTCTCTCTCTCTCCATCTCTCTGCCTCCCTGTCTCTGTCTCTCCTGTAGATTCAGTCACTGAGCTGACAGGGTCAAGGGTGATCATTAAAAGCCCATCATCTCAAAAGAGCCACTTCTGCACCCAAACGGGGGTTTGAAGTTGCACAAGGTCAGTGCATTAAGTCCGCAATCAAAGGTGGCTGGAGCTCCCAGACCCCCGCTGCTGTCTCTGCGGTGAAGATGGTCCTGACTCTCCCATCGCAGGGTCCCCTCGAGGTGCCATTTCCGTTCAGACAGGCAAACCTCTGCCTGGAAGGTCGTCGTAGGGGTTACTCTAAGTGTGTTTTTACCCGCTAAGATCCGCGCTATCGCTCCGAGGTGACCGCTGCCACTAGTGTGCACAGAGCCTGGCGCTCTGCCGGGATTTCCCCATAAAGTGTGATCGTGAAAACCTTGGGGGAATTCAGCTGGGACACCCACCCCCCCGGCAGAGGCGCTGGGTGGCCCAGGAGGAGAGACCCTCTTTGCGCAGCCCCAGGCCGGCCCCTGGGGACAGAGCTGGCTCCCAAGCCTGGGGACTGAGGGAGCAGGGCCCCCGCGGGGCTGTGAGCCCCCTCGGCTGGGACGGCTCCCTCAGGGCCACGTCTCCCCTTCCACAGCTCTCTGTCCAGACGCCAGCACCCCTCCCTGCACTGGGCGTGACCAGGGGGCCCAGGGCCTGGGCTCAGAGGGAGCGCCCAGCTCAGTCCATCCGACCCCCCTTGTCAGGGGCAGGATCTTCCTCACGGTCCCCACCAGCATCCCGGCTGCTGCCCAGGCCCCGTCCTCCGTTCCGGGATCCACAGGTTCCCAGGACCACGGAGCATGGCTGATCCACGTGGGGTGATTTGTGGGGTTAGGCAAACCCTCAGGACCCAGACGGGCATCACTCAGCTGGTGACCCGTGGGGGAATCCGTGCCTGCTGTTGACGGACAGGTCCAGGGGCTGTGGGCAGAAGGGAGAGGGCTCTGCACCTCACCCTGGGCAATGCGCAGGGTCACCTGGGTGAGACTGGACAGTCGCTGGCCCTGACCCCACCCCCTGGGGCCCTGGGGCCCCTTGTGGGTAGTTTCAGTCAGGGGACTCCTCTGACCTCAGACTCTTTGTCTGACAATTCAGCCAGGGCTCTGCTAGCACTTACTGTGCCTCTGTGCAGACTCGAAAATGTTACCTGCTCCAGGGGGCACCTGGATACCTGCAGAGTAGACCAAGGGCTCCTCCTCAGCCCCTTCCTGCCCCTTTTGGGACCTCTGAGCAATATGCAACCTGCACCACCATGCGGGGCAGCCCTGACTCAGGCGTTGGGAAATGGGCTTGAAGCAGCTTCAAGGTTAAAATGTGTTTACCCAGCAGCTCCTTCTAGAAATTCATCCCAAGGAAGTATTCAGGGGTGCGTGTGAATATTTATGATCATAGCAATGCTATTTATAATGGTGGAAAAATTGGAGACAACCGAAAGGTTTAAAAACAGGGATCCACTAAATAAATTATTGTGCAGTATTTTCACAGCTCTCCAAGCAGGCATTAAAAATAGTGCTGTGATACGCACAAGGGCATCCTTGCAAGGATGTTCACTGCAGGCTTGTCTGTTGAAACAAAAGACTGAGCTAAATGTCGCCAGATAGGGAACCACTTCAGTGAACCGTGGGCGTCTGTACAATGGACGCTGTGCAGCCTTTGACCGTAATGACGGCAAGGTAGTTCCAACAATGCGGAAGAATCTTTGAGATTTCTGTTCATTGAGAAAAGGAAGGTCATATAAAATAAAAAACGTGTCTAAGTTTGCTACCATTTTTGGACAAACAGTATGTATAGATATGCAGATATGTGTATAAACTTGATCACATTCTGACTACCTCTGGTGAGGCCAACAGGAGGCTTTGTGGCCAAAGCAACAAAGAAGAAGGTTCCCCCACTGGATCCCGTTTTATACTCCATGCTTTTTAACCATTTCATACTTCATCTGGGAAGGAAGTAAGCAAAGCATAACCTCACATACAAGTATAATGGGCTAAGAGCACCTTGGTTGCCTTGAGGAAATGAGCAGAATTGCCAGGCCCAGGGTTCTCATGTCAACATCCAGCTTCGTGCTGGAAATGACATCCAAGGGCCATGGATCCGCACCCTTGTTTCCACAACCCCAATGCCCACTCTGTATGTATTCATGTAATTTTTAATAAACTTTAAATTTTAGAAGAGTTTTAGATTTACAGAATTATTGCAAAGATAGTACAGATGGTTCCCATCTACTCCAAACCCAGCTTCTACAATTATTGACATTATACAATTGTCACAAGCAACGAACCAACAGTGACGTATTTTTTTGTTTTTGGTGTAACTGATATTTTTATTTTAAAAATAATTTCTTTTGGAGTATAGTTGACTTAACATTGATGCATTTGTAACTGAATTCCACACTTCATCAGATTTCCTCATTTTTCCTGAATGTCCCTTTTCTGTTCCCAGATCCCATCCAGGGACCACACTATGTTTAGGTGTTGGGTCTCCTAGGTTTACTTTGGCTGAGACCGTTTCTCTCTTTCCTTGTTTTGATGAGCTGGACAGTTTCAGGGAGCACCGGTCAGGAGCTTGGTAGGACGTCCCGAATTGGGATTTGTCTGGGGTTTTTCTCACGATTGCCCAGGGTGATGGTTGTACAGAGGTGAAGTGCCCTCGTATCCCATCACCCAGAGCACCCGCCGTCAGCATGACCCATCCCGTTGGTGTTGACCTTGGTCACCTGGCCGGGATGTGTCTGGGGGTCTCTCCTGTAGAGTTGCCATCTCTCCCTTTCCACACTGTCCTCCTCGGAAGGAAGTCACTGGCTCAGCCCACGCTTGAGTCCACCTGCTTGAGGAGGGGGAGCTACATACAAAATATTATTTGGGATTTTTCTGCCCTGGAGATTTGAATACCCTCCAACGTCTATTTAGTTATTCAATATCAGTAAAAATTCATGGGTGTTTATTTCACACTTTGAGTTACAAGGCGACATGATTTTATTTTCTTGTTCAAATTGTGCCAGTTTGGCCATGGGAGTTCTTTCCGGTGGACCGCTCTTGCTGTCCTGTGATTGTGTTCATGGGCGTGTGTGCCTGCATGCGTGTATGCATGTGATTTCACACTTCCTTAATCTCTGGCATCACCAGGGGCTCCCCCCTCACCTGTGTGTTTCCTGCTCCAGCCCCAGAATCGGCCATTTCCCCAGGAGCCCTGGTCCCCTGTCCTCATAGACTGATGGACCCACAATGTTCAGTCTTTCCTTCCCCACCCGGTGAGGGAAGTGGCACATCAGTGACTTTTGGGTCAGAGAGACTGAGGCCAAGCCCTGCTCCATCCCCTGTGAGCTGTGGGCTTCAGTTTGTGGGGTATGAGGTCACATGATGCAGGGGGAGAAGCAGGACACAGAGGATGCTGGCCCAGTGAGTGTCCCCTGCTGCACGGTGCTAAGATAGAAATCAAATCAGTTGATAGAAAATAAAAAGCGCATTAGATCTCGCCCCCTCTACCCCAAGTTTGGAGCGGGGAGCTCTCCCTCCCAGGAGTTCCCTCCATGACTCCACTCCCTTGTCCCCATTCCCAGTCACCTCCTGGGGTCCAGGCTCACCACCTCCTCCCTCTCCCCTTGTCCTCTTGTAATAGGGAAGAACGTTTTTTTATTCTATTACAAGTTAATCACTAAAGGGATGTTGCCTATGAACTTAAATTATCCATAATGGCCCATCTCTGGGAATCTTGCCTCCCAGGCAATGAACATTAAGCTGAAATACCTTTCTTTAGCTCACAGGGAACACCCTCACCAGGCCCACCTGTGAATGACTGCAGGGAGGACGAAATTAACACATCTCCTCCGGAGGCTGATGGGAACCGGGGAATGCTTGACTTTACTCCCTCCCCCTTGGGTATAAAAGGAGCCTAGAAGATTAAGGGAAGTAAAATGTTCTAAAAAAAAAAAAAAAAAAAAAAAAAGGAGCCTGAATTCTAACTCAGGCAAGACGGTTCTTTGGGACACGAGCGCACCATCTTCTCGGTCTGCTGGCTTTCCGAATAAAGTTGCTATTCCTTGCCCCAGCAATTCGTCTCTCAATTATTGGCCTGTCCCGCGGCGATCAGTATATGGGTCCTGCCCCCATCCGTCCTGGAGGTGCCTCAGGTCTTGTCCACCTTTGCATCTCCTCTAACCGTGGTCCCAACAAAAGCTACCTCGTGTCCTTTAGACGCAGGGAGGGTGCGCTGGCCAGCTCACCACGAGATGGGGACAATTCCACAGGCATAAACTAGGCGTTTGGGGTCACAAGCACGCCCAGAGTGAAGCTGTGGTTCCACGACACCTGGCAGGTCTTGGGAAGGACATAGGGGCTTCCTTGCGCAGACTCGGTCACTGGGCACAGGCAGAGGGCCTCTCCCCCTAGAGAAGGAGGTACATGACGTGGAGCAGCCTCCCTGCCCATCCCCACCACCGCCCCTCAGCCCTCGCTCCCCCAGGAGGACACCTGCCCAGCCTGTGTTCTGTCCTCAGCAGGGGCTCCTGGGGGCAGGGACAGTGCACACCTGCTGGGCATTCCGGGAACCTGCGGCATTTCAGGAAGGATTTGTGGCCACATGTCCCACACCCTTTCTTTCGTTGATCGCTCAGCAAAGATCCCACCCAGAGGGAAGGAAGCACCTCCTGAGGACATGGCCCCAGAGGCAGGGAAGGAAAGGCTGAGGACGGAGGCTCTGTAATGTCCTCGTCACGCTGCCCTCCCATCTGGGTTCCTTCTAAGAACAGGGCCATTTTCTGCAACTGAACACTTTTTCTGTGACATTTCCTTGATCATGTGTAAATATTTCCTCAACTGGGTACATTTCAAGCTCTATTTAAAGCGTAATGTAGGTGAATATAACTTCCACGTTCACAGGGCAGAAACGAGCACTGGAGCCGGTGGGTGTGATCTCCGTACTACCCTGGGGGCATTGCTGCCTGCAATAAAGTCAGGGCTCTCTCGCAGGGAGGGGGCAAGGACATTTGATGCAGGAGGACACAGCTCACAGCAGGGGCGGACTCTACTGGTAGATCCGCTTCTGTTCAGCTGTTCTTAGCCTGCTGCTAAAACACACCATTGTGTCACTACCGTTTTTGTGGGGTCTCACAAGCAATCTTTTATGAGTAGCAAGGTGTCAAGACTGGGAACTTTTTAGTGTTTAACAAATGAACGGATTTGCTAGAGTAACTGACTTTGGTCACGTGGCTCTCATTAGTCCGTACTCGTGAGGACTTGCGGGGGGGGGGGGGGGGGTGGCGGTGGTGGTGGCGGGGGCGGGGGGGGGCGGGGGCGGTGGTGGTGGCGGGGGGCGGGGCTGGTGGTGGCGGGGGGTGGGGGGTGTGTGGTGGCGGGGGGCGGGGGGGGGGGAAGGAGGAGAGGGCTTGGAATTCCAGCCAGTGTGACATCTACTCAGCACCCTGAGGTTAGTCGTCTGAGGTCGTGGAGACTGCACAGCTGGGGACAGTTTCTGTGCAAAGCACCAGAAACCCTGACCCTAATCGGCACGTAGAGGGAACCTGTTGGCTCACAAAATGAAGGAATCTGCGTATTTTACCTGGACTTAGGTGTGACTGCGTTCGTCTCCCTGAAGGTACCATCAAGAAGTTTTCTGTCTCTCCCTCCTAGCTCTGCCCTCCTCCGTGTGGGCTTCAACTTCAGGTCCCACAGTGTCCACCGACAGCCCCCGGACCCCGCCCGGCTGGGACCTCATCAGTGCTGCAGGACCTCCATCCTCCCCTGCCCTCCAGAAAGGGCACCTGACTTCCCCAATAGCTCCTACAGCAGCCCGACACGACTCTGATTGGTCCAGATTAGGTCACATGCCTAACCCCAAATAATGCTGTGGCCGAGGATTCTGTGCATTTATTATGTGGACCCAAGTCACATGATTCACAGGTAGGAAAAGGCAAAGGCCCCACCTAGACCACAGGGACTGACAGTGCGGGGCGGTGGGGGGTGTCAACCCCTAAAGGAAAGCCATCCCTAGAAAGAGGGGGAGCGTGTGGTGGAGAGTGACGTTTACTGAAGGCCGTCGGGGGCTCAGGAGCTCCTGTTTCCACTCACTCCCTGCACAGCCTTTCTGGGTCTGTCAGACTCTAGATGAGCCCCGGCAGACTGTCTGCTGCGCATTCGAAGAGCATCCGTCATGCGCACGCCATGGAGAAAAGGCTGAAAGCCCTGCCTATTTCACACCTGAGTGACTAAATCTTTAGTCCATGAGGACTCGGGGGTGGAGCCATGACTCAGGATGCTGGGCTCCTGGTAAAGCCTCCTCTGATCCGCCGCTCAGGGGCCACCTCCCCAGAGCTGTAGACGTGCCCTTATTTCCTGGCAGTGTGCTTGCTGCAATTTATTGCCCCAGGATTCATGCCGAAGCTGTTTTCCTGCTCGTGATTCAGACCGTGCAGAGACTGAGTGAGAAAGGTCCTGACCAGGCACCATCCAAGGTGGCTTTGCCCCTGTCATTAATGCTGCCTGGGCCTGTGCCCGTGCTCTGGGGGCAGAGGAAAGAAAAGCCGGACTCTCAGTTGGAGCCGGTGGGGAAGAGCCTGGGATTCGGGAGAGGAGGCCCCGTGATCTCCACGTGCCGGGGGTTCCGGGACCTGCTGGCAGGTCCGCGTCTGGGGCAGGAGGACGTGAGGAGCACAGGCTGAGAGGTCGGGCAGAGCTGAGCTAGAATGCAGCTCGCAGCCGCGTGCCGTGGGCAATGATGTCACCGCTCCGACTCTCAGTGTGCCCGTCTGTGAAATGGGGACAGTCATCATGTTGACGTCACTGAGTCGTGAGGAGTGGACGGACAGCCCCGCTGAAGCAGCACAGACACAGCACAGCCTCCATCAGCGGGGTGCTCGCCCCCCCTCACCTTGAGCCCTGCTCCTCCTGGGAGCCCCTCCTTTGGGCTCATCTCAGCACCACCTTCTCCTGTGTGCATCCTCAGCTCTTCTAGAACAGAGCTGAAGACCTTCCTCCACGACCTCCGTCTGGTCAACCCAGAGTCAGGCCCTTGCACCCCACCCCAGCCGGGCCCCACCTCCCAGGGGAGAGACCTGTTAGTCCAGCCACGTCGTGCGTGTTTACCGGGCACGGACCATGCGCCCACGCTGCTCTGAACAGTGGGATTACACGCGTGAGGGAAACGGGAAAAGCCCACCTTGTAGAGAAGATCCTGCCATGAGCTCGCATACAGACGAATCGCCCATTCTCAGTCTCCCCTCCGACCCACCGGCCCTCTTGGGAGCGGGGAGAGGGGCCCTGGCTCCTGGGAAGGAGACTGAAGCAGAACGGAGCTCAGGAGATGCTGCCCCGGGCCGGCTTCATTCTGGAGCAGCATGTTTTGATCTGTAGGTTCTCAGAGGTCATTGGACCGCCCAGCTGTGGCCCCCAGCCTGGTGGGAGTGAGTCCGTGGCCTTACTCTGAGGTCAGCAAGCTGGCTCACTCCTGATTCCCTGTGGGATGAGGGGTGCTGGTGTGTCTCCATGGAGCTCTCGAATTCCCTGGGGAGGGCACAGTTGGTGGACCTGTGACACTGTCACGCCTGTGGATCCCAGCACTCTGGTCTGGGGAAAGCTCACCTCCCTCTGGCCCTGGAAGACTTTACCCAGCCTCTTCTTCCTATCCCCAACCCGGCCAGAGCCCTGCACCTCTGTCTGCCCAGAGGGCCTGGCTGGACTCGCCTGGGGTCTGTTTCCCTGAGCATCCGTCACAGGTCAGAGATGAGACAGGTGGGCGGTGCAGCCTCACTCTTCACATCGATCTGTGGTGTCTTTTGATAAAATCCAGCCAAGGAGTGTGTGCTCGTGTCAGCGTGAGTGTGAGAGTGTGAATGAGTGTGTGTGTCCACACGCCACAGTCGACGGAATACCCGGTTCAAGCACCGTCACTGATCCTACAAGAGTAATAACAATGACACACTTATGTGGCTCTTGCTGTCTGCCGGGCGCTGCACTCAGCATAGGCAGGTGGAAAGGTAAATACACAGGTGGATAAACAAGGTAGATTCATTTAATCATCTCGACAACCTACAGTGTGCAGAGCAGCATTGTTCACAGAACAAAGAAACAAATGTGTGGAATGGAATGGATAGCCAGAGACTGGATAATAAACTGTGGTACAAATAATTGTACACAGCAGTGAAAATGCACATTCAACGGACTCTTTAACACAGATGATGCTCCAAAGGTTAAGTTGAACACAATAAGCAAATCACAGGGGATCACGGGCGGGACAATTGCATCCTATAGATGTGCAGAGTGACAACAATCACCTCTGTGTGTGAAGGACGCATGAAGAGGGGGTAAAGCATAAACAAAAGCAAGGGTGAGGGAGACAGGATTGAGGACGATGGTACCCTGGAGGGAAGGGGGAGGGAGGCTGGGAGGGATTCGGGGCTATTGTGGTCCTGATGATTCTCCAGATGTGAATGATCCAGCGTGCGAGCCGCTGGCCACAGGGGCCGTGTAAACATCACCCACACCTTCAGCTCAGGTCGCTCCTCCCTCTTCCCCTGCCCGTGGCCACGGAGGCAGCAGTGATGGCAGACGGGAGGCGTGGAGCTCAGGTGCGGTTCCTCCCTGATCCCACCTGTGACCTCGTCTCCTCTCTGTCCTCTCACGGAGGGTCCTGGATGGTCAGGGCCCAGCGTTCAAAGTGGCTTTAGACCTGACTCCCCAGGGCAATTATGTTACTAAATTAACCTAAACTCATTAATCCCACCTGCACTAGTGTGGAGACCACAGGTGGGGGTTGCTATGGCACCATCACCATGGTACCCGGGCATCCAATGACTTACATCTATTGTGTGTCTGTGGAGGGGAGTAAACAGCATCAGTGTCAGCTGTGCAGGATGCCCACGGGATGTGAACCTCTGCCTCACCTCTGTCCCCTGATCCCCCTTCCTGGGGACATCCAGGGCCCCTAACCTCCTCTCTACTTGCGCCTGGGGCCACAGGGCCAGGTGTGCCCTGCAGGGTCCCTCTCATCTAGTCTCCCCGGATCCTGCCTGTGCCCCCTCCGTACCCCACAGAGGGCTTCCACGGGGGGAGCAGAGAGCAGAGGAAACCTCCCGTGGCTTCCCCGCCAGCCCTCCTGAGCCTCGCTCACCTGAGGCCCGCCTGGTCCACTCGGTGCCCACAGCACCCGCCTCTGTCCACCTGCGGCCCCGCCACCTCCCTCCGGCCTCTGAGTCCTCCCTGGAGAGGATGCTGGTGTGGCTCTTCAGCAGGTGGGAGGATGGGGAGGGGCCGCTGGAGGCTGAGGCTAGAAGCCCTGTAGCTTGTTCCCGTCCCAGCTCCCTGTCTGCTTGGCCTTCACCTTCCGCCCGACGTGTCCCAGGCTATCGGCCTCACCTGGGCCGTGTGTGTACATGTGCTGGCCCAGCACCTCCTTGGGAACCGCATCCCCATTCTCAGTCCATTCATTCGAGGGGGGCAGAGCCACCTCTGAGCCCAGCAGGGGACATGTTAGCCAAGCCTGGTGACTGAGGATATTCCCTTTCACGGGCCACAGGGAACCCTCCATGGTCCGCAGTGAAGTTGGACCATGGTGTCCCCCACTTCACTGGAGCCCTCAGAATAGACGGGTCTGTCCTTCAGAAACACAGGCACTGGGGGCTGTGAGCCTGAAGGTGCCATGTGCCGCCCGGTGTGACCACAGGAGGACAAGTGCCTGGTAATGTCAGGAGAGCCACAAAGACAGACAGACAGACAGACGGAGATCCCTAACAGTACGGGTCAGACTCAAGGTCCACTGTGCCCAGTGCCTTCAGCCCATTTGCCCTTTTTTATTTATTTTTTGGCTGCGTGGGTTCTTCGTTGCTGCACATGGGCTTTCTCTAGTTGCAGTGCACGGGCTTCTCATTGCAGTGGCTTCTCTTGCTGTGGAGCACGGGTTCTAGGCTCACGGGCTTCAGTAGTTGTGGCACGTGGGCTCAGTAGTTGTGGCGCACGGGCTTAGTTGCTCTGCGGCATGTGGGATCTTCCTGGACCAGGGCTCGAACCCGTGTCCCCTGCGTTGGCAGGTGGATTCTCAACCACTGCGTTGCCAGGGGAGCCTGCCCTTTTTGATTTAAACTGTATGGAATTTGATTTCTCTCTTTTAGGCTTTTTTTGTGTTGTGTTGTTTTCTTTGGCCCACCAGGGATCGAACCTGCGCCCCCTGCCGTGGCAGCCCGGAGCCCTAACCACTGGACCGCCAGGGAGGGCCCTGATTTCTCTCTTTGAATACTTAACGAAGCTGTTACTGAAACACTTCCAAGCCGTATCAGATGAACCACATAAGAGACTAGTGAGTTCTGTTCTTCCATGAACGGCTCTGGCTTAGGTGGCGCTAATGGGAAAAGGCTCTGCCTCATCTGCCCTGTCCCAGCTCCTGTTCTGTGACCCAGCCTCCGTCTCATTTTCCTTGATCTGCCACAGCTGCTAGCTCGGGCGGGAAGGGCCAGAGTTAGGAGGGAGTAGAACTGGCTTTAACCAAGTCCCCCCCGAATCAAACGCCCCTTTCCTGGGGCCTCCTCTTACTTCCTGAACTTTCCATCCTTTTTTAAAGGACTCACGTGGTTCACCTGCTGGAGATGCAGGACTCGGGTCTGAAAGATGACACTAATAACCGGGCTGATAGGAACCCCCTGCTGGGTGCACGCAGCCTCTCCCTTAGGCGGGGTCCCAGTCGGGCCCCTGGGAACCTGCCCCCCAAGCTTGTGAGCGGTGTCCCAGGGAGCGGGGAGGGTCTGACTCCAGGGCCGGCCGAGGGTGATGGGAGAGAGCACGATGTGGAGGGACAGGCATCTCTTGTCCCGGCTGCCCCTGCAGGCACAGCGACCCCAGGCGGGGGTGGGGTGCGTGGACAGGAAGGGCTTTTTCCCTCCTAGTGTTGGTCTCAGCTCCTCTTTCCTGGCTCAGATAAAACTTATTTTGTTGTTGTTTAATATTAAAAACGGCAAAGTGCCAGGAGTTCTTGGTTACCAGTCACAGAATCGCATCTCGCGCTAGCTCAGTCCAAAGAGAGCTGCGTCGGCTCCCGTAACTGACAAGCTCACGGCAGAGTGGCCTCAGGGTGACCAGGCTCGGACAGCAGCCCGAGGCTGTCCCTCCTGTCTTTGCTCACAGGCCGTCTCCCGGACCTGAGGGGACCTGGCGTCCCAGCAGCTTCCAGCCCGCAGAAAGCAGGGCCTCTGCATGACCAGGGTCCCAGCAGACGCCGGCAGACAGGGTCTCACTGCTCTGACTTGGGGCCTGTGTCCGTCCCGGAACCCAAGCCGTGGCCAGGGCATGCGCTGTGCATGCAGCCAGCCTGGGGCCCCGTGTCCCCCTCCCCGGGCTCTGAGAGCGAGTGGGGGTCACGGGACCTCAAGGTCAGCCGAGCTCTGGTGGGGGAGGGAGACCTGCCAGGAGCAGCCTCGGAGCCCAGCCTCCCTAGGAGCTCCCTCTGCCTCCAGCGAGCTGGCTGGGTGCCAGAAGCCGTGGGGTCACCTGTGGAGCAGTCCTGGGTCCCCGAGCTCATGGTCTCCTGGCGGGGGGGGTGCAGAGAGGAGCCTGGGGGGTCCCCACCTCCGGAACCATCCTTGAAGAGGCCCCTCGGGGACCCACGTGGGGATTTTAAGCTCCAGAGATGGCGCACCAGCCTCCCCGTGAAGGGAGCCCAGGCACGGGGTGTCCTGCCCCGAGCGGCTCCGGCCACTCATCGTATGGCTCCTGCAGGTCCCGTTCACACACGCCCCGCTCTTTGTGACTGTAATCCAGCGCGGGGCCGTAACTGTGCGTGATCATTACCGGAGAACAGCACGGCAGGGGAGTTACAGGATGGGGAGTTTCTGCAGAGTGATTTGGAAACCGAGCATGGACAGAGTAACAAGACGAACACGTGTTATAATTTCCACGTGAATGTGAGAGGCAGCACAGTGGCAGGTGCTAACGGGAGCTTGCACCACGGCGGTTTCTCCATCAAGTAGGGAGAATCTGAGAGGAGAGAGATGCGTGCGTGAATGGTGCCCCCTCCAGGTGTGCAGGGCACTGTCCCTGTGCTGCCCCGGGGCAGGACAGGCAGGGCTCAAGTTCTTTAAGGAAAGGGCTTTAAGGCTCTGGTGACAGCCCTCCCGGGAAGGCAGACTCTGTCTGGGCTCTTAGAGCAGGTGGGCGACCCACGGCCTGGCTGTGAGGGCACGTGGGCCCTGCCCGGCCTCTTGTGCTGAAATAGCCATTTATGGGCATCCAACACAAACAGGGCCACCACCGGCCTCAGCATCTTAGTCTAAACGGTCAGGCCAGTTCCACACTGATGAATTTTTTAGCGTCTCTGTGTGATCTCCTGGCAACAGAAGCCCAAAGCCCCAGCCAGGTGGGAGGGCTCACCAGTCTCCAAGTGACAGTGGGCAGAGGATGTGTCCACCGGCTCTGCCACCCAGGCTGAAGAGCCAGCACATGAAGGGAGAGCCGACCGCTCAGACCTGATCGTGGCCTGGATCCGGGGAGGCAGGGCCGGCCGAGGAGCACGGTGAGCCAGGCTCTTGCAGCGGGGATGGGAAAGGCCCGAGGCAGGTGGCGGGGAGACGGGAGAGCCCTGCTGGCCTGGAGCCTGAGGAGGTGGAGGGAAGGCTCCGGGGCCAGGGGTCAGGAAGGGAGCTCCGAGGGTGATCCTGAGAAGCCCTAGGAACCTCGGAGATGGAGCTGCCCGGGCCAGTGGGCAGACAGAGCGAGCCGTGCACACGAGGGTGAGCGGAAGCACATCGGGAAGGGGAGCGAGGTGACTGGGCAGTGGGTGTGCAGGGCAGGGCCCGACTCTACAGAGGGTCAGGACACGGCCCTCGGAGGGGTGGCGCTTGGCAGACGCCTGGGAGAAGTGAGGGAGAGAGTCAGGCAAGGATGCAGAGAAGTGCCGTCCAGGGAGGGCACGGAGGGTGCAAGGCCCTGAGGTGGCGGCAGCACAGAGAGGAGGGAGGGACGGGCTGGGGAAGCAAACTGCGGGCATCAGAGGGGCCTTGTACGCCCTTGAAGACCAGGCTTGAACCTGGATCGTCCCAGGGATGTTGGGAAACCACTGGAGGGCTTGGAGCAGCGAAGCGACATGATCTGTTTATCCTTAAAACCATCCCTCCCGGGCTTCCCTGGTGGTGCAGTGGTTGGGAGTCTGCCTGCCAATGCAGGGGACACGGGTCGAGCCCTAGTCTGGGAGGATCCCACATGCCGCGGAGCAACTAGGCCCGTGAGCCACAGCTACTGAGCCTGCGCGTCTGGAGCCTGTGCTCCGCAACAAGAGAGGCCACGATGGTGAGAGGCCCGCGCACCGCGATGAGGAGTGGCCCCCGCTTGCCACGGCTAGACAAAGCCCTCGCACAGAAACGAAGACCCAACACAGCCATAAATGAATAAATAAATAACTAAAAATATTCTTGAAACAACACCATTAAAAAAACAAAACAAAACCATCCCTCCCTCAGCCCATGCCTTTTCATGCCAAATCCAGCACCAGTGGACGCGGGTACTTCTGCTGGCCCCCCGGCTCTGGGGATGGGATGGGAGGAGGACAGTTTTCTCTGTCTGTCTCCGAGCGTGTATTTAATCCCCCCTGAGGCTTCCCCACTAGCTGGGGTGGCGGGGAGGCTCCACTCCCTCCCTCCCATGCTGCAATGGGGTGGTCTTGGCAATTGGTCCCTTTGATTGGTAGCTGATAATTCACTGAAACGGAATTCCACGGGGTGCAGGCTCCTTAGGCCTCTAATGAGGAGGGAGGTGTCCCGCCCTGCACCCCCTCCCCTCCCGGCCCCTCATCAGCCCCATCAGAGTCTTTGCAGCAGCATGGCTGCCCTGATCAGCCTCAGACGCCAGCCTCTTGCTCAAACAGGAGGGGCCCTGGAGGGTCTGGAGGGTCTGCTGGGATTTTTGCACCAGTATTCACCAGGGGTATCGGGATGCTGGTCTGTAGTTGTCTTATACTATCTCTGTCTGATTTTGAGAGTTTGAGAAGGATTGGTATTAAATTCTTAGATGTTTGGTAGAATTTGCCAGTGAAGCCAGCTGGTGCTGGGCTTTTCTTTGTTGGGAGGTTGGGGTAATGATTCACACTCCTTATTTGTTGTGGGTCTGTTCTGATTTTCTATTTCTTCATGATTCAGTCTTGGTATGTTGTATGTTTCTAGGAATTTATCCATTTCTTCTCAGTTGTCAAATTTTCGGGTGTAATTGTCCAAGGAGCTCTCTTAATATCATGTGTATGTCTGTGGCATCAGTTCTAATGTCTCCTGTTTCATTTCTGATTTTTGAGTCTTCTCTCTTTTTTCTTCTAGCTAAGGGTTTGTCAGTTTTCTTGTTCCTTAAAACAACTTTAGTTTCATTGATTTTTTTCTATTCTCTATTTTATTTATTTCTGGACTAACCTTTAATATTTCCTTCCTTCTGCTGACTTTGGGTTTAGTTTGCTCTTCTTTCTCAAGTTCCTTGAGGTGTAACGTTAGGTTGTTCATTTGAGAGCTTTCTTCTTAAATTTAGGCATTTACTGCTTTCACCTTCCCTCTTAGCACTGCTTTTGTTGGATCTCGTAAGTTTTGGTATGAGGTGCTCCATTTTCATTTGTCCCAACATATCTTCTAATTTCCCTTGTGATTTCTTCTTTACCCACGGATTGTTCAAGAGACTGTGGTTCAATTTCCATGTATTTGTGAGTTCCTGGCTTTTCTTCCCTACCAATTTCTAGTTTTATTCCCTTTTGGTCGGGGAAGATATCTGGTATGATCTCAATCTTCGTAAATTTGAGAAGACTTGTTTTGTGGCCTGGCAGGTGGTCTCTGCTGGGGGACACGTCGTGTGAGCTGCAGGAGGGTGCGTGTCTGCTTTTGTTGGGTGCAGGGTTCTGCGCGTGCCTGCCGTGTGGTGGGAGCCCGTGTCTCCCCACTGAACTTCGGTCTGGCTGATCCATCCCTTACTGGAAGTGGGCACCGTGTCTCCTGCTGTCACTGTGCTACTGTCTACGCCGCCCCTCAATTCTACCGGTGTTTGCTTCCTGTAATTAGGAGCTATGCTGTTGGGTGCATGTATATTTACAATTGCTCTCTCTTCCTGAATTGACCCTTTTTTTCATTATATAATGTTCTTCTTCGTCTCTTGTGACACTATTTTACTTAAAGTATGTTTTGTTGGATCAGATATAAGCAGAGCCCCCCGTGCTCCCTTCTGGTCACTATTTGCTGGAGGATCTGTTTCCATCCTTTCACTTTCAGCCCGTGTCCATCCTTGTGTCTTAAGGGAGGGTCTCGTGGGCAGCATATAGCGAGACCTTGTTTCCTTATCCATCAGCCAATTGATGTGTTTTGACTGGGGAGGTTAATCCATTTACATTTACAGTAATTACTGATGGGGAAGGGCTTTCTATTGCCTTAACACGTTGTTTTCTGTAGTCTTTCATTACTTTCCTCTCCTGCTGCCTTCCTTTGTGTGTTGCTTTTTAATGTAGTGACATATTTGATTTCTTTACCATTTTCTTTGGTGCATCCTCTGTAGGTATTTTCTGTGTGGTTACCGAGGGGATTAAAAAACACCTTATTAGACATAACCATCTATTTTAAACTGATAACAACTTACTTTCAGTCACCTACAAAATTCCTACTTCTTTAGACCCCCTCCTACTTTGTATTATCAGTGTCACCAGGACATCTCTGTACGTTTTGCGTCCATTCGCACAGCACAGCTGTCATCGTCTGGTAAAGGCCGTGGACCGGGTGTTGTTGTGAAGCTGACACCCCTGTGGGGAGCCAGGTCAGGGCCTTCCTCCTCCGTCCCCCTGCCCCCTTGTCTGGATGCTCTAACGCTCAGCCAGGGTCCCCTCGTGGGACGGCCTCCGAACACTCTGGACCTCCATCCTGCTCCCTGAGCAGCGTCGTGAGAAAGTGTGCAGAAAAGGGCTCACCTGGTATGTGAACCACGATTCTCAGAAAGGCCTCTGGCAAGGTTGTCCCCGGGCAAGGGTCTGGGAACGGGGCTGCAGACAGTCCCCACGCTGTCGGGAGCTTTCCCTCGGCGCTAAGAGGGCTCCGCCCGCCGCCCTCCTAAACCACTTGCGCAGACCACATGGCCGAGGCTGGGCGCCCGCTTCCCTGCCTGGCCTGGGATGTGGGGACATGCAGGCAGGGTGGCTACCCGGGCAGCCCCCAGTGCAGCTCTGGGCACCGGGTCTGACGAGCTTCCCCGGCGACACCGTGTCACTGGTGCCGTCACGACCTGCTGGGCACGTAACATCATCACCCTGCGTGGCTCCACGGAGAGGACTCTGGACGCCCGTGCCGCACGCTCTGGACCTCACGGGAGACCCAGACCCCAGTCCGCTCACCGCCTGGCCGCCCAGCCCCGCCGTGGCGGCAGCTGCCTCGGTGGCCAGACTCAGGGCGCCCTCCCCCGCGCAGCTGCTCCCGCCTTTACGAGCAGCGCCCTCATTGCGCTTCTGTGTCCCAGCCCCGCCGTGGCTCCCCCTCCCCCGCGGCTCCCCCTCCCCCGCTGACCCCCCCGCAGCCAGTCAGGAGCTGCCATTTCTCTGCCAGAAAAGTGTCCCCCTCGGAGCCCGGCGCCCAGGGGACGGGGCGGGGCGGGCCCGGCTGGGACAGAGGGCCCGGGGCCGGCAGGTCCCTGCACTGACCCGGGGCCGTGTGTGCGTTTCGCTCGAGTCCGCCTGTCCTTCCGTCACGTCTGAGGAGCAGACCGCCAGCTCCTCCTGAGTTTCTGCTGTCGTTTCCCTTCACGCACACAGAATGTCCACGGGACGCCTTTCCTCCAACTCAGGGAGCGGGACCGATGCTCAGGCGGGAGCCCACGCAGGCCGGGGGGTGAGGACAGGGCCCCGCAGACGGACAGACAGACAGGCAGACAGAAGCCCCGTGGGAGCCCCGACTCTGCGTCCTACCGGCCGCGTGGCCCAGCTGCTCAGCCACCTGTCGGGAGCCCTGTTTGCTCACCTGGGGCTGGGGGGTGGGGCGCTGGTGACTCCTGGTTAGTGAGCACCGGCACGCCCACCGTCCCTGGGGGCAGCCCCCCCCTCCTCTCAGGCGTGTGGACCAGGGCGGTGGGCACCGCACCCCCACGCCTGCTGCCAGGCTCCAGGGCGGCCCCTGGGCCCAGGTCACAGAGAGGGGCTCGGGGTGGGGACGCCATCCAGGTCGGGCACGTGAGGTGGGATCCCACGGTCTGGGACGATCGGAAGGGGGTCAGCAGAGACCACGTGAGTCCTGAGCTGGGAGTGGACATTGTGCTCCAGGAGGGGCGGGCTCCCTGGAGGAGGACACACAGGAGACAGAGGGAGAGTGTCTGACGCAGAGAGAGACCAGTTGACGGCATCCCTCGAACCCCCGGGTCCTGCCGACTGGATGCTGGACCCCACCTGCTCCTGCAGTGCAGTCTCGTGACCAGCGCTCCCGGGGCTACAGTCAGTCTGGGTGTGATTTCCTGTCGCTCCCGACTGCCTGAGCGCTGAGGACTGCAGGGCTGACATCCGCCCCCTGTGTGTGCAGAGCCCTGAGGGGAAACCTGGGAGGACGTGACAGAGCCCTGAGCTCGCTGACCCTTTGCTGGCAGGAGCAGAAGTGGGACGTTTTATCAACTTTATCATCTTTAAAACAAGGAGGATAAACCGCTGCTTCTTCAGAGGTTTACAGAGTCAGCAGCCACGGGGTGGAGCTTAAGTTATCAGAATCCGATCCCGCGAGATGGAATCAGCCTCCCTCCATCCAATTAAGAAATGATCTCCCGCCTCAGACATCACCGCTCCCAGCTCACCTCCACTGCTCGGAAATTTAATATTCAATGCAAACATTTAATTCTACTTTCGTCAAAGCTTGAATTTTCATTAGTGGCTCCTCGGCACCTGTGCAGTTGTCCAAACATTTGCGTGATAACCTAACTCGTCTCCTTTTCTTTGGTTTCACTTAACAGCATAATTGCGCCCCTGGCAGCTGTGTCCAGCAGCTTCTACAAACAGAGGAATCAACCCCAAACGTGCTCTGAGTGTCTCCCCTGGACCAAGCCCGAGACCCCTGAGGCTGGTCGGGGCAGCACAAAACTCGGTGACCTCTGTCCACGGGCTCTGCTGGTGACACTGGAGGTGAAGAGGGGAAGGAAGGAAGGAGAACTCATTCCTTCCTTCATTCATTCCTTCATTCAACACATATTTGTTGAATCCCTACTTTGTGTTACACAGTTTTATGTACTGGAAACACAATCTTGAATAAAACAGACCAAATTCCCAGCCCTCTTGGAGAATATATTCAAAGGACATTTATTAGATAAAATATACAATGTTGGCTGGTGATTGGAACTCTGGGGCAGGAATGAAGGAGCAGGGGGTGCAGAGGAAGAGGAGACAGGGCTGCCAGGTGTGGTTGTCCAGGTTGTGCACTGCCCGAGTCTAGCAGCACAGCTCACATCACAGTCATCCTGGAGTCATATGAGACTTGGATGGTTTCCCAGCAGATGGCAGTAACATGTCTGAGGAAGGGTCCATTTCTAATTTACCCAAAGCCACCTCCTGGGCTCACAGCCATGCCAGGGAGACACAGAGTGTGGGACCCTCACTTCCAGGCAGCTCAGCCCCTCACAGCCAGCTCCTAACCACAGCACCACACCTCTAGGCCCACACACTGATGTAGGACAAGGCCATGAACTCAAATGTCCTCGGGGTGCAGACTGGAATGTCAGGAGAGCAGGTGCCTGGAAGTGAGTCATAGGGAGGGGTGGGGACTGCGGAGAACAGAAGACAGGAGAGGGTTCGCCTCTCCTAAGGACAGGGCCTCTCGTTCCACAGACAAACCTGCACCAGCCATGCTCACCTGCCCAGGGGCTACTCCAGCCCTGCACCCCGAGTGCACCCCTGGCAGCGGTGGGATGGCTCAGAGGTGCAGGAGCCACTGAGCCTGCACAGCTGCTCTGGAGGGAGGGGGTCTTGGGTTCAACATGTCCTGCTGAGAAAAGTGAGGGCTTAGGGCTGGTTCCAGGCACACAGGGAGTGTTCACACCAGAGCTCTGGGATGGTGACCACGATGCGGTAGGAATGGTTTTCATGAGTCCAGGTGGATGGGTGCACCTCTGTGTCTCAGAAATCCTGTTCCCACCTGCAGCTCCGTGTGCGATGCTCAGATACTGGCTGGGCTAAAACACGTGCTCAGAGCTGGGGATGGAGGACGGAGAGACGGGAACCGTGATGGGGGAACTGACCTTCCACTTGCTCTCTCAGGAGCTGTCTTGAAGATTCAATTTACAGAAGGACAAGTGGCTACAAAGCCTGATTTGAGGCTTTTCCTAAAGGTAAATTGAGTTCGATATACTTTGAAAATTAATATCCCTGCTCTGTTTGCAATATGCTGTAAATGTCAATTGAAACAGTCTTTCCGGATCTACCGCATGAACCTATCACCTTAGACTCTCCTCTTCTGCTTGCCCTCGTGTCCGAGTTGGACCTTGTACCCAGCCATCTTCTCCACACCCCACCATCACCTTGAACGAGGCCCACGTTCATTCACTCAACAAACACTTGTTGCAGCACCTGCTACGTGCCAGGCGCTGTTTTGTGCTGGGGCTCCCACCCCAGGACAGGTAGAGGGACAGCATACAGGTAAATACGTAAGAAAATGAGATTAAATCCACAGTGTTAAGGGCTATGAAGAAACGAACAGATGACAATGCTCCAGGGGTATGCGAGGGGCAGGGAGAGGGTCTCTATCCTGGCCGGTTTGGAGGCTCCTCTGAGGGAGACCTGCACAGTGCTGGCCACAGGCAGGAAGGGTGCTCCAGGCAGATGGAAGAGCATGTGCAAAGGGCCTGAGGCAGGGGACCCAGGGTCTCAGGGACAGGAGGCCAGTGTGGCTGGGAGGGGTGAGAGGACGAAGACTTGGGGGTGGGGAGGTGGCGTGTCCTGACACAGAGTCACCGGGAGGAATTTGGATTTTATTCTCAGTGCATCGGGAGCTACAGATTCATTTGTTAAGACTTCAGCGCTGCTGTCGGGGCAATAGATGGGGGGGAGCAGGAAGTATCTCTTTTCTCCACTTGTTTTACCTACTTAACACGTCATTAACATTCCTCCAGGGCCAGCGATACAGAAGGAGCTGATGATATTTAATGGACACGTAGCAGGTCCCTCTGAGAGCAGCGTAAACACTTTAACGCTCACCCCGTCCACACCACGAGGTGCACGAGAAGCTTGTGACGATGACCTTGTAAATTCTCAGGCAGAGACCGCAGGGGCCTCCCCTGCAGCCAGTTACCAGTCGGGGCTGTTCTCCCTGTAACGGGAACGGCCGCAGTGGGAAGTAAGCGATGCTCTTCACACAATGCGACACTCAGATCATTACGATATTGGTTTATACACTTGGTTATTACAGAAAGTCTAAACAGTCATCATTTTTTCCCCTCGATGGGACACTGTCTCTATTCCCTCTGATAATGGGCTTTAGAGAGCTCATGTTTATCGTCATTATACAAGAAAACACAATTTACTTTTACAAAGCTTGTTAATGAGTTTGAAAAATCCCCGAGGTGACGAGGCAGAGGCAGCAGCTCCAGCCACAGCCTCCCAGGGTCACGGGAGGTGGGACGAGAGCTCGCCTGGGTCCCCAGGTTCCAATGTGAACGTTGCCCGAATCTGATGGGCTCCGGTGGGTTACCTGCCTGCTCCAGAAGCCGTCCTTGTGGCAGGAGGATGAGTCCTCACAACTCAGGGGTTGAGTGGGCACGAGGAACCAATGTCCGCCGTGAACCAAGGAGGGGGGCAAGAACTGCACCTGGCAGGGGGCCCTCTGCTGGGCCTGAAGGAGCAGATGTCCGCTAGGACTCCTCACCCGCGAGCTCCATCCCATGTCTGCACCCGGCCCCCTTCACTGGCCTGGTTTACCTCTGCCCCTCTGCCGGACCCCCAGCAGGACGCTGCTCTGCCATAGTGTTGCTTTGCCCACACCCTGAGGCCAGGAACAGCCCTGCCCACTCCCCTCCCCCGCCCACACACCCCTCCTCTCATCAGGGTGGATTCCCCAGCAGAGACATCAGACACTGATGGTCCAGGCAAATGTGAGCGAGGGGGCTGTCAGGGATAGTTTTATATGTCAACCTGGCTGGGCTATGGGGCCCAGGTAGTTGGTGGATGTTCTGTGAGGGTGTTTCTAGATGAAATTGGCATTTGAATCAGTGGACTTTGAGTAAAGCAGATTGCCCTCCCTGGTGTGGGTGGGCCTTGTCCAATCAGGCGACGGCCCGAATAGAACATAAGACTGACCTTTCCGAGGTCAAGGGGGAATTCTGCAGCAGGCGGCCTTCAGACTGGGACTGCACCGTCTGCTCTCCTGGGTCTGCAGCCAGCCGGCCCACCCTGCAGATTTGGGATGCACAGCCCTCCTGGTTTACCTGAGCCAATTCCTCATGATAAGTCTTTCTATAGATACACGTCCTCTTGGTTCTGCTGGTCTGGACCCTGACAAACGCAGGCTCTGTGCGTGTGCCTTTGGGCTGGCTCTTAGGATGCCTCCAGAAATGACGTGGGGACCCTGTGAAGGTGTGGTGATGCCTGGCACGGATGGAGGGGGGAGGACTCACACAGGGGAGATGGGCGGCCTCCCCTTCCTGATTCTCTGGAACGTGACACCTCTCTGTCCCTTGTCAACACTGCCATTTTTACCTGCCGATTCTCCTCTGGCTTCTCCATGATCAACAAACTTGTCTATGAATTCTGGAACTCCAGGGACCCTCTTAAATTCAATCCGTCCCAGCACCAGGGCCATCATGGCACTCGACACTGAGAGTCCCATGCGGTCCCACAGGTGAAGGCCTTGGGCGTCTGCAGGGACCGGGAGGGAGTCTCTCCTGGTTGCAGGAGGCCGTGATTTTGTGTCACAGCTGTGAGAGCAGAGGACGTTTCTGAAGCTGGCAATTCTTAGGCAAAAATTCCTTTCCAAAAATGTATGAGCCTGAGCAACACGTTTGTTCTTGTGGCACAGAATCAAGTGCGGCCTGCATTTTTCAAGTTTTTTTTTCAGCCCTTTGGGTACCATGTGCATGATTCCTCAGCTTGTCACGTGTTTTAATTCATGAATTTGTCTTTAAAGTGTGTGATTGGCGGGAGCTTGGGAGGCTGCCCCCTCCTGGGAATAACTTTGGGTGATGATTCCAATTTGTCCTTGAGCATCCATGCTGGGGACAGGGACGAACCCCAGCACGGATGCTCCCAGCTTCTCTGCTCACCTGTGTCCACAGCCCTGGGCTCAGCGCTGCCCTGGCTCAAAGGGCCCTCGGGGAGAGGGGTGTCCTCGGCAGGGGGAGGGGCAGCGGGTCAGGGGCCGCCAAGGGCCTCCCCGAACCTCCTGCAGGAAGTCCCTGTTGTCCTGGGGCCGCACGGAGGCCTCGGCACGAGGAGTGGGGACTGGAGGGGCCCCCAAGCTGTCCCCCAGCCCCGTGTCCCGAGACCCCCCAGTCACCCCGTCCTCAGCCCCTCGGCCTTCCTGGGGGTCACACCTGCCCCGAACAGCAGAGCTTCTCCCCAGCAACCTGGACGATTCCGCCCCCTCCACGGAGCCAGCAGAGCGGGCCTTGGAGAAGTGGGGTCTCCAGGGACACAGTTCAGGCGTGGACTGACTGATCCCCTCAGAGAGCCTGGGGACAGGACACAAACCCTCCCCAGGGGCTCTCGGGTGGGAGCCGAGGGCATGATTTGGGGGCCCAGCACAAGATCAAATTCAGAGCCCCTTGTTCCAAAATCAGGAAAAAGTGCTGTTAATGGCACTACAAAGGAAACCCTTTCTTTCTTCTGTGGTCTGTCTACACTTGCCATGGGCTTTTTCATGTGCTATTTAATGTTTTATGTAAATAAAATTAAAGTCTTCAGTCGTTAGCATAAATTTTACCACTCGTTTTTATATTTACAACAATAGTTTAAATGCAAATATAAACTCATATTTATATGAGGAATTTATATAATAAATTATATAAATAAGTTATTTATATAATAACTCACACAGAAAATCACAGGACTAGCGCAGGTCATATCTGAGGCTCTCCTGGAGGCTGCCTTCAGGGGGCCGGCCCAGGAAAGGTGGAAGGGGGGTCCTCCAGACATGGAACCAGGAGGTTCAGGGGCACAGGGACCCTCGCGGGGCGAGGGGGACACGCACACTGGCTCGGATGGCCCCCGGCTCCCCTGCTGTGTTCGGACCCCCCCCCCCCCGGGGCCCCTGGTCCTCACCCCGCCCTCCCCAGCGCCCAGAGGGAGCCCCGCTCACAGCTGTCAGTCAGGTTCCCTCCTGAGCCGGTGGGGAGTAAATCCCCTCCCAGCCCAGGACAAAGGCTCTGCCCTCGTCACCCTTCATCACGGGCTTCCGAGAAATGCATTGTTCATCCCACAGACACAGGGGCCTGGGCAGGGGGAGAAAGGCCGCTGCTCCGTCAGGTCCTTAGGGGCGACCTGAACGCTGAGACCGCCCAAGATCCACATGCGTCCAGCGGCTGCTCCCCCAGACCCGGACCCCGACGGCAGGGGGCTCAGTGGAGGGCAGCCCCGAGCAGGGGGGTCATGGCCCAGAAAACAGCTCAGGTCTGCGGGGCTTCCCCTAAATGCCACAGCTCTGACCTTCTCAGAGCCTGTGTGCCCTGTGGGTTCTTCAAAGGTTTCCCCAAGCCCCACCTGCCGGCCTTTCATCCACGCTGGGAAAGCCCCCTGTGACCCCCAGCAGGGATGGATGCCTCCCGGCCTCTGGGCAAAGATCAGCCTGGTTATAACTGCCCCCAGCTGGAATCCGTCTCCTGGGGAAATGTGCCAAATCAGAAACTGCCCGGAAAAGTGTTTTATTTAGACTTTTCTCCTGATGGCCCTCTGGTGCTACAAAGCCTTGCCCTGAATTCAATTTAGTTGAGAAAAGTCCTCTGATTGCTGGAGAGAGCAGAGTGGAGATTTAGGTGAGAAAACTCATTTCAGAGAGCTTTGTGATTAACTGTAGAGCTCTGAGTGAGACCAGCGACCACCACACTCGAGGGAAAAGACAAAGGGCAGACAGGGGAATGACGTTTGCTGTGCTTAATAGACAAAGGTTTGGTGCATGAAACATCAAAGAGGCTTCCGCAAATCAATAACAAGCAGAGACATCCTGACAGAAAAGCCAGACATTAGGAGTAGACATTCACAGAAAAGGATGCGGGAGTCCAATTAAACACGAGGCAAGATGTCCCGTCCCACTAATCAGCCAGGCCTTGAATGCAGCAGGTCTGTGACGTTTCTGCCCTCCCAATCCAGGCTAGTGTGCTTTGGATGCGGACACCAGCCCGGGGACGCCAGCCCCACCTCTTTGCAGGGGCAGCGCCGATGCTTCCCTGGAAACTCCCCAGGAGGTGGGCACATCAGCCTCATTCACAAAGCGACCCAGCGCCTGCCCGCTGGTGTCCATTCCTGACTCCCCTCAGCCAAGCACAGCGGGAGCCACTGATCTTGGTGCTACTGCAGGAAACAGGGTCTGCTGTGTTAATGAGCCTTCCAGGATACCAGGCACCGTGGGGCCCTTGGTACAGGGTTGGGGGACCGGCCTGTGTCCCCTGCTTGCCTGGGGGACATTCGTGCCTTCTGTAGAGGACTCCTGCTGAGGACAAGCTGGGAAGGGAGGTTTTCTAAAGGGGAGCTTGTTTCCTGCCTTATAACCAGGGGCCCAGGACAGGAGGGGAAAAGTCCACTTCACCAAGAACATGAGATATTAATAATAACGATATTAGTAACAGTAGGCACAGGGCCTGCTCCAAGCCCTGCCATTACCTCATCACCTTTCCTCCTCTCCCTGGAAATAAGGCACCATCTTCACCATCATCATCCCTATTTCACAGCTGAGGAAGCCCAGCCACAGGAAGCTAAGTGATCACCACATGATAAAGAGATTAAATTTCTCCAGAGCTCACAAGATCCCCTTTTCCCTTGGGTCCTCCTGGGCCCAGATAAGAAGCTGACCCAAGCAGACTGGGCCTCATTCAGCCAGTGGATGGGAAAAATGGGAGGGGAGGGCTCCCCTCCGTCCTCTCAGGGCACGACCCGCAAGTTGCTCCCATCATCACCTCCTCCGTCCTCTCAGGGCACGGCCCGCAAGTTGCTCCCATCGTCACCTCCTCCGTCCTCTCAGGGCGCGGCCCACAAGTTGCTCCCATCGTGACCTCCTCCGTCCTCTCAGGGCGCGACCCGCAAGTTGCTCCCATCGTGACCTTCTCCGTCCTCTCAGGGCGCGACCCGCAAGTTGCTCCCATCGTGACCTCCTCCGTCCTCTCAGGGCGCGACCCGCAAGTTGCTCCCATCGTGACCTCCTCCGTCCTCTCAGGGCGCGACCCGCAAGTTGCTCCCATCGTGACCTCCTCCGTCCTCTCAGGGCGCGGCCCGCAAGTTGCTCCCATCGTGACCTCCTCCGTCCTCTCAGGGCGCGGCCCGCAAGTTGCTCCCATCGTGACCTCCTCCGTCCTCTCAGGGCGCGACCCGCAAGTTGCTCCCATCGTCACCTCCTCCGTCCTCTCAGGGCGCGACCTGCAAGTTGCTCCCATCATCACCTCCTCCGTCCTCTCAGGGCGCGGCCCGCAAGTTGCTCCCATCATCACCTTATTCTATGTGTGAATCCCTTGCTATGTATGGTGTGGATGTTTTCTCCAAGTCTGTGGGTAATTCTTAACCGTATCGTGAGTCGTATAGGAATTTTAAATTTTGAGGTAGTCAAGCTTATGTGTTCTTTATTTTAGCCTTTTGCATTTTCTGTGTCTTGTTTGAGGTCTTTTGTCTCTCCAGGTTACATTTTCTTATATTTTTGTCCAATGTTTTTACAGTTTTGTTTTATATTGATGTCTGAAATCCACCTGAAATTACTTTGGGAAATGATGTGAGGTTGAAGATTAATTTTATTCTTCTTCCCCAACAGTAGACAAGTGTCTCAACACCATTTAGTGCCGTCAATCCCTGTGGATGCGAAATGCGTCCTTTCCTGTGTATTAATTTCACATACGCTAAGGTCTCTGTTTCTGGACTTTTCATTACGTTCGATTGATCTATTTGCTCACGTCAGCTGCCCTCCCGCTGTTTTATACACATCTGTTATGTGCCCAACATGGGGAGGGAATCACCACTCCCCCTCCTCCTCCTTTTCTTCTTCCTTTCTTATCTTTTCTGGTCTTGCCCTTTCTCGTCAAGACGAATTTTAGATTCCATTTGTCAATATCTCTACAAATCTATGCTGAGCTTTTGACTGTTGTCTCACTGAACGTGTGGAGTAACATGGGAGAAAGTCAGCCACTCACTGTTGAGGCTTCCTGTCTAGGAAGGTAGCAAATCTCTGCTCCCTCTGTCAGGCCGTTGCAATGTCTTGCAAGGATGTCGTACTGTCATCTTTGTAAGGATCTCACACGTTCATTAGGCTCACTCACATATGTTAAAGTCTTGCTGTCATTGTAAGTGGAAAATTACTTTTCTATTGAATCTTCTAAGCATTTACTGCTGACAATTAGGACAATTTTGATTTTTTATTAAAAATTTTTCTTTTGATTTGAATTTGTCCTTTTGATTTGTGATGTTGGTTTTTGGGTTTCTACTTAGACAGTTATATATTCTGCAAATATGAATGACTGCATCTCTTCCTTTGCAGTATTTGTACCACTTTTTTCATGTCCTGTACATGACCCAGATCCTCCATGAAAAGTTGTCCATATCAATGACATTAGCCATCTTTAATGTGTTTTCCTGACTTCAGTGGGAAAGCACTGATATTTCATTATGAAACATGACAGTAAATCGGTTTCTCTCAGTTCTTTGAACTTTGTATGTTTACAATGTCCTGTATAGTACTCCTGCTTAGTGCCCCAAAATGTTTTAAAAACCATACACCCGCAACCTGGGAAGATGAAAAGGATGTAAGAATAAAACCAACCAGAGCTGCTGCCCAAAAGTCGCAGCCAGGTTCCCTACCCTGGGCAGGTAAAGGTGGACTTTTCCCCTGGGGAAATGAACAGAGAGAGACCCTCCATCACCTTTGGGCTCCCACAGCCTCCATGACTCTCAGGCCAGAGCCATGGGGAAGACGAATGGAAATCCACCCAACACTGATCTAATTATGATTTGAATTAAAGAAAAAGTGAGATTTCCAAATGTTTAAGGTTTACAAATTCAACTCCTTCATTGCAGATGAGCTCCCTGCCTGAAGGAAAGTCCATAGTCATGTACTTTTCATTTATATGGTCATCCTAGTCACCTGATGCCACCTGTGTTCCCTAGGAAGAAGCAGTTTCTCAGGGGCATCTCGGGAAATCTTATACCACAAGAGTGGGTGGCCGGGCATTGCCAAAGTCTCCATCACAAGTGAGTGCCTCATTATGTATAGATCCTCAATGAGGATTCATATCTGGTCGTTATAGGGCTGTGGATACAGGCAAGTAGCAACGTCAAGTCCCATTCTCCATAGAAAGGGCCCTAGGACAAAACTATAGGTGAAGAAAGGTACCCAAGTCCTAGACTCCAGGTCTGAGCCAGGAGCAAGCCTTGGAAAAGTTGGGGGAAAACCATGATAGTAGAGCCAACCTCCTTCAGGTGGTGTCATGGTGATGTTCACTAGATGTGTCTGCTTATCACCTTTCTGCAAACATGGAAGGATTGCACCTCCAGGCCCCTCTTGGTTGGTTGGGAACAGTGACTTGTTCTGGCCAATGAGTTTTGAATGGATATGACACGTGCCATAACTAATCAAAGGATTTAATTGCCAAGTGGAAACTCTCAGGGACTCTCTTTCCTTCTGGCATAGCAACTGGCAGCATTTGAGGTGATGACTGCTCCGTCTGCAATGACCCATGGTGGACGTGTAGCGTGAGTAATACATACACCTTTAGAATTGGGAGCCACTGAAGATTTGGTATTGTTCCCGCAGCACAGTTCAGCCTGTTATGACTATTGCACCTCTAGTTCTTCTCCTCTTATTTGCTTACCTAAAAATGTAGCATTTCCTTGCACATAGTAGGAGCTTGATTAATACAGATGGATGGAGGGATGGGTCGTGTACTGGTGCCACAGCCCTCCAGAGACTCAGCGGTGTGTAGTCCCATGGTCCTGGAAAGCTGCACACTAGCAGAACTTGGAACTTTCTCTTCACCCACATCATGCACGTGGATGTTATGTTGCCCTTAGGTGTCATTGTCACACATGCAGGACCTACTTTGTGTAAGGCACATAAGTCATGATCCAAGTAGTGTGATGCTAGAAAGAAGATCTAGCTCTTTGTCAAAATGATCTTCTCCTTGTCCGTCTGGTAGCTTTCCGCTACTAGAATGCCATTCCTTTGAGCTAAGCAGTGACTTGTTCAGGCTCCTTAACAAACCATGCAGCTGTGTCCAGTTCAATGGGCAGGAGCGTGTTGGCTTCTTTCCTCCAGGCAGAATTATGACATAGTGCCTGGACCCAGGCTTCATGACACGTGGGGAGAGGAAGATACATGTCCAAAAGGAAGGGGAACCAATGGTATTGGGGTGACTTCTCAAAGTTGACTATGTGTTTGTACATGTGTTTGTGTGTGAATGTGTGTATGTATATTTGAGTGTGATTGTATTGAGCGTGTGTATGTGTGTTTAAGTGTGTGTGTTTGGTGCAAGCTCACCTTTCCTCCCAAAGGTCAGGAGTCACACAGTTGTCTCCTTTTGTGACAGAAACATATGATGAGCAGGGGTTCATTAGATGTGGTTGACACTGTTTACTACTCTGCAGCCCATGAAAATACGTAACAAGATTTCAGATAAGCCATCAAAGTACATGCTAAAGGAAGATGAAAAGTCTTAGAGGAGACTTTTGAGTGCACCTAGGAAACACCATTAGGGAGAAAAGTAACTTTCAAGTGTCCTGGGAAGACCATGGAAAGCAGAAGTTTAGTAACTGTATTGTTGCCATCAGTGGCATAGAAGGTGGTGGGTGAATCAGCAGGGAAAATTAATGTTTTCTCTCTGAATGTCAATTTCTTCACCTGCAAAATTGATGTGCTTGTCTCAATAATATGTCAATAATTATGTCTCAGTAATTGAGCACAGGTGCTCAATAAAATGTCACTCATGCAGCCAACATTTATCATCCAGTATTCCCAGAACAGTAAGATACCACACCATCCCATTATGGATGATGCTTCTCCTAAACATGTAATTTCAACCTTCTCAATTGACTCCCTTTCCAAGCCACGGTAACTGGTCTAAGGCTGGTGTCAACATCAGGGAAATACAAATCAAAACCACAACGAGCTATCACCTTAGGCTTGTCAGAATGGCTATTATCAAAAAGACAACAAATAACAAATGTTGGCAAGGATTTGGAGAAAAGGGAAGCCTCATGCATTGTTGGTGGGAATGTAAATTGGTGCTGCCACTATGGAAAACAGTATGGAGGTTCCTCAAAAAATTAAAAATAGAACTACTATATGATCCTTGACACCCACTGGACCAAATAATCAGGGAGGGAAGGATCTCGTCTATTATATATCGAGTCTCTGTAGTAGTCAGTGTGTGGGGTCTGTGGGGAAAGTCAGTGTGAGGTAAAGGAGATCAAAGTTTGCACACAGACAGAAACAGAAGATGGAGAGAGAGAGAGACATGGCTACTTGAAAGTAAAACTGAGCATTGACTAACACAATTTCCTTATTTTCTTGAGACTTCTTATTATTTCTCATTTATTTTTATTGAAGTATAATTGACTTATAATATTATACTAGTTTCAGGTGTACAACATAGTGATCTGATACTTTTATACACTACAAAATGTTCACCTTTTAAATTCTATTTACAATCTGTCACCATACAAGTTATTACATTATTATTGACTTTATTCCTATGCTGTATATCACATCCCTGTGACTCATTTATTGATATTTTATGACTGGGAGTTTATACCTCTTAATCTCCCTCACCTATTTCACTCATCCCCCCATCACCCTCCCCTCTGGCAACCACAGATTTGTTCTCTGCGTCTGTGTGTCTGTTTCTGTTTTGTTGTGTTTGTTCTTTTTTTAATTTGTTTTTTAGATTCCACATATAGTCAAAATAATGATTGTCTTTCTCTGTCCGACTTAGTCCACTTAGCATAACACCTTCTAGATCCATCCATATTGCTGCAGATGGCAAGATTTCATTCTTTTTTTATGGCCAAGTAATATTCTACTGTACATATGTACCACATCTTCTTTATCCATTCATCAGTTGATGGACACTTTCGTTGCTTCCATATCTTGGCCATTGTAAATAGTGTTACTATTAACATTGGGGTGTATGTATCTTTTGAACTAGAGTTTTTGTTTCTTTGGAAAAAATACCCAGAAGTGGAATTGGTGGATCATATAGTAGTTCTATTTTTAATTTTTTGAGGAACCTCCATACTGTTTTCCATAGTGGCAGCACCAATTTACATTCCCACCAACAATGCATGAGGCTTCCCTTTTCTCCAAATCCTTGCCAACATTTGTTATTTGCTGTCTTTTTGATAATAGCCATTCTGACAAGCCTAAGGTGATAGCTCATCGTGGTTTTGATTTGTATTTCCCTGATGTTGAGCATCTTTTCATGGGTCTGTTGACCATATATATGTCTTATTTGGAAAAATATTTATTCAGGTCCTTTGCCCATTTTTAAATTGGGTTTTTTTGATGCTGAGTTGTACAAGTTCTTTGTATATTAACCCCTTATTTGATGTATTACTGGCAAATATCTTCTCCTATTCAGTTGTCTGCCTTCTTGTCTTGTTGATAGTTTCCTTCACTGTGCAAAAGCTTTATAGTTTGATGTAGTCCCATTTATTTTGCTTTTATTTCTCTTGCCTGAGGAGACATATCCAAAAAAAATTACTGCTAAGACCAATGTCAAAGAGCATACTGCGTGTTTACTTCTAGGAGTTTTATGGTTTCAGGTCATACATTTAAATCTTTAATCCATTTAGAGTTTTTTTTCTTTTTTGCATATGGTGTAAGAAAGTAGTTCAGTTTGATTCTTTTGCATGCAGCTGTCCAGTTTTCCCAATACCATTTATTGAAGAGGCTGTCTTTTCCCTATTGTATATTCTTGCCTCCTTTGTCATAGATTAATTGACCACGTGTGCCTGGGGGGATTTCTATTCTGTTCCATGCATCTATGTGTCTGCTTTTGTGCCAGTACTATACTGTTTTGATTACTGTAAATTTGTAGTATACTTTGAAATCAGGGAACGTGATACCTCCAGCTTTGTTCTTCTTTCTCAAGATTGTTTTGGCTATTCAGGGTCTTTTCTGTTTCCATTCAAATTTTTGAACTATTTGTTCTGGTTCTGTGAAAAATGCTATTGGTATTTTGATAATGATTGTGTTGAATCTGCAGGTTGCCTTCAGTAGTATAGTCATTTTAACAATATTAATTCTTCCAATCCACGATCAGCATATATTTTTCCATTTGTTTGTGTCGTCTTCATTTTTTTTCATCAATGTCTTATAGTTTTCTGAGTATGGGACTTTTACCTCTTTGGTTAGATTTATCCCTAGGTATTTTATTCTTTTTGATGCAATTGTAAATGAGATTGTTTTCTTAATTTCTCTTTCTGATAGTTCGTTATTACTGTATAGAAACACAACAGATTTCTGTATATTGATTTTGTATCCTACAACTTCACTGAATTCATTTATTAGTTCTAATAGATTTTTTTGTGTGGCATCTTTAGGATTTTCTCTAAATAGTATCATCATCTGAAAACAGTGACAGTTTCACTTCTTTCTTTCAAATTTGGATTCCTTTTATTTCTTTTTCTTTTCTTATTTCCGTGGCTAGGGCTTCCAATACTATGCTGAATAAAAGTGGCAAAGGTGGGCATCCTTGTCTTGTTCCTGATCTTAGAGGAAATGTTTTCAGCTTTTCACCATTGAGTATGATGTTGGTTGTAGGTTTGTCATACGTGACCTTTATTATGTTGAGTTATGTTCCCCCATGCCCACTTTGTTAGGAGTTTTGTCGTAAATGGATGTTGACTTTTGTCAGAAGTTTTATTTCCTGCATCTATTGAGATGATCATATGATTTTACTTTTCAATCTATTAATGTGGTGTATCACATCGATTGATTTGTGGATATTGAACCACCCTTGCATCCCTAGGATAAATCCAGCTTGATCGTGGTGTATGAGCCTTTTACTATATTGTTGAATTTGGTTCGCTAATATTTTGTTGAAGATTTTTGCTTCTATGTTCATCAGTGATATTGGCCTCTAATTTTCTTTTTTTGTGATATCTTTGTCTGATTTTGGTATCAGGGTGATGTTGGCCTGGTAGAATGAGTTCAGAAGCATTCCTTCCTCTTATATTTTTTTGGAATAGTTTGAGAAGGATGCATGTTAACTCTTCTTTAAACATTTGGTAGAATTCACCCATGAAGCCATGTGGTCCTAGATTTTTGTTTGTTGGGAGTTTTTTGTTTTTTGGGTTTTTTTCAAACTGATTCAATTTCATTCCTGAGAATTAGTTTGTTCGTATTTTCTATTTCTTCCTGATTCAGTCTTGGGAGATCATACATTTCTAGGAACTTATCCATTTCTTCTAGGTTGTCCATTTTATTGGCATATAGTTGTTCATAGTACTCTGTTATGATCCTTTGTATTTCTGTGGTGTCAGTTGTACCTTCTCCTCTTTCATTTCTCTTATTTTTTTCCCTCTCTTTTTCTTGATGAGTCTGGCTAAAAGTTTATAATTTCCTTGAGATTTATACTGCTCATGGATGATCCTCTCCCAAAGCTCCAGTACACTCTTGGAACAAAAGTAAATCTTAGATTAAACTTAACAGAGATATTGGATCATAATAGGAAACCATGCCCCATGTGAAGGTCTCCTGCTAACACTCTTCAATCACAAACTCTGCTCCAACAGGGGGATGAGAGTGAGCTCTCAGAAAGCTGATTTCTGACAAAACCATTTATTTCCTAAATTTACCAGCTAGTTGGTGGCAGTTCTACAATACATGTTACTTCATCTTTAATATTCATTTTTTTTTTTTGGCTGTGCCACACCGCATGTGGGATCTTAGTTTCCCCACCGGGGATCGAACCCATGCCCCCTGCAGTGGAAGCACAGAGTCTTAACCACTGGACCGCCAGGGAAGTCCCTCATCTTTAATATTATTATATTTAATGTTGACTTCTTATAGATCTAGAACTCTTCAGATTTAAAACCACTCCTTATATCTCTGTATAAGCACCCAAATGCCCAGCACAGTGGTTGATCAGAAGGGGTTTGATAAACATTTGCTGAGTTGATTGATAACCCCTTAGCATTATTTCTACTGACATCTGCCTTACAGTCTGCAGACATCTGAATGGATTTAGAGATGTATGTGTCTCAGAATCTATATTTCTGAGGATATTCAAGATAAAGCCACCATCTCCCCAGGCTTCAGCTCAGAAGCATCTTTTCAGACAGAAAATCTTCTTTCAATTATGTATTTTCAAGCTGTTACCTGTTGGAGTTAAGGCATGAAGGAAATATTAAAATAACATTTAGTACTGCACCTGAACCCTCACATGTGTTCACCGTGGAACAGAAACACCAGCTCCATCCTGACGTCCCAGCAGGTTTCAGAACCTTGGACAGGGCCAGTGCCCAACCTGGTCTGGGAAGCTAGTGTTGGAGGGAGTTGCCGAGGAAGATTCCACCTGGTGAGATGAGGGGGAAACAGAGGAATGAAGTCGGCAGGTGAGGGACAGGAATGTGAGAGAGAGATGGGAGGACAGAAAGGGTTCTGGGGGAGGAGTGTCTGAAGGCCACCACCTGGGGAAACTTGTGTCACACATGCTTTGGATGGCTTGTTCTTTTTTTTTCAATTAAAGATCTGATTTATTCAAGTATCTGAAAACATTCTACAGTGAAAACTGTTATTAGATGCTGCTTGTACTGTGCTAGGGACCACGCACATACTGCCGTACTGTTTTCAGAAGACTTGAAATGCCAATGATTGATAGTTTAAAAACTGTACATCTGATGGAGAAGGAAGACGATTTAACGCTTCATCCGGATCCAGAGGTGCACAAATTAAAGGACAGCTCCAATCGGCAAACAGGTGTTTCATGATGGTATCCAAGAAGAAACGACTGGTGATGGACAATTCAGAAATGCTTCCCCAAAAGGTGTATGGTTCTTTAAAAAGTTTCAGATCACAGCCCTTGCAGAAAACACTGACGCCCAACACACTGATTCTCGGTCCAGGAAACATGGACCTTCCAGGTTCTACATGGCTGGGTGCCCCTAATAATCATGTTTCTGTGGTGTAACTAAGAGGGTCCTTTGGACCGGACAGGGAGCAGGTGGGGACTGTGCCCCAACAGTCATAGTGGACGTTAATGTAAAAGATGATCCAAACGACCATGAACAAGGCAAACGATGTCATAAACCCTTCCTTTGTGAGCTCCAACGTGCTGCCATATTCTTCCTCATCTGTCTGTAGGTAGTTGCTGAAGTAGGGGTACAGGACGCCTGCACTGATCAGGCAGAACCCTGCTAGTCCCAAGAAACCTCGCAATGGTAACACGCCCCAGATGACACCTAGGACCACAGCAATGATCTGTCGGGACCAGTAGATCACATCTAAAAATTCACCCTTGTCCTCCCAGGCCGCGTCGCTCCGCAGCACCTTGTTCCAGACAGAGACTTTGAGGGCCCCGCTGGCCAGGGGCGGCTGAGGGGGCTCCTCCTTCGGCCCGGGCCTGGGGCGCGCAGGCCGATCTAAAACAGGTCGGGGTCTGGGGTCGCGGGTCCTGGCGCACGGGGCGGGGCGGCGGCGGCGGCAGCGACAGGCTCAGCGGGTCGGTTCGGCTGCGCGCGTGCGGCTGCCCACACTTCACCAAACACACTGGTTCTGCCGGCTCTGCCGAGACCAGGAGCGCGCAGGGCGGAGCAGCCCTGGATGGCTTGTTCTCCAGTACCAGGAGACAACTTGCCTGAGGTCAGGGATCCACCCACATCTGGGCAGATTTTCTCCACTGTCACTACCCACGCTCCTTGGTGGCCATCTCACACACAGGCCCTGCAGGGTCCCGTACACTAGACCTAAAAGGTACACTGACTGAGCCATTGTGACATGTGGTCTGCGTTCTGACGCACGCCAGACCCTTATTACAGGAAGGAGAAGAAAGAGGACAGAGAAGAAAATGATAGCTCCCAACACCAGGCAGAAAGAATTTGTTAAACAAACAAACAAACAAACAAACCTATTTCCCCTCAAGACTCAAGACCTATTTCCCCTCTTCATTCCCCCCTTCGGGCAGTGATACTAACCTAGCTTCCCTCCCTGTAAAGTCATTGCTTCTGGGACCTGCACCCTGTGCTCAGTTCATGGCTGGCAATTGCTCTGCTGGGTCTCATTTTACCTCCTGCTTTTCCTCTCTGAACATATGTGCACACATATTTATTATTTATTTACTTCTGTTTGGTGATCCAACTGTAGTTTACTTTAATTAGAAAGTTAGCCTTGGGCCAAGCATAACATACATTTGTTTTGTTTGACTACTTTTGAAAACAAAAACCCACCTAAAATCCCCCATAGCTAATTAGCTTGACAAGATTTGTTTAATAACAAAGACAGTGGAATGTTTCAAATGCATCCACCCAGCTTGGCAAGCAGGAGGTGGAGGGAATGCCTTCCAGCTCTTTGTTGGCCCAGGTGTTGAGAAAGATGGATAACCTGAGGCTCAGAATGTTCCTGTGCCCTTCCCGGACACGGCTGTCCACCCTGAACCCATGAGAGCTGGCTGCTCAGCCCCCTCCTACGACCCTTCCTTCTGATAGACTCTGCTTCTCCTGAGCCGTGGACATCCACAGCCACAGTCAGAGGGGCATGGCTTAGCCTGCAGAGGCAGAGGCTTGGTGCCTGCACCTCGCCTCCTGGCTCCTGCTTTGTGGCTTCATCTCTGTCTCCTGCAGAGACAGAAAACATGCACCACGGTAGGCAAAGGTAACTCTGCTCCAGCCTCAGAAGTGGCCCCAGTCCCTGAATTATTTACAGGGACATGTGATTAGATAATGCCTGCCATCACATCCCTACCATCCCTGCTGCTGGCTCATCAATCACAGGTGGTTACAGGTAATTAGGGAAGTCTTCACCAGGGAGGTCTATTTACTGTCACAGATGATTCATAAATTAATACTTCATCCTCAAATCTAAATCATTAAAATAAAAAACTAAATTTGACTACATCCAATTAAGATAATAATCTTACCTTGGAGTTATCTCATGCCTTACCCTGGCTAAGCCTCCAAGTCTTTCTGTGTTATTTCTTCTTTTATCCCTAAAAAATTCCAACTAGAGAAAAAGGGTCAGGAATTATTCTGCCCATTTTGCAGATGGATAACCTGAGGCTCAGAATGTTCCTGTGCCCTTCCCAGGACACGGGTGTCCACCCTGAAACCATGAGAGCTGGCTGCTCAGCCCCCTCCTACGACCCTTCCTTCTGATAGGCTCTGCTTCTCCTGAGCTGTGGACATCCACAGCCAAGGCTCTGCCTGATGCTCATGGGTTGCGATGTGATTTCATCTAAAGTCCACTCACCCACATTCTTTGCCATCTAAGAGAAGGACATCTCCACTCTTCCAGCTGGTTAAGCCAAAGCCTTGAACTGTGGATGCAATCTTTCAGAAAATCCTCATGGTTCTACCTTTAGAATATCTTTACCATCCAGCCACCTCCCTGCCCCACATGGCAATTCTCATACAGGACCATCACCTCTTGTCTGGATCCTGCGTGAGGTCCACCAGCTTCTGCTTCCACCGAGACCCCTGCAGTCAGCTCCCCACGCAGCAGCCTGGGGGTCCCTTGCCCCCACATGTCAGACCATGTCCCCCTCTGCTCAAACGCTCCAGGGTCTCCACCTATGCTGTGCTGTCCAAAATGGTAGTCACAGGCACGTGTGCTGCTGAGAAATTAAAATGTGGCAGTGCGACTGAGGAACTGAATTTGCATATTACGTAACATAACTGATTTAAATTTACATAGTAACTCGAGCTCCGTGTTGTAGAGTGAAGATTTAGGCCCTGCCCACCTCTCCACCCCCCTCTTCCTCTGCTCCTGGCCACCCACCCATCTAGCCACCAAACACATCACCGTGCCTCTCTGGGCCACAGTGTCCCCACGTGACAAACGGGGGAGCAGTTCTACTTCCACATCCTCACAGGGAACGTTGGAAGAGTGACATGTCCTTACACACAAGCAGGGAAGCTGTGCAGCCACCTGGGTGACAGGATGGATAGTCTGCAAAGTGGCAGCTCAGTCCAGCCTTCTTCCCACCCCCTCCCTGCGGCGAATCCCAACATCCCCCGTACGCCCCTGGGTTCTGTGTCCCACCCCCTTCCATGCTGAGTGCCCCGCTTAGTCCGTGAGCTCCCCACATGGTGAGCGGGAGGGTGAGGGCCCTGGAGCGCCTGGCCTGTGTGCAAATCCCAGCTCTGTCCACGCGCCGGGTGCCCCCAGGAGGGACACTTAACCTCTCTGGGCCGCAGTTTCCTGAGGACTCTCAGGGTTTCTGTCCTCCTGGCAGGTCCCCTCATGGTGTTCTCTGGTCGCATCACAGCGGCCCCTCCCCCATGTCCCCCACTGCATCACAGTGAGGACACAGTGTCCTCTGTCCTCAGGACACATCTCAGTGCCGTCAGCATCACCAAGACGTGTACTGGGCAGCGCGGCAGCAGCAGCAGCAGGCAGGGCAGCCACCTGTGCGTGAAAGGACAGCTCTCGCGTCTCCGGAACCATCCGGGAGTTTATTCTGGCCAGAGGGAGGAGCAGGCAGAGGCCGCAGCGGAAGGTTCTGTGGCACATCCAGGGATGCGGCTCCCCCTGGGGCGGTCCTGCCCCAACCTGCGGGCCGACAGGAGCTCACGGCCGCCCTCGCGCTCACACAATCCTGCCTCTTCCTGCTTCTGTTTTCTGCTCCCCGCTCCACCTTCCCTGGGACCCATCTCTCTGCTCTGAGACGCTGCAGCTGTAAATGCCAGACGCAGGAACGGGCCTGGGGACCAGTCTAGCCCGTGTCAGCGCATTTTCCACTGAGACCTTCCTGACTCGTGTTACCTGGGCCACGGGGACGATTTGAAAACACGTTCTGTTCAGTTTTGAGGCCGGCTGTTCTAATTCCAGATCCCCATGTAAGTAAGTTCACAGGGCTTTTTGTGTTTTGCTGGAAGCATTGGAGCAATTTCCTCTCTGCGTGTTTCCCTCACCCGCCGGGCAGGTTTACACACCGAATATAAACCGTGAGCGTAGGAATCAGGAGTCTGCAGGCCCCGTTCCTCTCAAACTGGGGCCGTGAGGTTTAACACAGGAGAGAGGGCCTGGGAAACCACGGGCGATCACGTGTAGAATTGAATTCCCTTCTGGCACAGGACCCACCCCTGCGCCCAGCACCCCGCGGGGACAGGGAAGGCGGAGAAACCCGAGTTTCCTGCACGTGTGGACCCCGCGTTCCCCGGCTCTGGACGGGTCCTCGGTGGGCGTCTCTGACCCGGACCCGGTGGCCGTGGCCATGCCGCTGTGTCCCACACGAGCCCCTCCCGGCGTCCCCGGCCGTGCTCAGCTGCACGTGGGGGGATCGGCAGGTCGGGGGCCTGGGGCGCATCTGGGCCTGAGGTCCCGTCGCCAGCTGAGGGTGAGGACAAGCGCATGTCAGCACCTGCCGGGCCGTCTGTGCCTCGTGTGGTCACGACGTGTCTGTCCACGGACAGGACGGACCGACTCAAGCCCAAAGGGGCCTCTGTCGGCCGGTGGGCCCGGAAGGGCCGCGGGAGCCGGGGATGCAGGCGGCATTTGGACAGGGGAGGGCGCGTGTGGGGCCATGGCCTTGGGGTGTCCTCGGATGACCTGGTCACACACTGAGGGATGTCGGGAGGGTCCGAGCACAGCGCCTGAGGGTCCCCAGTGCGCCGGGCATGGCCCGCCTCCCCAGCACCCACCATCGTTACCCACGTGAGTGTGCTGGACCTTGGCTTCCTTCTTTTGAGAAGCGCGGCTCCATTTAGCTGGTGAGACGTGGGGCTTTCCTATCCCATGGCTGCTGTCCCGACGCCCAGAGCCACTCAGCGCTGGGTAGCTGTGAGTGCTCTGAGTCCCGGAATGGGGACTGTCCACCCGGGGTACGTCGGACCTGAGGGCTGACGTGCGCGCCCAGGGTGTGCCCGGTGCCAGGACACATGTGAGCGGGTGCAACGCTGCTGAGTGCTCACGTAGACTGTGGAGGAAGAAGCCTCCCGCCCCCATTTTGTTTTTGGCTGCACCTCGCATGTGGGATCTTAGTTCCCTGAGCAGGGGTCGAACCTGTGCCCCCTGCAGTGACAGCACAGAGTCTTAACCGCGGGACCGCAGGGAAGTCCCTCCCCGCCCCCTTCCTGATCGTCTCCGTGCCCCTGACCCCCCCCCGCCCCAGCCTGCGGGGTCCTTGGTGGAGATGGGAAGGGGCAGGAAACTGTCTCTGAAGTGCACGTCTGACTCTTCCTGTTACACGCACACGCACACACACACTCATGGTTTCTGAAATTAATAGCTGCCGTTTTCAGTTGTCTTGCTGTCTGCGCACAGAGGTGGGAACGGGGGGAGACCCCCAGAGTGACACTGGAGGAATTTATGAGCCCCAAGTCATACTCAGAAGACACCCTGTCTTGTGCTGTGAGGAAGCCCTGCCCATGACTGGCCTTGGAGAGGGTGACCCAGTGACACAGCTCTGGGCCATGTCAGGGGTCACACAGAGCTGTGTCATCTCCCACATGTGCTGGGTGTCCCTGGGGCTGTGCACGGCTCCCCCCCCACCACACTGGCTGTCAGGTCAGCGCACAGGAGGGAAATGGGGCCCTGGGTGTGGGTGGGCCGCTCTGGTACTCGGCTTTCCCTGGACTTAGCTCTCCCCACACATACATGTTCTGTGTCCGTGCCCCTGTGATGAGTCAAGGGTCACCTGTCCCTCTGGGTTACATCCTTCCCGGGTTCACAGCTCCCCAGGGAGCCTGAGAGGAGCAGCTGCCCAGGCCCCATGTGGAACCTCCCACCAGAGAGATGTTTATGAGTCGCCGTGACTGGTACAGCCTCCCCAGGCTGATGGGTGGAGGGGCGGAGACCAGCCCTGAAGGCTCAGGCAGGGCCTCATAGGGGGGCTGCCCCCCCAGGCCCTGACCAAGCCCACCACCGGGGGGCCGTGCTCTAAAGAAGAACGTCTGAAGCTCTCCATGGATGTCCCCATGAGGGCATCAGCATCTTAAAATGCCAGCCCAGGGTGGATGGGCTGAGTGCAGGTGACGGCTCAGCACTGACAAAGTGTCTGGAGACTGAGTCTCAGCTCAGGCTCTGCAGCCATTATTCTAGAACATTCCTGCCACCCGGCTCCCAGAGTGCTGGTGGCTACAGGATGTTCCGGGTGCCTCATGTCTGATGTCATTTACCTCCTATGCTCAGGTGGCATCATGTCCTTGTGTGACAGTGACCGTGAGCCTGGATGACCTTGGAGCAGAGCTTCCGCCTCTGGATCCATTACACACTGAGAACTAAAGACCAAGCTGTCTTCCTCTGTGACGTGGGTGGGTCTGTTGGGTGGTGGGAGTGGGCAGAAGGGGGTAAAAGTTCAGCAGGAAGCGTGTTTCTGACAGGGTAGGGGAGAGGGAGGAAGTAAAGTGGTCCAATCCACAAGTTTAAAGAAATGAAGTCACAGAGTTATTTATGATTAAATATAACTTTTTCTCCAAATCTGTCACCACTCAATGTAGGTGACACCAGATTTAGACAGTCTGTGGGTGTCTTCATGGAAGCAAATCACATCTATTCGTTGCCAGGAAAGGTTGATCTGAAAATGGATTGAAGTTATCCGTGCTAAAAATGAACATTTCATGAAGAGTCATGTGAGTGAATGACAGCCTGAGCACATGCCCACCTCTCAGCTAGGGGTGGGGACACCATGATGACAGCACCTACCCCCACCCCACCCGGCTGTGTCCGGGAGAGGGTGGTCAGGTCTTCCAAAGGAAATCCAGAGGGAAGGCGGAAAAAACAAAGAGAACAGGGAGCCAGGGTTGAGCCACAGGCAAGGGGCAGCGGGTCCTAGAAGGCCACTCGGTGCTGGGACCTCAGAGACAAGGACTGTGTGTATTTGATATCTGTGCTTAATGACCAAATGGAAGTTTTGTGACTCCAAACAGGAAACCGAGGTATCAAGTACACATTTTTATTCTGAGAATTAGCAGACTGCTGAATATTGTAAGAATAGAACTTGGTGTATCCACCAGAAATCATGCTGTCCCTGGATTTGAAACTGAGCAGGACACTGTGGGGCCTTTCTGGGGACAGATCCCCTGCCCTGTGTCCCTTCTCTCTTGTTTGTAGAAGGACTTTAGCCTCCTAGGCCTTCCCCAAGTTCCAAAGAGCAAATTTAATCCGAGAAGTGAGAAAATGCAGAAACAAAGGAAAACAGTCAAGTAAGACAAGATAATAATAGTTTAGCCATAAAACAAAGTCAAGGACCTTTCGTTCCTCCTCAAGGGCTGTAGATACTATGCTGAGCCATATCCTTGAGCTGTTTTGCAGATACTGAGACCCCCACCAGGTGGAGAAACTAAATGCATGCCGACCACCACCACGTAGACCCCAGACCAGCTGGAACCAGAAGGTCCATGATGTTGACTCCCAAAATACCACCCTGTTACCTCACCACCAACCAATCAGAAGGATGTCCACAAGCTGATCACACACCTGCGACCCTCTCCCTCACTCTGCCTTTAAACACTCTTCCTGAAAGCCATCCGGGAGTCCTGGTCTTTTGGGCATGCGCAGACCCACTGGTCTCCTCGCCTGGCCCGGCAGTAACTGCTGTACTTTCCTTCACCACAACCTGCTGTCAGTGGCTTTGCTAGCAGACCCAAGTTTGGTACAGTAATAGGTTTCTGTCTTTAATGCTTTTCTTTGTTTTTTCTCCTTTGAAAAGATCTCCTCCTTCCTCCCTCCCACTCCTCTTCCCTCCTGTCACCTTCCCATCCCCTTCCATCTCCAGTTCTCCTCCCAGGCCGTGCCCTTCTCCGGGTCCCATGGGGACACACGCGTGGTGCCTGGGCATTCTCCCCCTCTCCTCACATCAGTGCCCTCCCTCAGGTCTAAACCAAACAGGAGCACTCCACACCTACTGTGAGCTGGTGTCCTGGCTGGCCTGCAGTGCCTTCCCCACGGATGGCTTCTGGCTCTGCCGGCAGGATGCCCAGCCCAGGTGTCTCCAAAGCCTCAGCCTCGCTCACTGGCTCCCTGGCAGCTCTGCCCACCTCACCTCAGAACCCACCCCACTGGACCAGGAGGGTCACGTGCACCCTCCCCAGCCAATCCTGCTTCAGGGATGGGGATATTTATGTTGATTGGCCAGGCCTGATTCCCTGCACTCTCCTGAGCCAATCACTGTGCTTGATGGGGGAGGGGGGCATGCAGTGATTGGCAACTTCCTGAGTCACGTGCCCCGTCCAAATCACTCCATCTAGAAAGGCAAGATGTGACTCCCCAGAAAGAAAATGAGGCCACGTGATCAGAAGGCGCCCCCAGAAAATGGGTGCAGGGACGTTGAGACAACAGCAAACACCCACTGCTCACACGCCGAGAGAGCTTCTCCTCTGTGCCATTGCTTTGATCCTAGACCCCGTGTCAGGTGCCGGCCATGCTCCCGCACTACCTCTTCCTGAGCGCCTTTGCGTGGATGCTGGTGGAAGGGTTGCATCTGTACAGAAGAGTGATCAAGGTCTTTGGATCAGAGGACAGCAAGCACCGCTACTACTATGGGATAGGAGGGGGTAGGTGGGAATAGGATTGGATAGGATAGGGTGGGATGGGATGGGGTAGGGAGGGATGGAACAAGTTAGGTGGGGATAGGATGGGGCAGGGCAGGTGTGCCTTCATTTTCAGGTCCTTCTTCAGACCCCTCTGCCCCCAGAAGGGCAGGAGAGGAAGGAGGGTTGGACAATTGGACAATTGATGGCAAAGACATCTTGGTTTGTTTGTCTGTCTTTGTTCTTGTCCATCCTGAGGAGTCCTGGTGAGTACCTGAGGCCTCGTTTCCTGCGGGAGGGTTGGGCTATGTAATTGACACCTGGCATTCCGGCATTTGCCATAAGGAATCTACCAGACGTTGGAGACCTGCTATTTATTTCTTATTGTCTCTAAGTAGTTTTAATTTTCACAGTCCTCATTATGCAAGAAGATAACAGGTTTGTTTTATGCTTTGAGCTGGCAAATATTTCTTTGATGAGGAATTGGAGGTAAAATACACACACCCCCCACTGGTTTTCCTGGAGTGAATAGCTTCATTACTCCCCTGGGAGGATAGAAGAGGGAGAACTTGGACTTTGAAGGGCAACTGGTGAAGAGGGGGGCGTTCCTGGAGGAGGGGCCACTAGAGAGAGGGGGAAGCTCCTGGGAAGAAAGAAGGGGAGAATGGATGCAGGTAGACAAACTGTCTCTGCCTCATTCTGCATTATCTTATTACTTAAAATTTTTATATCTTTTATTGAAAATTTGAATCTTCCTTTTGCAATAGATGTGCTCCTGACAAGGAAGAGATTACTATGTTTTTTAGCAGTTGTATGATAGCCAGGATGGGGCAGAGTTATGAAGATGAGGGCCTTCTACGACCCGCCCGATGATCGCTTCAGCTGAGGACTGACTCTTAATCAGGGGTTGCAAGCCCCCATGTCCACTGAGACCAGACAGGGAAACGGCTGCATGGAGAATAGGCCTGCTTGAAAGCATGCAAATTAAAAAAAAAAAGGCTGAAACTTTGTTGAGTCCACACAAAGCAGATTAGAGGGCTGGACCCAGCAGTTTGCTGACCCACCCTCATTTCTGGGCAGTGACAGCCTGGTTTCCAAACTCCACAACCCAAATACACGTGCAAAAAGGAGATGTTCTGAAGCACTCACAGGTGGCAATACAGATAACCAGCTCTTAGGTTTATTTATTTCATAAATTCAAATTTTTATTTTCTTGGTGGAGACCCCAGAAACCCCCCTGTAAATCTCTCCCTCTAACCAAGGTCCATGGAAAATGTCAGCATTTCCAGCAAAGTGGCCACACTCCTTGGGCTCCCGACGGCTCCCCCGCCTCCGTCACCATCCCCACGGGCCCATTTATCACAGGTCCTGGGGTGACTGCAGCAGCCTCAGAGCTCGGGCGGGTGGAACACTGGATGACATGGTGTTGGTGCTGAGCTCGGAGGGAAATGGGTGATCATAGAACATGCTGGAACTCCCCAGGGCGAGTAGCTGAAGTCCGTGAAGTTGAAGAGCCTCGATCTGGGTTAGGATCCCCAGAGAAACACACGTGGAGATAAAAGGGATCTGGACTTGAGATTACTTCCTCCCTCTTTCACCTCATCTGGGAGTCGCTGGCCAGCGCTGCAGGGGTCCTTCAGTGTGGTCCCCGCAGGCCTCGCTCTGGGACGTGGGTTTTCAGGGGATCTGTGCTCCTCTCCTCCCTCATCCCCTCCCTCACCCCACAAGCACTCAGTTACACTGAGCTGGGCGCCTTCGTGGGGCTCACCTCGCCCTGGTCCCTGTGGTGAGGGGCACCCACTTCTCCAGCCCGTAAGACAAGGTCACAAGACAGTGACCTGCCAGCTCAGTCCGGCCTGTTTGATTTCGTCCGCACAGTGTTTGAGAAGCAAATGGATTAGATGTCGACACTTAACATCTGGTTTTACTTGAGCAGTTGTAAGACCTGGCACACTGGACGCTGTCCCTTCCTGATGGCACTTGGCTGGAGCTGGACAGCGCATGTCACCACCCCAGCCCCTGGAGGACACCAAGCCTGCAGGCCTGGATGTGAGCTCCCTGCAGACAGAGCGCTAGGCTGGTTTCTAGCAGCCTCCATCCATCTTCCTGCCAGCTTCCCCGTAATGAATTTCATCAGCGGCTCAGGAGCTGTGTTCTTTGTTCTGATTGGGTTAGACTTGGCTCTGGGCCTAAGTACAGACAATCTGCAGGCGGCTGGCCTCTCTCTACCTGCAGTTATTAATTAGGAAGGAGGTGGAGGCTGACCCAGGGCCCCAGGAGGTCACCCTGCAGGGAGGGCCCCTTGGAGAGGCCGCTTCTCCGCGGATTTCCTCCCTGCTCTTACTCTGACCCTCAAACCACCTGAAGCTGGCGGGAGTGGCACCTTCAGATGCCAGGCCACCTGCGGGCGAGTATGCGGTGGGTGGAGGTGGATGACAAATACACCCCGTCTTCTAGAAAGTTCACGAGGAAGCCAGGAGAGGACAGCAGTGATGGGCACACAGGAGTTTCAGTACCAGCATAGTGCACGCGACCTCAGCTCACACACTCGGGAGCGGAAGAGATGCGTGTGCTTTATTTTCTTCTGTGAAGCCGCCTGATTTCGTTCAGGAGCTCACGTTCAGCTGGAGGGTGAAGTTTAATCAGCCAGTTCTGGATCCCACCAGGAAGATTTATTACACAGTGCCAAGACAGCTGAAGGCGCATCCCAGGCTGTATTGTGCTGCAGTGGCAAATAACCCACAAAATCCCGGTAGCTTGAAACAGCCAATTTTTTCTTGCTCACACTTCATGTCTTTCATGAGAATCAGGAGGTTCCGCTTATTCCAGCAAAAATCTCAATGAAGGAAGCACAGTCTGATCCCTTTGGAAAGTTTCTATTTTCAAAGGTGAAAGCTTGAACTCCCCAAAATATATTTCATTAAGATGGGACCAGGATTCTGAAATTTTATGAACTGTCTTGTTGGTATCTCACAGTTCAGAAGCTGGTAATAGAGAAAAAGGAAATGGGGACTCGAGTTAGTTCCTAATAGTAGATTATTGTAGGGATTAGCTTCATGCCTTGAGTGACTTATTTTACATACACATGGAGACATCTCATTTAGTCCTCACAATAGCCTAACGAGGAAGGTATTCGTTACCAGTTTTCACAATGAGAACATGAAGGCTCAGAGGGGTTTAGTTAAGTCCCTAAGGCTGCACAGCTGGTCTGGGGCTGGGAGAGGAGCCAGGTGCTGCTTGGCTCCAAAGCCCACCCACTGTTCCCTCCATCCTGCTCCCACGCTCCTGATTCTGCCATCTGGGAACTTTTCCACACACACTCATCTAGTCTCTGTAGCTTCTGTAGCTTGTTCTGCAGCTGTGAGTTCGGGGAAAGATCCTCCCAGTCTCTACTTTCTATTGAGTGTTTGGGCCAGTATTTTGCTGCTACCCTCAAAGCTGCAGAGAATCTCTTTGTACTTAAGGAGGACAAATTTCAAGCACAATACCTGGTACTTAGTCCTTGATAAACATTCATTACATTGATACGTTTATCTAGGTCCAGGTGTCATTAGCAGGGTTACACATGCAGTTACTTATTTTAGATGCTCTGTTAGTTTCTCCTTCTTCTCATCCATCATCCTCCACATCCATCACTTCATCACATCACCATCATCATCATTACCTTCACTATCACCATTATCACGTTTACGGTTAACATCTGTTGGGCACTGCTGTTTAGTTGTGTGCATATTGGGCTGGGTTAAGAACTTTGCGTATATTTTCTTATTGAGTCTTCCCCCCTGATGACTTGTTGCATGAGTTCATTAACTCACCGAAGATCAATAGGGATCTTAAGCCTTGGCTTACTTATCTTAAATACTATACATCTGATAATTCTTCCTCCCCCTGCATCATCCTCCCACTAGCATTCTCTGAGTGCTTATTGTTTACCAAGAATGATAAACTACTTATTAGTTCTTCCAGTGACATTTCATGGTAAGGACTGTTGTCATCCCCATTTTACGAATGAGGCAGCTGAGCCTCAGAGAGGTAAACTGACCTGCCCAATGTCACCCAGCTCTGGATCAGCAGAAGCTGGGTTTCAACCAGGGAGTCTGGCCCCACATTTGGGATCAAATAGGACCATCCCACGGCCTCCCAGACACACAGGCCGCCGACATCCTGACCTGGCCACTCATCCTTACACAGATTATCTTCCAAGTATCTGGAGACACAGAAAGTCGGAGCGTCGTGGGACAAATTCATGGTCATCACATCCTACTATGGAAGAATTTTGCATTTGTATGTGGTTAGAACTAGGGAAAATGTGTCTGGGTTGCAGACACACTCTGACTTGGCACAAAGCTGGCTGTTACTCGGAAGAGTCTGTGAGACATCAGCTCCAGGCATTTAGCATCTTGCCAGGAAGCTCTGTTTTCCATTTCCCTTTCATTGCAATTTCAAATTTTTAATCAAGGTAGGATTTGTGAGAGTCTAAAATTGTCCTCACTACAAAGGACGGGTGGTGTTCTAGACAGAGAGAACAGGAGGGACTGAATTCCAGGTGGAGGTAGAAGAAAGCTACATGTGAGATGCTCACGCTGACCGTATAATCCTTCTCAGTTCCCAGCAGCTCCAGCGAAGCCCACAGAGCAGCTGCGGTTGGTGCGCGTGTGGTCCTGTCCCTCCCCTGCGGGTCCCGATGCCCTGATGCTCTGGAAACCCCTGGGCTTCATCTATGCAGGGGCTCTACCCTGCAGGAGCCAAACTAGTTGGGTCAGTGAATGCCCAATGTCAATGCTCATCAGAAATAGGTGCTGGCTCCTCCTGGCTCCTTTGCTTTGCTCCGGAGATGGAGGTCTCAGCACTCTCAGGGGTTAGTCCCAGTATTTCCAGACCCTGTAGCTGGGTCTGTGCTGCACCCATGGGATCCAGGAGCATCCACGTGATGGAGACCTTAGGTTATGTTCCCCAGGAGCAGGGCCTCAGGGACATCAGCTTCCTCATGCAGAGGAAACTGTGGTCTCAGCCCTTTGCACCTGGTCAGGCACCAGCCCTGCCCCTGGATCCAGTCTCTTCACACTAGACTATGAATGCAGATGCCTATCAGCTCTAGACCCTGGGCTGGGGTTCCTGAGCCCTTCACTGGCAGAGGGAACAGAGGAAGAGGCTGCTGTGCTCAGGGCGGCTGCATCATTTATAGACCTTGGAGGATGCACTACTTTCTGAGTAACTAGGGTGGGTTGTTTTCAGAAGTAAAGTCAGATTCTCAAGTCAAGATCCTCAGAACTCACCTGTGTGTGTGGAAGTGGAGAAAGTCCTATTTTCGATGTGTGCTCTCCAGGACAAACTCCCCAGATAACTGGGGTGGGGAATGCTGCGTATCTGCCTCCCTGTTTGAGGTTCATAGACACATTAGCTTATAAATGCCTCTAAGCTACATTGTGTCATCTGGAAGAGAAAGAGAAAGAGGAAGGTTCCCTATGGTCAGGCCAGATTTCCCAAAGCTGTTTTTGAATATAGGGCCCTTTCTTTGCAGAATGACTGATAGCTGATCCAGAGTAATTTTAAAAACTTTATTCTCAGTATGAGAGCTTTCTTCCAACTCCCAATCCCCAAACAGACTCTGACATGGCATTGAAAAATATCAGGCAGATTTATTTTGTCTTAATTCAGTGTCAAGTGGCAGAACCTCAACTGAAAGTAGCTCATATAACAAAAACATCAGGGCGATGGCTTCAGGCATGCTTGCTCTAGGGACTCGAGTGACATTATCAAGATTTTTTCCCTTTTTTCCATCCTGCAGATCTGACTCCTCCATTTGTGCCTTGGCTCTCCCCATGTAGTATCAAGATAGCTGCTTGGATCTGAGTCTCACTAATATTTGCATCTTCTTAGAAAGCTCAGCTGCTTCTTTCTCAATCATTTAAGTGAAGAATCCAGGACTGAGTCTCATCGGTCCATCCAGTGCTACACGTCTATCTTTGGGTCAATCTCTGGCAAGACAGTTAATGATTTAGTAAGCTGGGCTTGGGTCACATAGCCATCTTAGACCCACGACAGGAGTCAGAGAACCTGACCACATAGGATGATGATGGCTCTGAGGACTTCCCTGGTGGTCCAGTGGTAAATAATCCTCCTTACAATGCGGACGCGGGTTCCATCCCTGGTCAGGGAACTAAGATCCCACATGCCGCAGGGCAACTAGGCCTGCATGCCACAACTACTGAGCTCTCACACCTCAACGAGAGAGCCCGCATGCCACAAACTACGGAGTCCACGCTGCCTGGAACCCACGTGCCACAACTAGAGAAGAGAAAACCTGCATGCCGCAGCTAGAGAGAAGCCCAAGCGCCACAGCGAAGAGCGGTGCACCCATGCGCCACAACTAAGATCTGACACAGCCAAAAATAACTAAAAAATAAATCTTTGAAAAACAAAACAAAAAAACAAAATAAAAAAGGATACAGTCTTCCAAAAAAAAAAAAAAAAGAATGATGATGGCTCATCAACGAAAATGCAGGTTCAGTTACTTGAAGAAAGTGGACCAATGGAGCAGATCTGTAACGGTGCCTGCAGACCCAGCAACACCGACAAATACCCATCATCCTTCAAGTTCCAGGTGACCGTACCTGCTCCACCTGTCCCCCCTCCCCCACAAGCCATGGCTCTAGACTGGCAGATTGCTTCCCATCACTGCAGGACCACACCTTTTCCAGGTCATCCATTTTAACATGGAATCATTCACTTCTTTATCCTCGTGTGTGTGTGTGTGTGTGTGTCGTGCATGTATGCGTGCACAAGGATGTGAACACAGGCACCTACCTGTTTAATTGCATCTAAGCTCTTAGGAGACTTGTATCTCATCTCACATTTGCCCTATGACCCCCAACTGTTAGATTAACCAGAGAGATGGTTTTGCAAATATTTTCTTCCATTCCATAGGCTGCCTTTGCATTTTGCTGATTGTTTTGCTGTTCAGAGCTTTTTAGTTTGATGTAGTTCCACTCACTTATTTTTGATTATGCTGCTTGTGCTTTAGGTGTCATATTCAAAAACTCATTGCCAAGACCCATGTCAAGGAGCTTTTTGCCTGTTTTCTTCTAGTTTTATGGTTTCAGTTCTTATATTTAAGTCATTATTTATTTTTGTGAGCATTATAAGAGATGGGTCTAGTTTCATTCATTTACATGTGAATATCCAAATTTCCCAGCACCATTTATTGAATAGACTGTCTTTTCTCCATTGAGTATTCTTGGCTCCAGCTTTGTCCTTTTTTTCAGGATTGCTTTGGCTATTTGGGGTCTTTCGTGGTTCCGTATAAATTTTAGGATTTTTTTCTACTTCTGTAAAAAATGCCGTTGGAATCTTGTTAGAAATTACATTGAATCTCTAGATGGTTTTGGATAGTATGGAGGTTTTAACAATATTTAATTCTTCCAATTCACAAACATGGGATACCTTTCCATCTATTTCCATCTATCTAAATAGATGGAAGCATTTGGTCAATGCTTTGGAGTTTTTGGTGTAGAGGTCTTTCACCTCCTTGGTTGAGTTTGTTTTTAAGTATTTTATTGTTTTTGCTGTTTATTGCAAATGGAATTGTTTTCTTTATTTATTTCTTTGATAATTTGTTGTTAGTGTATAGAAATACTACTGATTTTTTATGTTAATTTTGTATCCTGCAACTTTAGTGAATTTGTCGATTAGAACTAATAACTTTTTGGAGAAGTCTTTAAGGTTATAAAATCATGTCATCTGCAAATACAGATAATTTTACGTCTTTCTTTCAAATTATGATACCTTTTATTTCTTTTTCTTGCCTGATTGCTCTGGCTAGGACTTCCAGGACTATACTGAATAGGAAGGGTGAGAATGGTCACCCTTGTCTTCTTCCAGATCTTAGAGGAAAAGCTTTGAACCTTTCACTGCTGAGTGTGATGTTATCTGTGGGCTTGTCATATGTGGCTTTCATTATGTTGAGGTACTTTCCTTCTGCAACTAACTTTTAAAGAATTTTTATTACGAACAAATATTGAATTTTGTCAAATGCTTCTGCTCTATTGAGATTATCACATTTTTTCTTTCATTCTGTTAGTATGATGTATCACATTGGATGATTTGCGTATGTTGAATCACCATTGCATCCCAGGGATAAATCCCACTTGATAAAGTTGAGTGATCTTTTAAATGTGATGCTGCATTTGGTTTGCTAGCATTTTATTGAGAATTCTTGCATCTAAATTCATCAGGAACATTTACCTGTGGTTTTCTTTTCTTGTGGTGTGATGGTCCGTACTCTTGACCACCCAATCAGGAGGGTGCTCATCATTGGACCCACTCAGCACCTGCAGGTGGCAACAAAGCAAGACCTGTGGCTGTCACCTGGGCTGGGTCATACACAATATAGTAAATGGACTCTAAAAAGTATGTAATTATCCTTAAATGGGATGTGTCCTTTCCCCTCTAAATGTATTTGAACATTATAAGATTTTAATTAAAACTAAGGCAGGTGTCACTCCGTTCTGAGACCATGAATAAGAACTGAGAAGATGGAGGTGGTACTAGAAGGATATGGGTGTTGATAATGTAAGCTAACTGCAAAGCTCTTCCACAAAATGCTTTTTGTTCTAGAAAACTGAAATTGACTTTGATGTCCTTTGAGAGCCTTAATGTATTTTTACCTATGCAGAGCCTCCTTTCTCAATTTGCTGTGCTCTGCCTGAGTCTATATCTTGTGCATGTGTGTGTTACCTATCTCTATGTGGGTACTACATGGCTGTAGTTCTTCTAGTGTTTTCCCTTGTGTTACACTGTGCACTGCCTGCCTGTCATCTGTTTGTGTGCAGCCTACACGGGCACTCACTTGGGTGGGCTGCTTCTGTGTGTTGTCTGCATTACCCGTGTTCATGTGGCTGCTCTGTTACCTGAACGCAATAGCATCCCCTGTTATTTGTGCATGCCACACGTGTATCGGTGTCAGGTGAGTCTCTTGTGTCCCGCCCTTGTGCGTGCATGCTGCTGCTGTATGTTATTTCTGTGTATTGCCCGCCTGCAGCCTGTGTGTGCCACCTCCACGTTACCTGTGCCTGTTGCTCTGTGTTAACATTTTCACACGCTCCAATATATGTGATTTTTTTTTTTTTAGAACGTATTTGTTTATTTGGTTGCACCAGGTCTTAGCTGTGGCATGTGAACTCTTAGCTGCAGCATGCATGTGGGATCTAGTTCCCTGACCAGGATCGAACCCGGGCCCCGTGCATTCGGAGTGCGGAGTCTTCACCACCACGCCACCAGGGAAGTCCCTATATGTGATTCTTACATGAGCTGTCTGTCGGTTATGCACATGTATTATCTATATGTTTTGGTTTGTGTGGTGCTGCCTGTGCAATATCTGTGTCACCTGGGTTCATGCCACCTGTCTGTTACCTGTGGGTGATGCTTATGGGTGCCACACGTGTGTATTGCTGATATGATCACTACCTATATGTTGTACCTAGGCCAGTGTAACCCGGGTTTGTTACCTCTGTGAATGCTGCCCACCGGTTGGATGCCCTGCAACACAGCATCTGCCCCATTTCGGTGTGCGGGGCAGGAGGCATAAAGACGGGCAGAAATCTTTGAGAAGCTCCAGGTCCTTGAGCTTCTTCCCACGTGTCTAGGTGTGTAATTGGAAGAGCAGCCAGCGTCATCCCCAAAGCCAGGCCCGTGTCTCCTCGCCCCTGGCCGACGCCGCTTTCTTTGCTCAGAGCTCAGCTCACGCCCCTCTGGCCGGGTCAAGTCGAGAGTGCACAGGAGTCCGCCACACAGGAGGGGCTTCCCTCAGGCGGCGTCGCCGCTGCCAGCCGAACAGCCCCGCAGGGACCCGGGGCAGCCTCGGGACCGGACGGGACGGGACTCCAGATGGGGGCAGTGGGGGCGGGGCTGGGGTCTCGCGGCCGCTTCGGGGCAGAGGGTGTTCCGCACCGGCCCCTCCCCCGCGGCCCCGCGCTCCTGCCCCCCGACCCTCCCTGTCCCCACGATGGGCTCCGCCATCCTGCTTTTACAGACAAGGGTCCAGAAGAACCAGGCTCGGACCGCACGGCGGGAATCCGCACAATCCCGATCCTAGAATCTGCTCCGTGCCCTCTGCACTAACGAGGCCTCCTCACTGCGAAGTGCCGGACCCACCTCACATCTGCTCAAGAAAACAGGGGTGGGGCTGGTGCACTCCTGACCTGAGGTCTCCGCAGCACAGGGCCAGCTTCAGGCGCGGTTGGATCCAGGGCCCCAGTGACATCATCAGAACTCAGTTCTTTCTTCGCTCTCATCCCTTTGCCTTCATTCAGCCTGGCTTTGTTATCAGGCTCCAATCTCTGCCTTCGGGCACCTTCAGGCCCCTCCACGGTGACGCTCACTCTGATTGGATTGAATGAGGTCATGTGACCGTCCCTGACCCAATCAGTGCAGCCAGGACACAGCCAGTGGAAAGTGTAAGAGCCTTTCCTGTTGACTTGGGACAAACCCTAACCCTCACTCTGATTGGACATGCTGATGTCATGTGACCAATCACTGCAATCAGGGCAGGGCTTGACTTGCCTTGACCTGAATCACAGCCCCAACTGGAGCCAAGGATGCTCTGCTTGGATCACGGGTCTGAGCGTGCAGGGTGGGTTCCCAGATGAAACTTGGGGCGCTCCTAGAAGGAGAGGTGGATGCTGGGAGATGTCCTCCACAGAATCTGGGTCAGTGCCCCGGAGGCCCCCAGCTGCCCCCGCATGCGGACCCTGAAGGGAAGAGAGGAGGGATTCCGGCCTGGTCCTCACTTCTGGTCCTGGACACGAATCTCTGAGACCCGCTGACCTCAGCCAGAGCCTGGGACCCGCTGGGACTATGGCCTCCTGTACAGATCTGGCCGGAGATCGGCCACCCTGCCCCGTGTCCTGCCCTTTCTCTGGTCCTGCAGATTCCCTCCCAGGCTCCCCACAGCCCAGCCATGGGCTAATGCCTCTCTGAGCCTACCTGTAATGTGCTCCTTAAACGGTACTTTCATATTTTGAAGGTTTAGAACCCGAGTGTATCAGTGTGAAGATTTGGGGATTTGGGCATTCACCAAATATAAATTACACTGAGCTCTGGAAGGTCTTGAGGCTCTGATGCAATTCGAAATGTTAACCTGATTCCTGAACTCGGGAGCAGATGAATCATCCACAGGCGCTTGAAGGTAACAGTGAGCTGCCGACTATGGATGTGTGTGTCGGAGTGCCAGCCCCGGGATTCTCCACTCGATTTAGAAACCAGAAATGCTGCCTAATGCGATGCAAAGCTCACAAAGCTCTAGAATCAGAATGAGAGATTCTGGTGGGAACGGCTCCTAGAAGTAAGGTCTAAGATGGGGCTACAACAGCCCCTGTGTCCAGATGAGGTGAGCACACTCCCGTGGTGGCAGGCCTGTCCTTAGGTGGAGAAAGTGCCCAGACTGGCTGCTCTGCGGTCCGCTCTCGGTGCTGCTGGGGAGAATCCACATCAGCGGTTAAGGAGCAGGAACCTGAAAAGGAAACGGCTGAGACCCACACAGCGCTCAGACCACCACCCACCTTCAGAAACATCTGAGACTCAGCCTTTCATGCCCTCCTCTTCATGGGCGAGGCTGCCTCTCCTGAGGCCCCTGGGAAGCCCTCCCAGACCCCAGTCTGCCCCTGACGCTCCCTCCTCTGAGCCTCCACAGCACAGGGCGGAGCCCCATTAGAGAGCCCATCTCATTCCTGTGTCTTGGAGTTAGTCTCACCCACCTGGAGTAATGGGATTGCTGGCTGGAGGTCATGACTCACTTCTATCCCAGGGCGTCTGACGTCCTTGTGGAGCTCCTCCCGCCTCTGACATGGTGACTGGCAGCAGCAGCCTGGGTCCTGGGGCGATTATGGTGAGCAGAGCAGCCCTGTCAGTCCCTGATTGACATGAGAAATGGACAGTTGTTTTAAGTCACTGAGATGTGGGGATTGTATGTGACTGCTGCAAACCTTTGCTTTCCATGCACTAGCCAAAAATAGCTCTTGTAATAGAATGGGAGTGTTGGGCAGCAGGCAATGTCTCCTTCACAGCCACCTTTAGTTAGTCTTTTGCACAAGCTATTGCCTGTCTGTCTTGCATCCCAGGGCTCAGAGCCAGAGCCTACATTTTCCTCTAACATCTTACCCTGGAAAGATTAGAGCTGATTTATTCTTTGCTTCTGGTGCATCTCTTTTGTTAGTTCTGATGTGTTTACTCTTACCATTTCCAATCAGTCTTTTAAATTTTTATTTGTGTATTTATTTGTGCTTCAGTGTTCTCTCTTTGTTTCAGGGATGGGGAATTTCATTCAGCCTTGTTTTTCATTTAATCTCTTCTCTGGGCTCTCAGGGACATTTCTTCTGTGGTTTTTCAAAACTAATGAATGTGGTTTAGAGCATTTCTGCTGAGTGTTCTCACCTCTGAGTGGAGGGTTCACTGTTTATAAACAAGGGATCTGATGCTCAGAGAGTGTGCTACTAACCAATTAGACTTTCAGTTAAGTCAGTAAGACGGGGGAGGGGAGGGAGGATACACAACTATTTGATTAAGTTAAATGTTCAGAAAAAATAAATATTAAAACCTTTGTCAGTACTGTATAAATTTAAGAAAGGACACTCATATTTAAAGGCATACACAGTACAGATAAATTTAGAAGAGATTAAGTGAAACAAATATTCAGAATTGCATTTGGACTTTACACAGAACCGCTTCATGTCTGCTACCAATCAGGGTCCAGGTATGCAAATTAATGCAAGTGGTCTCCATTGACCACCAGGGATGATGCGTATTCCCCGCCTGGAGTGATCACATGAAGACTCACCCCACAGACCTTGGGGAACAGGCCTCGGAGTCGATGTGTGGAAATAATCAACACTGGTGAGAGGTATTCATGTGTGTGATCTCAGCCCTCCCACTGGCATGCAAGGTACTATTTTACCCCCCCCCCCATCCAAGCATTGGTTATGATTTTACATTTAATGGGGGTATAGGACAGGTCTGTACTAACATATATCACAAGGACGCTGTGATCAGTGTGGTGCATGCAATATTGGAGAAGGGGGAGATGGGGAGGGCACTGGGGGAAGATGAGGATGGTGTTGAATGGGTGTGATTCAGCTCCAGCCCAAGTGTTTGGGGTCACTGCTACAGCCTCCTGAACCTTGTTGAAGATGAAGCCTTGTTCATCCAACTGATATCCTTGAGTGCCTGCCACGTGAAGGCAATGGATTCTGAGGTATGATACCAAAAGCGTGAGTGACAAAGGAAAACATAAATAGGATTTCATCAAAATTTAAAACATTTGTGCTTCAAAGAAGATTATCAAGAAAGTGAAGAGACAACCTACAGAATGGAGAAATTACCTGCAAAACACATATCTGATAGGCATCTGGTATCCACAATATATAAAGAAATCCTGAAACTCATTGCAAAATAGTCAACAAGCCAATTAAAAAAATGGGCAACTGACTTGAATAGGTATTTTTCCAAAAAAAGATATATATGTAGATAATTAGTACATGAATATATGCTCAACATCATTAGTCTTTGGTGAAATGCAAATCAAAACCATAGTGAGATACCACTCCATTTCCAGAAAGAAGCATTGGCAAGGATATAGAGAAATGAACCTTTGTACATTACTGGTGGAAATGTAAAATGGTTCAGTTGATGTGGAAAACAGTTTTGATGATTCTTCAAAAAGTTAAACATAGACTTACTATATGATCCAGCAATTTCAGTCCCAGGTATGCACCCAAAAGAATTGAAACAGGCTCTCAAACAAATCATTTGAACATGAATGTTCATAGTGGCAACATGACCATATAGCCAAAGGTGGAAACAGCCCAAATGTCCATCAAAGAATGAATGAATCAACAAACTGTGGTATATACATGTATATTAATATTAATAATGGAATATTGTTCAGTCTTAAAAAAGTAATGAAGTACTGATACATGCTACAGTGAAGATGAACTTTCAAAACCTATAATAAGTGAAAGAACCCAGACACAAAAGGTCACATATCCTATGATTCCATTTATATGAAATGTCCAGAATAGGTAAATCCGTAGAGACGGAATGCAAGTTGTTGTTTGCCAGATGGAGGGATGGGAGATGGTGAGAAAATGCCTAAAGGGTAGAAGGTTTTATTTTGGGGGGATAATCCAAAATGTTTTGGGACTAGATGGAGATGGTGGCTGCACAATGTATTAAATGCCATTGAATTGTTCAGCTTAAAATGGTTAATTTTGTGTTATGTTTATATTACCTCAAAAAATTGAGTGGTTTAGTATAAAATTCTGATTTCTGGATTATCTTGAACAGTCAGGGCTCTGGTAGCCTCAGGCTCCATTCCTGCATGGATTCTTGCTGAGCAGTGGACCTACCCTCATGGAGACACCGGCTCACCCAGCCCCACCTGGTCCATTGTATCCTGTAACTGCCTGCTCCGGTGTCTCCTAAGGATTCCAACTTTGAATCAATTCATATTCACTGACCAAGTGTTTGGAAATTGTGAGACTGTTCTTGACCTTGAGAAGGATTGGCTTTCAAGTCAGATGAGGTAGACAGGCAATTCAACAAATCACAGCAAACATCAAGTGCAGGAAAAGAGAGTAGGGCTAATCTTATTCAAGTCCTTGATGGTGTTGTAGGTAGAGTAATAGTCTCCAAAGATGTCTACACCCTAACTGCCAGAACCTGTGCCTATGTTACCGTACATGGGGCTTTGCAGATGTGATTAACATTAAGATCTTGAGATGGGGAGAGCATCTTGGATTATCCAGGTGGGCCCAACCTAATCATGCAGGTCCTTAAAATAGGATAACCTTTCTTAGCTGGGCCAGAGAGATGAGGCAGAAGAGGGAGGAGAGACTTGAAGTGCGAGAGGGATTTGACCACTATTGCTGGCTCTGAAGATGGAGCAAGGGGCTGTGAGCCAAGGCACATACATGGCCCTTAGCAGGTAGAAAGACCCTCCTGTGACAGTCAGAAGGAAACAGAGATCTCAGTCCTACAACCACAAGGAACTGACTTCTGCCAACAATTCGGATGAGCAAGGAAGCAGGTCCTCCCCTAGAGCATCCAGGAAGAAACAGCCTGGAGACATCCTGATTTTAGCCCAGTGAGACCCACATCAGACTTCTGACCTACAGAACTGTGCAATAACAAATTTGTGTTGTCTAACCCATTAAGTTTGTGGTAACTTGTTAGGTCAGCAATAGAAAACTATACAGTTGGTTGTTTCTGGAAAAAAGCTGACCTTCAGCCCATACAGACTGGAAGCCTGCTCTGCCTGAGGCCAGGTGTGTGTGCGAGGTGTTGGAGTGGAGCTGCCCTTGTTTGATAAATATAAATAAGGTGTGGTGAGAAGGATGAGTGCGGCTGCCCAGTTGGGAATGTCGGCAGTGTTCACCAGTGTCCTGAAAGGTAGGTGTCGTGTGCTTCTCTCAGCCTCTCAATAACCAATCTGTGGCTGGACCAGCCCTTGTGGTTCTTATTATGATTGCAAGATGCCCTTCAGGCCATCAGGGAACTTTGGGGACAAAAGGTTTATTACTTACAGGATCTGGAGAATACATGGCACACCTAGGGCCACACCATGATGTCACGGGTAGAGAGAGAGAGAGAGAGCGAGCATGGGTCTGGGGTTCCGCTTTTATTGGGGTCAGGGTAGGGGCCTAAGGTTTCGAGGTTTCACTCTTTATTTGTAAATTTAAAATATAAGAATGGGAATTTAAAGCTCCGGAAGAGAAAAAACAAGTGGCCCAATGGTCAGCTATCAAAATCAACCAAGATCTTTAAAACAAAGGGGTCCAGTGGAGGGAGGCAGCCTGGGTCTTTATGGCTGGCAATGTGTTTATTTGAGATAGCCATCTCTGAAGCAGATGCCGTCTTTGAAGTGGATGCCATCTTTGAAGCGGATGCCATCTTTGAAGTGGATGCCGTCTTTGAAGTTGATGCCTCTTTGAAGTGGATGCCTTGGCAATCAAAGCTTAAGTCAGGCACTTGCAGAACAAAAAAGAGAAGACCCAAAAGTCAGGGTTTACCTTACTGTAGGACAAGGTGAGTCAGTCCCAAATCACCACCACAGTGAACCAGAATCTTGAGAGCTAATTACCTGCATACAGAGTGCGATGCTGCCCGTGGCTTAGCAAGCTTGGCAAAGAATCAACAGATCGACCTCCTAGAAATGGTGAGGAAAGGAAATAGATTTGGAAAATGGGTGATGTGCTGAAGTGATGTCATTTTCTAAAAGGTTGTCATGTTTGTGCTTTTTGTGTCCTATGAAAATGACACATCTGAAGGTTTATTTTGTTAAGAAAGCTAGTCTTTATGTTCTGTACTTTTCACACACTTTCTGAAGGTTCTCAGGGAGGGGGTCATTTTTTCTTTCAACCACACACCGTTATTCAGTCAGGAAATTTCTCTCAGCTTCCCTTGTCATCACCAGCTGTACCAGCTCTGGGATTGATGCCAGAATGTCCTCTGTGGCCTGTAACAGGGGACCACTGCCCTCTAAAGACCCACAGCTAGTTCTTAGGACGATGCTGAGCCTGTGTCCGAGGGACGGGCACGACCAGGACGTGGATGGCAGACCCCGGACCTTGGCCCCCTCCCCAATTTCCCCGACATTCACTCTTTCTACTGACATTGCTGACTCTGTGTTGTGGGCCAGGTCCTCCCTGGGAGCTGGGTGTGAGCAGCAATGGGAAGATCACGTCCTGCAGGTCAACCCACGTGTCAGAGATTCCAGGAGGCAGAGACAGCGAGGGGCAGAGAGGAGGTCTGAGCCATGTGGATTCCAGGAGGGAGGTCATTTTGGCTTCACCTCAAACATTATCAGTTGGATTCCCAGAAGACTGGCTGCGTTCTCAATGTCCAATGTGACAAACCCCTGCTGTGTCCCGTAGCTGCAGGCCTCATCCTCAGCATCTCCCTGGGTCTGGGAGAAGCAGCAGCGCTGTCCTCTGAGCTGGAGGGGATGGGCCTTCCTGAGAGATCTGAGGTCTCAGAGAGCAGGGCGTCCTGGATGGTGGGAGGTGGCAGAGTAAGTGTGAGGTACACCCAGCAACCAGGGAAGGGGAGACGCCCTGCTGTAAGGCTGGAGGAGTCCTAGAGGGATGGCCCACTGCATCTGGGGTCAGTTGAGTGGTTTGCCTTGTCTGCGTGACTATGGGAAAGAGAAGTAAGAGAGGGAGGGGGGAGGGGAGGAGAAGGTGATCCCGGCTGACACAGGAGCCTGAGGGAACCCTGGGAAATGTTGAGCCATGTCAGCTCTCACTCAGGTATAAATTAAAAATCATCTCATATGAGCTGACTGAAAATGACAAGTTTCCTTCCAGATGACAGGCTGGAGGAAGGAGATATGAAGAAATGAAAGGGATGGTCTGACTAAATGTTAATGGCCCACAGGCATGTGTGAAAGGCAAGATTGTAGGGAATCAGAACATAAATTTTAATCTAAAAGAACAAATAATACAACGACAGTTCTAGTTCCTGTTATTCTTCTAAAGTCTAGGCTTAAGCATTAGGACTGAGGGGATAAGAAATATGGGTTGAGGCAGCCAGGTGAGGAACAAAAATGTCATTTAACATGAAGAAAGATTTGAGTCCAGGGCCCTAGTTATGAGAAAGCATGTGATACAGGCCTTTGAAATCTAGTGCTTCATTCACAAGTGCCCTGAAATACAGCATGACAAATCTCAAAATTATTTCTGCACCGTTTACTGCAAAGTCCACCTTGTGAACGTGAAGTTAATAACCACCACATTCATGGAGCACCTCCTGGGTGACAGGCCTTGTGCTAAGGGGCTTCGATGGATTATCTCATTCAATCCTCTCCCAGTGAGGTAGGTTCTGCTCTCATCCACACTCACCACCGAGGAAGCTGAGGCACAGAGAGGTTACAGAGTTGGCCACACATCCAGGGAGGGGTGGAGCCAGGACCCCCACACAAGCGTGTTCCACTCCCAGCTGGTGGGCCCTCAGCGCCCAGGATGGAGCATGGTGTGGGGGGAGCCGCCTAAGACACAGGGGCCACGGAAATAATGACAACATAGAATTCACATCTTAACACAGGGTTTAGGTTTAAATTGAGTTTCTTAAAAATCATGAGTAGTCCAGCATTGGAACAGATATAGTTTTTTGTTTTTGTTTTTTTCTCTGCTGAGCATAAGATGAAATAAATGCCTCATTCGTAGGGCCATTTTGAGTGAAGAATACAATTTTAAACACTGAATCATCTCAGAATGGTGAAGATACCCCCTGGAGACAGATGAGGGGACAGCAGATCCCCATCCTCTGATTCCTGCATTTGGGACATAGACTCCTTGACAGGAATGACCCAAATGGGTTAAATAGTTTTCCCTCTCCCTCCACCTACCCTCTCCCTGTTGTTGAGTGTATATATCTGGATTTAACACCTAGATGAGTGTGTGCCAGGATCCCACTGTGTGCCGTATCATAGCTTAGAAGAAGGTTCCTTGGTCGACATCAACACAGTGATCTCCCTACACTGAGTACCCGTTCTCTCTGCACACGATGACCACATGCTGGGTCAGCCCCTTTCCAGTGCTGGCCACGCCAGAGAAAAAGCACTTCAGGTATGCCTTGTGAAGAAGGCCCCCTGCCCCCCCACTCACACACACACACACTCACACTCATACACACACACACACACACACTCACACATACACTCACACATACACACACTCACTCACACACACACACACACTCACACACAACACATATTCAACCAAGAGGATCAGTTTTATCCTCAGAACATTCCTTCTGGGAGGAGCCCTGCGACGGTGTGGAACATGGATGGCCAGGATCTTCCCCGGTCACGCAGTCTGGCTAAGTGAAGGGTTGTCCTGCTGAACAGCAAGACATTTTATAACCTTGTGTTGACAGGGGGAGGGCAGGTGTGAACCATCTTTGCTACGTCCTCAGTGCTAAGGGCCTTGGATTTGGGCGTGGTGTCCTGGAATGACTGGGGTGGTCAGAGGAAGCCTCTCTAAGGAGGTGGCATTTGGACTGAGGCCCGGCTGGAGAGGTGGGCAGAGAAAGTTCTAGAAACATGGGGGGCTGGGCCTGGTGTGTGGGAGGATGAAAGACGGAGGGGCCTGTGAGTCTTGCGGCCGGGGTCTGGCTGTGGGAGAAGCTGGCGCGGACGTCGTGCAGCCCCGGGCTGGCTGTGACACCTCCCTTCCCGGGGGACACTTGCCTCATCAGGAGCCTCACTTCCCAGGGCGGAAACCAGAGGTCCGTTTCCCAGCCTCCCTTGCAGCGGGGCCCAGTCACGTGACCCCGGCCCGCCAATCCGAAGCCTCCCGTGAGCCTCTGCCCCGGAAGAGAGACGGTGGAGCCGGCAGAACCGGTGAAGGCGCTGGAGCTGGCGGCGAGCGTGGCCTCGGTGGGGAGGGCTGGAGAGAGAAGGTCCAGTTCTCGGGGCCAGCGGCGGCGGCGGGGTCTGGCTGAGTGGCCCTCGTGTGGGGCAGGCGTTTGTTCCCCACGGGGGGCCTGAGAGCCTCCTGACATGCGCCCCGGCCGCCCACCTGGCGGCTTCACCTGGGGCGGTTGGAGATGCTCAGGCTCGGACCCGCCCAGACCTGCGCGCACGGGAACGCTCAGGGACAGTGAAACGTGCTCCTTTTCCCCTTCACCCAGCTGCAGGGGTTCCTGTCCTTACAGTTGCCAACCCTGATGATGTAGAAGCCCTGGGAGGCCTTAACCAGGGAGTGAGGTGAGCTGGTTTATCCTTCACATGTCTGTCCTGCTGCTGGGCTCAAGAGGGGCCGGAGGGGAGGCCAGGCCAGGAGGCCACGACTTGTCCAGAGAAAACGTGTCGTTGTCACAAGATAGGCAGACATGCACATGCCCTGTGCAAGGACAGAGACACACACCTGCAAGCTTCGACGCACACATCACAGATGCTCACACACACAGGCTCCCATGTGCAAATTCGGAAACATCTCTATTTATACAGAGAACACAGACCCACAAAGACACAGGTGAGGGTGCTGACCCCAAAGCTGCTTTTGTGTCCTGTGCCCCTAGAACCAGAGGAATGAACCAAGCCTGCCTGACTTTGCTCCCCTCGTGCTGCAGACAACCTTGCAACTGAATTAAATATCCACGAGCCCCGGGAGCCTGGTTTGGGAGATTGGATCCGGTGATGAGAAGTCCCAGCTCCAGGCCAGATGCGATGCCTGTGGTCCTGCCTCTCTCAGGGAGGATCGCTCAGCTGAGCCCCCCATGGCTGCAGATCAATATGGACCAGATGCTAATGGCTTTTTAGCTGGGGACCAGCATTGAACCGGGGCAGTGTGTGCTGGCAGTGGGCACCCTTGCCTTCCACAGGGCAGAGCGGGTCAGCCACGGGCTGTGATCCCTCGTTGGTGACCTGGTGTGTATCACTTGTGCATCAGCGGGGTGTTCTGACATTGGGAACATCAGCTTCTGTCCACGATCAGCTGTAAACACTATTTATACCTTGGTGACTCTATCCCACTAATCAATTACAAGGGAAGAAAATCACATTTGAGAGATAGTCAGACATTCTATAGTATATTGCACTTCAAATTATAATTTTATGAAATCTCATTATTTGTGTCTAGACTGAAAGAGATTTAATTTTGATTACTTAACTGCATTTCCTGTTGCTCTTATGAGGAATGCTGCTTTTCTAAAGGTCCTCTGTTTCAGTCACTGAGAGTGGTTTTTTTTCCTGATGTGTCTGGAAATGAGCAGCGCCATCAGGGGCTTCTAGAAGTCTCTGGGAGCCTCAGGGTTTGATGCTGGAAGGACATTATATCCATTCTGGGCTGCTTGCTTTCATCACTGTTATCGTCATCATCACCACCATTATTATCACTGCCGTCATTGCCAGCATCACTGTCGTCATCACCATCACCATCGTCGTCGTCATGGTCGCCGCCATCACTGAATGTGGCACTCACAAGTCCTGGCACTGCTCTAAGTGCTTTCAATCTGTTACTCTGTTAACATCATCACAAGTCTATAAGGTAGTGTCACCATCCCCATTTGAATGATGAAGAAGTTGAGGCACAGAGAGGTTAAGAGACTCACCTAATGTTGAACAGGTGGTGAGCTGCAGAGTCTGGGCTCAGACCCAGCAGCCTGGTCCGACCTCCATGCGCTTACCCACTCTCTGTTTCGCACAACACGCCCTCGATCTCCCTCGACAGCCTTTGCTCTCCATCGCTGGGACTGTGTCCGCACCTCAGCTGTCCCCAGAATGTCCCTCGCTGCCCCTGAGCCTTTGTCGACACACTCACCGTCCACACTTCCCTCTGGGCCACCTTCTCCTGAAGCCCCTGCTAGCATCTCTCCCCAGCTCCAGACACTCACAGCGCTGCGGCTGTCCCCTCCTGGCACTGACCACCTGCAGCACCGTGCTGAGAACCGCAGAGGCAGGTCTCCAGTTGGATAGACTCTAGTGCCCTAAGCACCCCCCCAGGATGTCCAGGGACAGCCTGTTGTTACTCTGATGATGGCACCGGGTCAAGGAGGAGGCGTTTATCACCTGAAATTCCTGGTCTCTCAATGTCCTCCCATCACAGCCCACAGAAACGACATGGCCACGGCATCATTCTGGTTTGACAGGCATGTGCTGTTCCCCGCCCAGCGTGGGGCCCCCGGCTCTGGATGTAAGCGTGTGACGTGGGCAACTGAGAGATACTGAATTTGAATGAGATCAGATTGAAGCAGGGAAGCCTGTCTTCCCCCACAAGGCGACTGTGCTGGCACCTCCGAAAGGGACTCACACTCCGTCTGATCTCCCTGCTGGAGACTCCATTATCTCTTCTTACAGAGAATCTAGCCTCGAAACCTACACAATTTTCCTGCTGTAGCAAGACGCGGACGGGGACTTAGATCAGCATGTGTAATAGACCCAGACTGGGCTTCCCCACTGACAGCTGACAGGGGCAAACCAGCCTCCCGGTGAGCACGGCCCCTTCCTGGGCAGCTCAGGAAGGAGTGGCCTCTGCCATTGTCCCCTCTGAGACCCCAGCCCAGGAAAGACCCCCGCGTCTCCCCTGGCCAAGGTGCAGATGAGAAGACCAGCATTCAGGATGTTCACTCAGTGCCGGCCATGCTTGGGGAGCTCTGCTTACAGGACCAGTTCGCTCAGTCCTCACCCTGACATGGGGATAGTTTATCCTCAGTTTTCGGATGAGGAAACTGAGGTACAGAGTGGTCCATTCCGTTGTCCAAGGACACACGCTGGTGAGTGACGGGACTGAGGTTGTCATCACCGTTACCTTCTCCACAATCATAACCACCCTCATATCAACCCCTCCTCATCGTCACCGTTGTCATCACTGCCCCTCCCTTCTTCCTTTTTACTTAATGAGAGTCTTTCTTTGTCATGTCGTTGATTTCTTTGAGAAAGTACAGTCAATTTTTTCCCTTGTGGTTTGGCTTAACTTGTTTCTGTATAAAATAACTTTTTAAAAATTATATATATATTATTCAGATACTTACAAGATAAATATTCAGACATTATGAAATTAAAACTAAACAATTATTTATAGAATAAAATGAGAAAAAACTAATAATTCATGTTCACCAGTAATATTTAGATGGTTCTCCTTCTTTGTTTTTATTCAAAGGTATGCAAAACGTTTCTTTCACCAAACATAGGGTAATACGGCACGTGGTATTTCATAACCTGCTTCTGCCACTGGACGCTGTGTTGTAACATCTCATGCCCGCTCTCACCCATGTACCTGTGCCTCGTGATGTGAAGCCCGCACAGGGGACACCAGCCAGCCTCTCCCACCTGTCCTCCTCGCGGCTCAGCGGGGCGAGCATCTGCACCCCAGTCCCCCACTTCCCATAGGAGCCCCACTTGTTCATGGTCATCAGTTCCTGACCTGCCTCCTGTGGGAGACCCCCTCACCCATATGTTCTGTGAGGCCCCCTCCCCACGTGGGTCATAGCTCATAAATGATCCTGCTTGCTGCCTTGTCACATTTCCTGAGAAACTTCTCACTCCAGACCCTGGGTGGGTACTGGGGAAACACAGACAACACGGCCGACCTTTCTTGAGCACTGACAGGCACCAGGCATTTACTCTTTACTTGTCTGGCTTCCATAATCCCATAGCAACCCCATGAGGTACGTTCTGTTATGTCCCCGATTCAGGCCTAGAGGAGGTGAGGTAGAGGTTGCACAAGTGAGAAGCCAGGCTTCACCCCAGGCCGTCAGAATCCAGAGCTGAGCCCCTAACCGTCCTGCTGGTCCATGGTCCCTGGCTGTGAGGAGGCCACCCTGCATCAGAGGACTCTCCACCTGCCCAGTCCTGTGTCCCGAGAAAGGCCAGGCAGAGCCCTAAGTGCTCTGTGCAGCTAGAACTCGTTTAGTTGTAAAGGACAGAAAACCCAACTCTAACCGGCTTTAGGCAAAATGGAGGGTTTCAGATTCAAGCTCCTCCACAGTCTAGGGCCAGAGCTGGCCTCTCAAAGGCTGGATTCAGACCCGGTGATGCTATCAGGGCTCACTTTCCCTCTCTCCCTCTCACTGTCTGATTTCTTCTTCCGGGTCAGCTTCATTCTCAGATACACTCTCCCTGATGGATGCAGAATGGCTGCAGCATCTCCGGACCTCACACTCTCTCAGCTTCAAGTCCAGTGGGAGGTCACCTGCCTCTGTCCTGGAACTTGCACCAGTGGAATGTGACAGGAGTGACGGGTGTCCCCCCTGATAGAAGCTTTAGGAACCCGTGTGTCGCTCTCTTCCCTGCCGCAGTGAACAGCAGCGTTCCAGATAGAAGCTGCCTCGGTAGCCTGGGTGCTGGAGTGACAATGCTGCGGAGCAAATCCACAGCCACGACAAGACGCACACGAAGCACGAGCAAGAGCGAGCGTCTGTTTTGGTGAATACTAGACCTGGGGCTGTTTGTCGCTGCAGCATAACCTAGCACGTCCTGCCTGATCTCCAGCGCACGGACGTGGTGCGTGTCGGCGGAGGGTCTGGATCCGGCATCGCTGCGTCTTGTTTCCCCCAGAGAGCCGAGTCCACACGGGGACCCAGTCAACACCTGGTGGCTGATGGGTGCCAGTCACCTGTCCACGTCGCTCCTCTTTATCTGGGCTCTGCGCTGGCTCCCTTTTCCTGTAAAGTCTCTCTGGCCACTGGCCCTCCTGGAGTCAGCCTAAAGCACCCAGCAGGGCTCCAGGCGCTGGTCAGGAGCAGGTGATCAGCTCCAGCTCACCCTGCTGAACCGTGGAAACGAGTGTGGTTTCCATCAGTTCTCCTTTTGAGCTGGGGCATAATGGGACCTTCCCTGGAGAAGGTAGCTAGGAGCCTGCCTTAAACTGACACAGGAAGGGAATAAAAGCCCATCACCAGTTTTCAAAAAAATGTTTTTCTGTACAGTTGTGGAAAAAATAGGGCACTGGCTGCCATAATGTTCCCTGAAGTCAGAAAGAGCCAGGGCTCTAATTTAGCCTTTGTTCAGCGGCAGACTCACTGGAGCTCCATCGAGCAGGAGGCGTCGTCCCTCAGAGAGCAGCCTCTCCTCACTCCACAGGACACGGTGCCCGCGGAGGAAGGACTGTGTCATCATCAATCAGAGCTTCCTGCACTCAGCCTGCAGCATGGCTCCTGACGCAGCCTGGCCCCTTCCCATCTACCCTCCTCCTCGACGGGGCCTTCATTTCTGGAAATTAGTTCAGTAAATGTACCTGCGTGTATGTATGTGCGTACATGTATATGAATAAAACCTTCACTGGAGTGTTTATAGACATTTCAGACCAGGAACCACAGAGGTGTGCGTGGACTGGGGCAGGTTAAATGCCGCGTGTTCATCGTTCACAGGGACCCTGTGTGGCTCCTTTTAGACATGAGGCTCCTCCATGTCTGGCACCTGGGGGTGGGGAGATGCTCCAGGCTTGGGCAGTGGGGCGCTTGCTCCAGGACTAGGGGCTCAAGTGAGGGAGCAGAGCTGGAGCGGTCATGTGGCGGCCAGTGTGGTGCATGGGCAGGGGCGCCTGGGTGTGACCTCTGCAGGGTCCCTGCTGCCCGGCCTCCAGAGAAGGGCCTGTTTTCTGGGTCTCCGGCAGTTCTGTGGACCCGGAGAGCAGAGGATGATTTCCCTTTGTCCTTAAGACAGAGAGGGCGTCTGCTGTGGCACCGAGAACCCTGGACCCTGGAGCCTGCTCTGCATCCTTTACCCTGAAGGACAAGGTCGCATATGGGTCTCCCTGGCTCTGCACCTGGACCACAGGCTGGCAGAGGGCAGGCCCTTCTCACCTGTGCTTGTCCCCATGTCACCTCCTGCAGGACAGACTGGCTGCAGGGCTGACTGCACGGAATCCCCCATTCACGTTGCTGGTCTCAGGTGGGGTGACAGGGTGACAGTGACGCAGGGACACACATGGCTGGAGCCCTGGCTGACTCCGGGCTCTCACTGGGGCTGAGGATGGGAAGCACACGATGCTGTGACTGGTCACTGGGAGGAGGAAAGTGCAGGTGGAGGCCGAGCGCTGAACGCACAGAGAGGAGCCCGAGGGCAGATGCGCGGTGGAAGGGGCACCTCCTGCTGAGCTGAGGCTGCCCCAGGGCACCGGCCTGTCCCCAGGGCTGGGGCAGGGGAAGCAGGTGCTGAGCATCCTGGTTCCTGCTGAAAGGAGCCTCTGTCTCAGGGGAGGTCGTGGCTTTATTGCTCTGTGGGGTTAACTCTCTGTTCATTAAAATTAACCAACTACAGTGAGGATGTGGGGCAACGGGACCCCTCCTGCACTGCTGGTGGGAATGTAAATTGGTGCAGCCACTATGGAAAACAGTATGGAAATTTCTCAAAAAACGAAAAATACAACTATCATGTGACCCACCAATTCCACTCCTAGGTATATATCTGAAAACAAAAACACTAATTCAAAAAGATACGTGCACACCAACGTTCATAGCAGCATTATTTACAGTTGCCAGGATGTGGAAGCAACCTACGTGTCCATCAACAGTTGAACGGATAAAGAAGATGTGGAATGGAATACTACTCAGCCAGAAAAAAAAATGAAATTTTGCCATTTGCAGCAACATGGATGGACTTGGAGGGCATTGTGCTAAGTGAAATAAGTCAGACAGAGAAAGACAAATACTAATATCACTTATATGTGGATTCTAAAAAATACAACAAACGTTGATATAACAAAAAAGAAGCAGACTCACAGATATAGAGAACAAACTAGTGCTTACCAGTGGGAAGAGGGACGGGGAAGGGAATCGGGGAGTAACAGGTACAAAGTATCAGGTATAAAATAAGCTACAAGGATACATTGTACAGCACGGAGAATACAGCTTAATTTTATAATAACTATAAATGGAGTATAACCTTTAAAAATGTGAATCACTATATTGTACACCTGTAATGTATAATACTGTACATTAACTAGACTTCAATAAGAAAAGTACATAAAATTTTAAATATAAAAGAACGCAAATAACAGAGAAGAAAATAAACTAACTGTGAATCACACCCGCCACGCTGACACACGCTGGTCTGGGGGTTTTGCTGCCGCTTCTGCTTTAGGAAGAGCAGGGCCTCAGGCGGGGCTCGATGAGCAGCATTTAGCAGGTGTGGCTCCAGACAGCTGACCGGAGGCCTCTTCGCTGTGTGTCTGCGTGTCTGACATTGTGTACAAACCGTTGCATCCCTATGGGCACCGGTGGAAGAAGGAGTCAGCTGACCGGGATGGGAGGAGCCGCTCGGGTGGAAAGAGGATGAAGTCAGGTGCAGCAGGGTGACACCACGACGACAACTGTTCCCGCCAAGGCCACCTGACGCCTCACAGGTGTGACGCCGAGGCCCAGCTCCTCCCACCTCCTCCATCCCCAGGACGGGCGTCCTCTGTGCTCCAGCCGCGGCAGTGACAGCGCTCAGCACGGCCTCATGCCCCTCTCACGCCCGGGCAGAGTCCTCCTAAACCACCCCTTGTGCAGCTACACCGCCTCTGGGTCTTCCCTCCCGTCTGAAGCCCTGGGCCTCCGGATCCCGACCTCTCGTGTCAGGAGGGGCTTCAGTGTCTCACCTGGAGTAGGAGGGGCGCTCATGGCCACACAGGAACGCAGCCCCGGGACGCACCTGAGTGCAGCCTCTGACCAGACTCCCCCGAGGCCGCCCCAGGGTCTCCCTGCCTGCAGTCAGCATGCCCTGGGGTGTGGGAGCCTCCTGGTCAGGACACCGATGCCCCCAACCTGGTTTTCAGGGAGAACTAAGTGAAGGAGAGGCAGGCCTGGGGAGGAGGCTGGGCCTCGACTGGAGTCCGGGAAACTGCCGGTGCTGGGGATGCGGCCGTGGTCCCTACCACAGGAGGGAATCCGGGCAATCGTCCCAGACACCCCGCAGACAGGCCATGCTCCTGGGGTTGGAGCGGAATCGGTCAGCTGTTTGGAGGCGGCCCAAGGCCGAAGGGAATCTGCTTCCAACCCTGGGGACGGGCCTCAGGCAAGACCCCGTGTCTGGGGCTTATTCCAACCGGAGGCCCAGCCAGGGTCCAGCTCTGCTCCTTCTCTGTCTGACGAGAACTTCGTCCCTTGTCCTCGCTTGCTGTCCGCTCTCTCCCTCTCTTCCTTTCCTGAGCTTTGTCCCCACACTCAAGAGCCAGTCTGAAATATGAATTGTACTTTCCCTCACTTATTCACTTACTTATTTCCCCAAACCCTGTTCTCAGGTATCTTCCAATCCCACATCACTAAATGACAAAGGAGTACAATTCATCCAGTCTCGACAGAAGGCACTGATGGGACACAGGAGTTCCTGGCTCTGTGCGCATGTTCCCCGTGATGGGGACAGGCACCTCCCGCCACCCCTCACCCTCTCTCACACACACAGTGGGTTCAGATTTCCCCTCCAGGATCCTGGCATCTGAGGCATCTAGACAAGCCCAGGTGAACTCCATTGTTTGAATTTCATGGGAGGTTCAAAGCCTAGAAAACCTCCAAAGGAATAGCCCAACAAAGAAACCAGAGTTGTACACTTTGGGTCATTTACATGCTGACATAGTAGCTGTTCAACTCCTTGCACGACGTCAGGAGCCGCAGGGGGACAGGTGCTCATCGTGAGGCCGAGGTGCTCCTGGATCAGGTGACGCCAGCCGGTCTCTCCAGGGAGCAGGTGGACCGTCCCCAGTGACCAGGCGGAAAGCACGGGGGGGGGGGACTTTGGCACCAGGTGAGCGTCCCGTTCATCCATCTTTCACCTGTTGGTCCCTCCCCGGTCGATGAGCCTGGCCTGGATCGATAATCAGTTCCTCTGAGGGTTGTAAAACGGTGACTTTCCAATTTGACCATTCGCTCCACCCTTGACTGTCATTCTCCTGTGAAGCGGAGCCCCGGGGGAGCCCGTGGCGCACAGGTCCCACTGCGCAGGCAGGGAGAAGGCAAGTCCTGACCTTTAATCAGCAGTTTTCAAAGTAATGGGGGGTCCTGGTTATAACACACCAACACAGAAAATGTTTGGAGAACAATTGGAAAAATTAGACTATAACCTAGGTATTAAACAGGATTAAAATATATATTTTTTTGGTAAGTGTGATAATGTTATTTTATTATGTTCCTCTTTTGTTACACATGCAGCCAAGTAAAAACAAAATATCGGTAATCCCTCAAAAATATACAGTTGACCCTTGAACAACATAGGTTTGAACTGTGTGGGTCCACTTATACGCAGATTTTTTCATAAATAAATACTACCGTACTACACTATCCATGACTGGATGAATCTGAGGGTGCAGAACCGTGGATACAGAGGGCCGGCTGTAAAGTTATACACAGATTTTCAGCTGCATGAGTGGTTTGCGTCCCTAACCCCCGAGTTGTTCAAGGGTCAACTGTAGTGAAAATACAACTGCTTGAAACAAGATAATTGCCGACGTTTTATATGCACATGTGCACACACGCTCACACTCGCACACTAACTCACAGACGGTCCGGGCGGCGCAGCTCAGGGTGCAGCAGGGTCTGAAATGTCTGTGAGGAAACTCCTCTCCCCTCAGTCCTGCCTCCAACTGCAATTTGAGCCCATGTGGGGACAAGGTTGAACGTTTAAGGTTGATCCCGTGAGAGGCTGTGCTCTTGTTCCCAGTTCTTCACCCGTTCCTGTATCCTCACCTGTTCCCTTGACCTTGGGTTTGAACCCGTGACTTGCTTTGGCCAGTGATGCAGGGAGAAGGGCAGTGGGGCAATTCCGAGCCGGACTCGGGAGCCCTCTGACGTGTCCTGTTTCCTCTGACTTCTCTGCTCTTGTCGGGAGAAGAATATGCCCAGGCTGGCCCACGCTCCCAGGAGGATAAGACACGTCCTGCCCAGAGCAGGCAGTCCCCGGCCGTCTGCCGAGCCATGAGTGAGCCCCGAGACCTGGCAGCCCCCCGAGCTGACGCGCAGCCGCTCTGCAGATCCACGAGAACACTGGCTGTTGTTTAGGCCACCACGTTTCTGGGTGGTTGGTTAGGTGGCATTCCTGTGGCCACAGCTGACCGACGCAGTGTCCCCTTCCCAATCTGAGCCCCAGGGAGGCTAGGGTCTTCCTGCCCTACAAGGGCCAGGGTGCCTCCCCAAATGAAGCAGCAGCCCCCCAAAACGGGTGCGGGAGGGACTCTTCTCTACTGCATCCATTGAAGATACCAGGCATTGATGGGCTAAACTGCTTTTTGTCTACTTAACAGGTAATTTACCACTCACATAAGAAACACATAATTATTGCTTATGAAGGTTTTACGACCGTGTTATGGGGAAAATCTATGTTTGCTCAGAAGTTAGTAGGAAAAAATACTGTCCCCATCAAGCCTCCTGAATAGCCACGTGCATGCGCTCGCCCCCGCGGGGCGCTGGGGCGTGAGGAGAACACCGGGCACATCTGGAGAACTGTCACCGAGGATGGTCTGATGAGGCGGGTGTCACCTGGGGGTGTGCTGGGTCAGCTCATTCCCGGGAAGAGGTTTCCAGTCTTCACAAGCGGCCCTGAACTCGGAGACGTGGGGTCTGCAGCCGTTTGCGGCGAACTGACAAAACTGCTTCAGGTTTACTTTGGTCCCCATAGGGGGCGGAGACCAGATGGAATGCATCAGGGATCGGCACGTGGGCCCCGGGGTGGGCAGTCCAGCCGAGGACACAGCAGGCCGGGGCTGGGAGTGGAGCGGAGGGCACCCGGGGGCACACCCTGCTGCGTCCGGAGGGGATTAGGCGGGTTTCAGGAGTGCCTTACCCCGTCCCTTCTCACGGGTGTGGGCAGAGCCTGCGCCGCTGCCCCTGACACGGCGCAGTCGGGGGGCGTTTAGGCCCATCGCACACTGCCGCCTCCACGGTCTAGAGGAGCTCCTGCAGGATGCGACTGAGAGAGGCCGCCCGCTCCCTGCTGGTCCAGGAGGCCGGGATCTGGGCCTGGGCTCGCAGGCAGGACAGGAGCCGCCACGGGGCCTCCGGGGCTTCACAGCCTCCATCCCAGCTCAGGAGGGCGGGCAGCGCGGGAGTGGCTGAGACCGGCCCGCGGTGACCCTCCAGCTGCAGCCCCTGCGGCCTCTGCCAGGAGGGCCTGGTGATCGCGGGCTTGTGGCCGCAGCATCAGCGGATGGGACGGGTCCCGGGCCCGGTGCGCCCTCCAGCTCCGCGAGCCCCGAGTGCGGGGAGCCGGCAGCGCCTGCACGTCGAGTCCCGGGCCCCCCTCCGTCCTGGACAGGTCACCTCACCTCCGTGTCTCACTTTCCTCACCTGTACGTAGTAGTGAAGACACCTGATGGGCTCACTGCGGAGACCGAACCTCTGAATCCGCGGAAGGCTTTAAGAGCCACGTGTGCGCACGCGTCACGCGTCCGTGCCGGCTGCAGTGATCTTGCCCAAGTATTGGGGATCCTGCCCTCCACGCTGAGAAGGGGGGCCTCACGTCACAGACCAGCCTTCCCCCCAGTGTCCTCTGCACGGTCCAGGTTCCACAGGATAAAGGAGCTGTGGCACCAGCGCAAGTATCCTGCGACCAGATATTCCGGGAGTGCCGGATCAAGCCAGCTCGACCCGATCCTTTGCTGCAGGCCCTGTCGGTGCCTTTCCCACGACGAGGGGGCTCTGCGGTCCGGGCGGCTTCTCAGGGTAACGCTGGCTTCACAGAGCGTCTCCGTGCCTGGAGGGGGGCAGCACACGTGCGAGCCCTGCCCTGCTGTCCTCGGTCACCGAGTAACTGCCACCCCCCAAGTCCCTGCAAAGGAAGCTTCTGTGAATTGACACAGCGGGAAGAGAGCCCTTCCACGAGCAGGCAGCTGGCTTCATTTCCCTCGGACAACATCTCAGCACGTAAACTGGCTTCCGCTGGCCCGCGATGTGCAGCTCCGGCCCCGGCCCCTCGTTGGCAGCCACGCCGGGACTCTGGAATCATCTCCGACCCGCTCGGCCCCTCCCTTCCGACTGAGGGGGTGTCGGAGCTGAGCCAGAAGCCACCTCCTGGGAGCACCTGGACGGGCCGCCTCCGCCAGGGAGAAGCTCGGTGACAGCTCTGCAGCTCGGCGCCCGCCAAATAAAAGTCTCCGATGCACTGGGGTGAATCTCCCTTCCCCAAGGTTTTCTCCCGAGGCTGGACGCTTAGCCAGAATCGCCAGTTTTAACAATGGAATTTGTGAAGATGACTTGTCCTCGTCCTGCGCCCAGAGACTCAGGCATCAGTGTCCCGCCCCCCGCAGTCGGAGGCTCGGCAGAGATCACCCCCCTCTGCGGGTGCTGTGCTTCCTAACAGCCACCTGCAAGGGCGGAGCTTTCTGTCCAGTGAAGACCACCTATGCCGCCTGAGCCCAGCACACCAGGGGGGAAGCCAGCGCCGCAGTCCGTCCCCAGACGCTCCCTGGTTTGGCATTTTCATCCCACCATCTTCACTTAAAGCCAATGCCCACATTTGACACGGGCTGGGGTGTTTGGGCTCGACCTTTCTGAGGAGTCGCTGAACTTTCCACTTTGCTTTCATTTCTGCTTGTAGCAGCTTCACCGAGTTCCTATTGGCACAAGATGAAAGGCACCTACTGATCACTTTGGACATGTGTGTCTCCGTGTGAAACCATCACCACAGTCACAGTAATGAGCACATCACCACCCCAAATCTCCTTGTTCCCTTTTGTCCCCTGACTCCTGACCGGCAGCTAAGCCCTGCCGGCTATCACTGTAAAGAATTTCCACTTTCCAGAATTTTATATAAATGGAATCCTGCTATTTACACTCATTTTGTCCAACTTCTTTTACCCAGAACGACTTGAGATTCATGTGGCAGCGTAGAGCTTAGTTCATCCTTTTCATTGCTGAGTCGTTCCCTGTACGCATGGACCACAAATTGTTTTCCATTCAACTGTTGATGGACATTTGAGTTACATCCAGTTTTCACTCATTACACATAAAGCTACTGTGAATATTCGTGCACATGTTTTTGCTTAGACACTTGCTTTCATTTCTCGTGGGTAAGAATCTAGGAGTGGATTGACTGGGTCGTATGTATGTGTGTGCTAACTTTTCAAGAAACTGTCACGTTATTTTCTGAAATTCTGCCATTTCACACTATTGCTAGTCGTGTGTGAGAGTTCTGGTTGATTCACATCCTGTGATGTGATTCGCACCCTGTCCCGTCAGTCTTCGTCCATTGTAATAAGGTGTGCAGTGGTATTTTAAAATACCTTTTTGGGGTATGATTTACATACCAAAACTTGGACTTATTTAAATGTACAACTCAGTGGTTTTCAGTAAATTTAAAGAGTTGCACAACCATCACCGTAGTGAGATTTTAGAACATCCCATCGCCCCCCAGAATATTCCACTCAGTTCTCCCCCCAGCTTCTAGCAACCAGGAGTCTACTGTCTGTGTCTGTGGATCTTCTTTCCTGATATTTCACATGAACGGAAGGGCACCTGAGGAGGACTTTCACATCTGGCTTCTTTCACTTAGCATCATGTTTTGGTGATTCACCCAAGTTGTTGCTTGCCTCAGTGCTTTGGTCTTTTATTGCCAATTAGTATGCCAGTAAACACATATAACACATTTTGTCTCTTTATTCACCATTTGGTGGCTATTTTTATTGCTTTGGGGTTTTGGCTATCATGTTATGCTACGAGCATTTGTGTACAAATCTTTGTATGCATGAATGCTTTCATTTATCTTGGGTAGACAGACACCTAGGAGTGGAATTGCTGGATCATATTGTAAATTTATATTCATTAAAAAAATTGACATACGATGTTGTGGTCTGAATGTTTGTATCCCCCAAAACTCAAAGGTTGAAATCCTAGCATCCAAGTTGATGATACTTTGAGATGGAGCCTTTGAGGGCTGATTAGATCATGAGGGTGGAGCCCTCATGAATGGCATTGGTGCCCTTATAAAAGAGGTTCAAGAAAGCTCCCTTCCCCTTCCACCACGTGAGGACACCCTGAGAAGAGGGCTATGAACTAGCACCTGGGCTCTCAACAGACACTGAATCTGCCAGCACCTTGATATTGGACTTCCCAGCCTCCTGAATTGTGATAAATTTCTGCTGTTTATAGGCCACCCGGCCAGTTTATGGTGTTCTGTTACAGCAGCCCACATGAACCAAGACAGACTACTTTCCAAAGTGGCTGTACCATTTTACATTCCTACTAGCAATGCATGAGGATTAAAGTTATTTCATGTACTTCTCTCTTTTATTCCATCCAGTGTTACTGAGATGTAATTGACACATAACTTTGTACTAGTTTCAGGTATACAACAAAACGATCACCACAATAAGTTTAGTTAAAATCCATCACTTTACAAATTTACAAACTGAGATGTGATGAGAACTTTTAAGATCTACTCTCTTAAAATTTTTTTAAAATATCTACTCTCTTAGGAACTTTCAAACATGCAATACAGAATTGTTAACTATCACCACGCTGTGCATTACATCCTCACCATACACTTTTTGACATTTATTACTATCTTTTTTATTGTCATTCTAGTAGGTGTGAAACTGTATCACACTTGAGAACTTTATTTTTCTAATGATTAATGATATTGAGAATCTTATCCTGAACATATCATATATGTTGTATCATATATGACAAACGATATATACACACACATATTTGTCATTATTTTTGTAGCGTCTGTTCAAATATTTTGCCCATATTTTATTGAATTGTTTTTAATGTTGACTTTTGAGAGTTCTTTGGATATTCTGGATACAAATATTTCGTCACTTATGTGATTTGTAAATATTTTCTCCAGTCTGTAGCTTGTCTTTTTATTCCATTAATGTCATTTTTTTTTGCAGAACAAAAGGATAAATTTTGGTAAATATATTGTTATTTTTTAAAGGTCATGCTTTTTGTTTTACATCTAATAACACTTTGCCTAAAGTATGACATGAATATTTTCTCCTACATTTTCTTCTAAGAGTTTTATGGTTTTCCTTTTTTACATTTGACCAATGCTTGGTTTGCTTTTGTATAAGGTACAAGGCTTCCTTTGATGATTATTTTATTTTATTTTTTTTGCGTATGGATGTCAATCTTTCCAACACCATTAGACAAAAAGACTATATTTACGCCACAGAATTAGTCTTTCAACTTGGTAAAAAATGAGTTTCCAATATTACTGTGGGTCTATTTCTAGATTGTATTTTCTGTTCCCTTGAGGTAAGTTTTTACTTTTTCATCAATACCACACTCTCTTAGTTACTTTAACTTTATATGAATTCTTAAAATGAGGGAGGACGTTCCTCTAAATTTTTTTCTTTCTCAAAATTATTCTGGCTGTTCTACCTCATTTGCCTTTTCATGTAATTTTAGAATCGTCTTGTCCCTATCTACAAATAAATCTTGCTACAATTTTTGTTGTATTGCATTATACATAGAGATCATTTTGGGAAGAACTGATACTCTAACTCCTGAATCCTCAAATACATGACCAGAGCATGTCTCTCCATTTACTTAGATCTTCTTTAATTTGTTGTGTCAGTGTTTTGTGTTCAGATTACAGATCCTGCAATGTTTTTTGACCGATTGTAATTGTATTTTGTTGTTAAGATTTGTACTTCTTGTACATAGAAACGTGATTCATTTTTGTCTGTTAACCTGTATACTAAGACCATGCAAGACTCATTTATTAGTTACCAGAGGGTTTTTCCTTTTTCTTTTTCTTTTGGTAGATTTATTGAGACATTCTTCATAGAGAATCATGTTGTCTACAAATGGAGACAGTTTTATTTCTTCTGTTTCAACATATATGACTTTTATTGCTCTCTCTTGCCCAGTGCCCTCCCTAGGACGTCCAGACAGTGTTTGATAGGAGGGGTCAGAGTGGACATCTTCGCTGTGCTCCAGTCTTAGGGGGAATATTCAGTCTTGAACAACTAGGCATAACTTAGACGTGTGTGTGTGTGCATGCACGCGTGTGTGTGTGGTGACCACTATCCAGTTAAGGAAGCTCCCTCTAATCCTTGTTTGCTGAGAGTTTTTATCATATAGATATATTGAATTCTGTCAAATGTTCTTTCTGTGTTTTTGATATAATCATGTGTTTTTGGTTTTTTTTTTCAATTTCTTAATGTGATTCATGTTGTTGATTGATTTTTGAATATTGAACTAGGCATATATGCCTGGGATAAACTACAATTCTTTGTGTAATATTAAATTTTATTTTTTTCATGATTCAATTAAAAAATATTTCGGTGATGATTTTGTGTCTGTGTACATAAGAGATATTGTTCCCTAGGTTTCTTGTCTTGTGGTTGCATGATTCTGGTATCAGAGTGGAAATGCTGGCTTCTAGAGCCAGTTGCTAAATGTTTTCTTCTGTTTCCTGGAAGGGACTGTGCACACTTGGTATTTTTCTTTAAATAGTGGGTATAGTTCCTTGCCTTGAAGTCTACTTTGATATTAATATAGGTTCTCTAGGTTTCATTTGCTTTATGTTCCATAGTATATCTTTTTTCATCATTTTAGTTTATCTTTCTTAGAATAATATATTTAAAGTGGGTTTCTTGCAGACAGAACATAATTTTTGTATGTGTGGGTTTTTTCAAAAAATATTCTGACAGTATTTGACTAATGGGGCAGATAGTAAATAGGGTCTCCATTGCAGCTCTTCCATTCTGCATTTTAGGCACAAAAGTACCAGAGGCATTATGCAGATAATGGTAACAGCTGTGTTCCAGTAAAACTTTATTTACTAAAGCAGGCGCTGAACTGAATTTGGCCCAAAGGCTGTAGTGTGCTGAACCCTGTTTTAGGCTATTTATATTTAACATAACTATTGATATGTCTGAATTATATCTAATCATTTATTAGTTTTTTCTCTGTTTGCTGCCTCTGTTCTTAATTCCTCTCTGTCCCTTTTCTGGCCCCTTTTATAACGTACGATTTTTCTTTTTAGTGTTCTATTTCAATTTATCTATTTTTTAGTATTTTAATTTATCTGTTGAATTTTTAGTATACCCCTTGTATAGTTGTGTGTGTGTGTGTGTGTCTGTGTGTGGTTGCTCTAGGGGTTAAAATGCACTTACTTAACTTTTCACAATCGACCTAACACTGATATTTTATGATTTCACATGGAACGTAGAGGCAGTAGCTGATCTAGGTCCCCTTACCTTCCCACATGATGTTACAGCTGTCCTGTGAATTACATCTACGTACCTTATAAACCCCGTCAGACAGTGATACACTCACTGTCATGAGTCTCTGTTGGAAGCAGGACGTGTTGCATTGGGTGATAGGACCGGGTGTGAGCAGACCGTTACTGGGAGCTTCCATGTCCATCTGGGTAGGAACGGGCTCTGGGTGAGCTTTGCTGTGGCCGCAGGTGTCGGAGGCCCCATGTCCCCCTCGTGCCTTTGTCTGGGGTCCCCTGGACTTGGGCTTCCCCACACGCTCCTCTGCAAAGCTGCTGGGTCCAGCAGCTCTATCAGCCCTAATCATGGATGTTACGCCAGAGCCCTGCTGGTGTGGTTGTAGGTCTGGGGGAGGAAACTAGTCTACAATCTTATGATGAAATCTCTCTTTCATTTATTTATTTATTAAATTAATTTTTATTGGAGTCTACTTCATTTACAATGTTGTGTTAGTTTCAGGTGTACAGCAAAGTGAGTCAGTTATACATGTACATATATCCACTCTTTTTTAGATTCTTTTCCCATACAGGTCATTACAGGGTATTGAGTAGAGTTCTGTGTGCTATACAGAGGTTCTTATTAGTTATCTATTTCATATATAGTAGTGTGTGTATGTTAATCCCAATCTCCCGATTTATCCCTTCCCCCCTTTCTCCCTTGGTGACCATAAGTTTGTTTCTACAAAACAAACATGACCGTAAGTTTGTTTTCTATTTCTGTTTTGTAAATAGGTTCACTTGTACCATTTTTGAAATCTCTCTTTAATGGCTGAGTCCCTGGGCCACGTCCTCCATGCGTACTCCTCCAGGGGGATGGATTCCTCTCCCCTCTCAGGTGAGACGAAAGTTGGAGGGGCTGCAGTGGGGCAACACTTTCTCCAGGCCAGGAGAGGCCTCAGGACTGAGCTTTGGAAACTCCCACCCGGAGAGCAGGCCTTTGCTACGGAGAAGCCTCTGGGCACATTCACAGGGACTCCTCTTCCCTCCCTCTGCCTGAGCCACTGGGATCTTCCTGGGTCTTCCCGGGGAGAACATGGTGGGGCTCCTGGAGATAAAACCCAGGACGGCGTGGGCATCCCCCGACACTGCGGCCACCAGGAGCTTCTCGCCCTCATGCGAGTCCTCACTCAGGCTCCGCCGTGGGTCAGTGTCACCACAGGGTTCCTGCCAGCTGCTGCCCCCACCCGCTCCTGACCCAGGTGAGCAGATCCTGGCCTGACCCTCTGCGTCCCCCGTCTCTCCAGATTTGAGGTGGTGGTCTGTCACGAGACCTCACTTCTCTGATGCCTCCAAGCAAAGCTGATTTTTAGTTTGTTCAGCTTTTCCTGGTTGTGGATGAAAGTGAAAGCTTCCAAGTTCTGGAATGTCAGAGCTGAAACCAGAAGTTTCATCTTTTAAAGAACTGAAGAGAGAAAAACAGCCTATTCTGAGGACCCAGGTACTTAACCTTTTCTGCTGTTCCTCCTCGCCTTGTGAAGTCCTGGGTTTCCTCTGGTCTCTTTCTCAGCGGCCTGAGGAGGTGCCGCATCTTTTCTTTCACAGCAGGTCTGCTGGCGACACGTCTGGTTTCCTGCTTCTGAGAAGGTCTCAGCATCACCTTTACTGAAGGGTGTATCACCAGATGTGGAACTCTGGTGGACTCCATTTCTTTGAGCCCCAGAACCACTGCCTGTTCTGCTATCGTCTAATTTTATGTCTTCTCATGAGAACTGTGAGGACATTCCACACAATGACACACACGCAGGGAAACAGTGCGGGGAATGTCCTCACGGTTATTTCAAGGTTGTTCTTTGTGTTTGCTTCTCAGCAGTTTGATTCTGATATGTGTACACATGACTCTCTCTGAATTTATCCTGTTTGGGGTTCACTTGGTTGTTTGAATATGTAACTTTGTGTTTTCGCAAATTGGGACGTGTTAGCAATTATTCCCTTCACCACACTCTTCCTCTCTTTCTGGAATTTTGGTGACATGAATGCTGTGCTTTCGTTTGTTTGTATTTGTATTGTCCCACAGTCTCTGAGTCTCTGTTCCGGTTTTTCAGTATTATTCTCCTAGTTTCTCAGAATGGATAGTTTTTATTAATCTGTTATCAAGGCACTGACATTTTCCTTTGTAAACTCCATTCTGCTTCTGAGACCAGACAGCATTTTGTCTTTTGCTTATTGTATTTTTCAGCTCTAAATTTTCATTTGTTTCTTTTTTAGCTTCTATTTCTTATCTGAATCTCTTTCTTTCCATTTGTTTAAAGAGTGCTCATGTTTCTTCCTGGAGCATAGTTATAACAGTTGTTTTAAAGGTTTGTCCACTAATTCCAACATGTGTCACCTGGAGTTGGTATCTCTTAGTTGGAATTCCCTCTTGCAAGATATTGAGATGGTTCTGGTTCTTTTTTTTTTAATATTTATTTATTTATTTATTATTCATTTAGGCTGTGCCGGGTCTTAGTTGCGGCATTCGGGATCTTAGTTGCTGCTTGCATGCGGGAGCTAGTTCCCCGACCAGGTATTGAACCTGGGCTCCCTACACTGGGAGCACAGAGACTTACCCACTGGACCACCAGAGAAGTCCCGGTTCTGGTTCCCTGATGGCATATAATTTCAGATTGTATCCTGAACAGTTTAAATATTACATTATATGACTCTGGATCTTGCTTAAATTCTAAGGGGAAGGCTTGTGTTAGCGGACAGTTGACCTGGTTAGGCACATGCAGCAAGTCCCTGCCTTCGTTGCATGGGCTGTGGTTCAGTTTCCGTTCCAAAGCCTTGGAAGTGCTATGTGTGTCTGTCCCTCGTGTGCTCTAACCATCGGTCAGCCTGGGACCTGGGCACTGGTCTACCCTGGGCACAGTCTTCAAAGCCTTCGGTGTGCTGATGAGTATCAGAGCCCATATGCATGGGTCAGGGTGAGCCCAGTAGTAGTTCAGAAACGCCCTTGTAGTTGGTTCCCTTTCTTGGTCTCCGTCTCCTCTGCCATCTCCCCGACACGTTACGGCTTTCAGGATCCCCCTTTCGTGTTCCTCCAGCCGCCCCACAGCATTCCAGCTAAGGAACCTGGTGTTTTAGTTTCCCTCTCTGTGTGCACAGTGCATACCCACTGCCGGGGCTCGTGCTAAGGGCAAACTGCAGCCCAGGACACTCATTACATCTCCGTGCGTGATACCGAAGCCTCCGGAATCCTGAGGGACCAAAGAGGGAAGTGTCCAGTGAACTGCAGGACAGCGTCAATGGAACGCTCTGCAGAATAAGATAGTCGTGCAGATCTGCAGTATTTATGTGCAGTGGTCTCTGTAGTATGGTGAGTGATGGCGGTAGGTGATGAAATGTCATTTCTAATATGGTCCCACTTAGGTATAAATGAGGTTAAACATATTACGTGCATTATATGTGTGCCTTATTTTAGACAAAGTTCTAAAAATGGAAAAGATACAGCATTAATGTTAATGGTGATTTTCCTGATGATAGAATGTGGATGACTGTACTTTCTTTCTTTGACGCCCTGTGTCTTCTGATCGCCTCTCCCTGCCATCAGCGTGCATCACTTACACAACTAAACAAATGGGAAGCTTTTAAAACTTGGCTTTGTTTGCCGGCACCTTCCTCCCTGGGCACATGTCTGGGTGAGAATGGCCCTGAATCTCCCACCTTGTGAAACGCACCTGCATTATCTCTCACTGGCAGAGCAGAGATCACAAAAATTCAATCAAAACAGCAGTTAGACTGGACACAGACATCCAAGTACAAGGTGAATCTCGGAATGCATCAGTAGTCTTAACCGTGCATGAGCTTTATAGTGTCTCGTGTTTTCTTCCATGGACTAAAATGATCTAAGAGTGAATAATTCCCAGCTAATTTATCCTTGCCTTCAGAATACATGAGTTCCCCTTTTTAATTAATGATTTCATCCCAGGAGAATTATGTTTTAAAATGTCTGCCTTGGGCGAATATTAAAACAGCTGAGCTCCTGCTGACCGATGGAGGGGTGGGGAAGAGCAGAGGGGTGTGCTGGGGGTGCATGGATGTCGGGCGGGGCACAGACCCAAAGACCCCCTCCCCTCTCCCATCCGCAGAGCAGCCCACGTGGCTTGTCCACGTAGCTTGTCCCTGAGCCACGGGTGATAGGACAGGTCCCAGCAAGTGACAGCTGCATGGGGTTAAAGAGAGATCTAGACAGAGTTCATGAAATCTAATTTAATGATTTATTCTCATCATTCAAGGGGAAACTCCAGGTTTAGGCAAGGCTTGGAGGAAAATCTTTTTCATGATGACTTAAATAGACCGCTTGTATCTCTCCATTATTAACCTTCCCTCTGGGTATCTGTGCTCCTGTTCATAAGGGCATGTCCAGAAGCGCTCTTTGCTGCTGCCAGGTAGGGCACTGCCCCCCACTTTCCCTCGTCCCAGATCACCAGCCCAGGCCAGCTGACACTGGGGCGTGTGGCTCTGCTCTCTGCAATTTTGTGAGATCACAGTCTTCTCTTTGTACCCTGGGCCCCCTTCACCCCGCTCATGTCCTCTTGTTGTTGGTGAGATGGAACTTAAAGCAAACGCTGGGATCTTCCTGCCAAAGCACACTGAGAAGACACAAGCAACCAAACACATGTGACCGTCATATTGTAACTGGGTGACAGCTGTTAAAATGAGTGAGATTTCCCATAAAGGATGTAATTACATTTTCATTGTGTTAAATAAAGGAAGAAAAGTAATACCAGCTCACGATCATTGCCTTTAATCTCCAGCAATTTCATTTACCTCTGAAATTGTTAGGGAATATCAGGCCAGGCAGCTGTTGGCGCCATGACTCCCGTGTAGGGGGCAGAAAATCCACCCCTGGGGGTGGGTGGGTGAGAAGCGTGCTCACCGGCTTTGGAGCCGGGCTGAGGGACGGCACCTTGGGGTCTCAGTCCCCACCCTCCGCCAGCCTCTGTCCAAACCCCACAGTGTGAGCGGGGCGCTGGCCTGGGATGGTTACGTAATCCAGCACCAACTTCCAAAGGTGTGTTAAAGAGAAAAAGCTGAAATCTCACAGAGGAGAGAATTTCAGATTCGTGGAGCCTGGCCTTGATCCAGCCGTGGACAAGGAAGGGAAGGAAGGCGTGGGCATGTCTGAAGCTTGAGTTAGGATTTGGGGTAAATCAGGAGCCTGTGGGAGGGGGCGATTCCTGACTCAGCGTGTGAACCCTGGGCCTTCCTTTGCAGAGACATTAACAGATCCCAGGTCCCCTCAGGAATCTCAACCAGGGGCGTGACGGAGCCCGACAGCAAGGGGGGCAGCGGAGGCCTCCAGAGAAGACCCCTGCCAGAAAACCCAGCCGCCCCGCCGTGGTCCACGTACACGGGGGTCCACATGGGCAGCATCGAGTTCTAGTTACAAATCGTTAGAGAAGATTACACAGGATTTTAACTGGATAATTCAAGCAGTTAGAGTAAAAGGGGGTTGTTTGTCCTAATATTACTAGGGGGAAGAGCACGTGTCATTAACTCTCTTAGAATGTCTCACCCCCAGGGGCAGGCAGAGCACCAGAAATCAGGGAGATACTTTATCAGGTGAAATCCCCGTCTCCTCGTCTATGATGGCTTCAGGATCCCCCAGACAGACCCTCACTCACACCTCAGACCCACAAAGTTCACAATCAGCTACAAACAGCTTCTGCAGAGTGGATAAAATGTCATATTTTAATGACATAATTACCTGTCTTGATTATGTAATTAGTAAAAACACCATAATTATACACTTAGAACCTGAAATCATTTATTACAGAGCCCCTGTTTTGTCATTTGAACAATAATTTGTCATGGTGAACCTGGTAAAATCTTACACAATCTGCGGAGAAGGCAGTTTTAAAGGGATGAAGACGGATGCCCTCAGCAAACTGGGTATCAACAATTTCTTCAGTCGTCAAAAAGAAGTTCGGAGCCCTGGTGAGAGCTGCAAGTTATAAAAGCCAACAAATTAAGTAAATAGAAAGTAGTTTTGAAATACAGCTCTACACACTGCTAATTTGTTACTGAGTGTTTCAAAATCACTTAGTCTGTAAGAGATTGTAAAAGCCTCAGAGGTTCTTCAAAGGCAAGGGTTGCGATTTTTTTCTAAATATTTAGAAACAGGTGTGAGTGTGAGTGTGCATGTGTGTGTATAGCTCTTATGGTTAAAGGTACTTTACATGACGGTCGTGTCCACGACTACATCATTTAATAGTCATCTCTGGGGAGCTTGGGTGTGTATTTGAAAACGTCCCTCTAGAAGGAACCTCCACATTGGGAGCAGGTTTGAAACCCTTACCGTCCAGCTCCATGAGTTGGGGCACTGGGGAATCAGGGCTGACGAATAATAAAAGAAGGAAAGGTAGATCCCTTGGCTTCCCTGGTGGTGCAGTGGTTAAGAATCCTCCTGCCATTGCAGGGGACACGGGTTCGAGCCCCGGTCCAGGAAGATCCCACATGCTGTGGAGCAACTAAGCCCGTGCGCCACAACTACTGAGCCTGCGCTCTAGAGCACATGAACCACAACTACTGAAGCCCATGCGCCTAGAGCCCACGCTCCGCAACAGGAGAAGCCACCGCAATGAGAAGCCCGTGTACCGCACCGAAGAGTAGCCCCCGCTCGCCGCAACTAGAGAAAGCCCGCGCGCAGCAACAAAGACCCAACGCAGCCAAAAATAAATAAATTAATTAATTTTTTAAAAATAAAGAAAAAAGAAAGGTAGATCCCTCTTGTTGCGGAAAGTCTGGAGAGAGGAGGAAGCAGCCGGATGGGGATGGAGTAGGAACCTGCCTGGGAGATCTGATGCCTCTGGGTCAGGGTCTCGCAGAACTCGCCACCCTGATCCCACCTTGTTCTGGGGAGGAGCTCTCTCTCCTTAGCCCCAACTGGCTGGTCAGTGACTACTCAGTCCTCCTGCCGACCCCTCCCCACCTAGAGGCTCAACACCTCCCCCACCCCAGACATCTCTATGTGATGGAGGACCTGACTCAAGGCTGTCAAGGGCTCTCCTGCTTGGGGACGCTGGGGAGGCCAGCTGCTCTGCGGTGTCACCATGCTCTCACTGTTGCTGTGCATTCCCCAATCTCTGTTTCCAGAAAAGACAGGGACTTCTTGTGCTTGGTGATTGAGATGCCTGCTCCATCCTGTTTTAGAGAAGGTCTGTCCTCATTCCCCAGAGCTGGTTCTCCAGTGGATTCCTGTTCACACACACAGTCACTGTTAAGGAGAGAGAAGATCCTGACTGCAGCACCAGAGTGCCTGGATCCAGCCACACCTGAAAGCAATACCCTGTACTTTTCAGTGAAGTGGGCCAATAACTGCCCCCCTTTTTAAAATGTTTTATTTATTTTATTTATTTATTTTTGACTGTGTTGGGTCTTCGTTGCTGTGCGTGGGCTTTCTTCTAGTTGCAGCGAGTGGGGGCTACTCTTCGTTGCGGTGCACAGGCTTCTCATTGCAGTGGCTTTTCTTATTGTGGAGCATGGGCTGTAGGCACATGGACTTCAGTAGTTGTGGCACGCAGGCTCAGTAGTTCTGGCGCATGGGCTTAGTTGCTCTGCGGCATGTGGGATCTTCCCGGATCAGGGACCAAACCTGTGTCCCTTGCATTGGCAGGTAGATTCCTAACCACTGTGCCACCAGGGAAGCCCCTCCCCCTTTTTTAAGCCAATTAGAAATTGGTTCTGTCACTGACAAAGTTGTTGTTGATAACCCATCTCTGTCCCGCCCACCCCCACTTCATTCTTCTGAGCCCGAGGAAAAATTGGGAGAGAGAAATAAGTGGGCTGCGGAGAGGCAGGTTCTGAGCACCAAGGTCATCATAGCCCCTTCCCACAACATCAATGGACCGATAACTTTGGAAACGCCATTTGCACCAAAACCTTTATAGCATCCTCTGCCCACTGTGCCCACAACCTGGAGACCCTTCCGCAGAACTGCTCCACCCTAAAGAGCCCCCGGCCGTCACCTCACACATCTCTGAGGGCTTTCCTGACCGCACCCTTCCTGGGCTCCCTCCCCGGCCCCCGTCCACCTGCCATCTGTGCTCAGCCCAACTTCACATCTCTCTGATACTGGAACCACCCTCCTCCCCAGCTGCGCTTGGTCCCCTGAGGGCAGGAGCTCCCTTACCTGTTCCTGGCTTCTTGGCTCTTAGCAGAGCCCTGGGGTCCCTGATAAATGCTCATCGGCAATAACCATTCACCCACTGCCACAAATGCACAGGCGACTGCAGAATTACAGAGGGTGTGTGGGCAAGAGAGAGATTGGGAATCCCTGCTCTCGTCCTTGTGGTTTGGAATGCATTGCTACAGGGTTCTAATTAGGCTTATACTGCAAGCAAAGCCACACTTCAAAAAAAATAATAAGTCTACTACAGGAATAAATAGGCAGTTTTTCATGTAAAGTTTCCACCCTGTGCTTTCCTGGCAGGATTCTGAAGGCCTTTAGAGCTTGTTATCCTAATTGGAGAAGCCCCAGAAAGGAGAGCTAGAGGGGAGTGATGGTTTCCTGTACGTCACTCCTGACATTCTGGGTCTCTGAGCATCCCAGCCTGGCTGCAGGGGAAGAGGGTGGGAGGGGACCTGGCTCAGGGAGGCTCCTGGGGGCTGGGGCAGCTGCAGTGACCTGGTGGGAGCAGCATCGGGTGGGGGACAGACCTACAGACCCTCCTGCCCCCCATCCTGAGACACCATGCAGCAGGACTCCCTCGGGGCAGTGCCACCACCTGCCCCTCCCTGCACAGGATGGAAGGCAGACTCGGCCGACCCTGGGCACATGCCAGAACCTTCTAGAATGTTCTGTCCTCAGTGTCTTTAGTCATGACAGCCAGACACACACCAGAAGAAAATCACCAGGGAAACGCAGCAGCACCAAGGCCCTGTCTGCTCATTTATTCTTTTGATTTGTTTAGCTGCAAACCAGACTCGTTTTTCTGCAGACTGGAATAGAGCTGATAATATCGACAGTTTATTACATGACCATTAACAGCTGATCATTTATTCCTACTGTGGTTTTTCACTCATATTTATTTTTACATCTAGCATAAAGTACCTTGTTTATTTTTCTGAGGGACTCTGAGGCTTTACTTAATTGATCACCACAACTGACCTCCGGCCCCCAGATTTGTTAAGAAAAGTACACACTCTAACTCAGGGCACACAGAGCAACATTTCTTTACCTGAATTTTGATTTTTCATTTTTCTGAAAGTTAACAAGTTTTAAGGGGCTTTTGACCTAAGCTATTCATCTTTTATGACAAATTGTTAGGGAACATAGTATCTGAACTTTAAAGGTTAGCAGGGATAAAGCTAATGTTCACTTTTCACTTTCACTCACTGGCTGTGTTCCTGGGGCAGGAGCTGAACGTCACGGCATCCTGCCTGTAACAGGACAGTGATAAACCTGCCTCCCGGGGGTCCTGCAGGTCGAGTGGGTCTCGCGTGGAAAGTGCTCAGACGGTGCCCGGCTCACGACAGCCCCAGCGCATGGGGCTTCCCCCGTGGAGCTGCCGGGCCAGGTGAGAGCATCACCGGTTCCCGTGCCCGATGTGAGATGTGCCCCTGCCGGGCTGAGTCTGCACAGTGTGAAGTGGAGCCTCTTCTCTGCTGGCCCTTCTGAGACTGAACGACTGTGTCCTCACCAAATCCACGTGTAATTCCTAAGAATTCAAGTATATGCATTTTGCCAGAAAAAAAAGAGAGAAACAATTCAAATTGAGCTGTAAAATTAAATTTACACATGCACTTTTTATGATACGCTGCTCATTTCAGTATGTATTTTGCATTCTGAATACATTTGCATCTATTCTGTACGCACTTTGCAAAGCTGTTGGGAATTGTGTTTCATGGCTGATCTCAGAGGTTTGAAAAGGCAGTTTTGCCCAACACCTTCTGTGCCAGGACGCAGCGCACACGGTGCACGAATCCACCACGTAAGGGAGGAGCCGTTCGCGTCTCAGTAGGAGCGTGAAGATGCACAGCCAGCCTCCCAGGCAGCCCTCCCTCACCCTCGGGGGCAGCGTCCCCACCGGCACCTGCCTCTTGGCTTCTTCCCAAGGGCACGTATCTGAACTCACACAACTTGACGTGGACGTGTGACGGTCTCGACTACACAGCGAGGCCACTGCGGTCGTCCAGGTGGGAGGGGACGGCTGCCTGGACCAGGACGGCAGCAGGGGACCTGGGGAGCGCGGGTCAGACCTCCCTAGTGGGATGGGGGTGGAGAGGGGTGAGGGGACGACCCCTCCAGGCCCGTCACTGTTCTCTCCTGTCCCGGGCTGAGGGAGGGTAACCTGTGGATAACCCCCTCCATCCTCTGTCCTCTGTGGACCAGACGCTTCCTGCCACCAGCTCCGTGCCCCCCACTTCCCTGGCAGCCCCCAGGCGCATTGGGAAGAGCAGGGTCCGCTTTCACGCTCGCCACGACGGAGTGCCCACGAGCTGCTGGCCCCGGGTGCTGTGCGGGGTTCCTCACAGTAGGAACACGTCTGCAGTGTCGCTCTGGCTCTGACCCCTAATTGCTTCTTGGCTCCCTGAGCAGGGCCAGCCCCTCTGTCTATTCCTTTCCTGTCATAGGCGGCTCTCTGTGTAGCCAGGGCTGGCTCCCCGCAGGGACCTCCCAGGGTGACACCGGGGCCGCTGCAGGTGCTCCAGCCAGACCCAGATCCCTCTCCTGGCTCTAAGATCCCATTAACCCACTACCCATTCACCCAACAGGTATTTAATGAGCACCTACTGTGCGCAAGGCAGCAGGGAAGGGTGGTCCCTGAACACAAGCACCTGCGTCTAGAGGGGACCATATGGACCAGAGGTTACCTTGTCAGCTGTGCTGAGTGGGATGAAGGAGGGGACAGCCCAGGGGACGTGACCTCAGGGACACAGGGGATGAGCACTTCCCAGGGGAGGGAGGCTGGAGCAGAGACAGGAGGGCTGGGGAAGGCCCACCAGGACAGCAAGGGAGGCTTGAGGGCAGAGGGGCAGGAGGTCAGGGCCTGAGGGGGAGGGACTTGGTGACTGGGGACAAACAGGGTCCAGTGAGGCCAGACCACAGCCCGTGCTGTGGGTTGGGGGGGGCATCCCAGGGCCCTGTCGGCCTCAGTGCTTGGATCTCCTGCTGACACAGCTCCCCAGCCCCCATCCTGCTCTGCTCTGCTCTGCATCGGGGGCTGGGGTCCGTGGACGCGCTCCCCTGCCAGCTCCTGACCACAGGGGCTCCGCTGGGACCCGAGGTGGGAGGGGCCCCTGAGCAAGGAGATCTCCCTCCAGCTCCCCCAGCTGCCCTGCAGAGCCCCCTCCTCGGGCTCCTACCCCTGCTGGTGCCATCCGCCACAGTCCTGGGGTCCCCAGGGGTCCTTCCACGGTGGGCGGTGGTCCAGCGCCCAGGCTGCTCCTGGGCCCCGCCCCCCTGGCCCCCTGCCCCGGGAAGTGTGCGGAGCTGGCCCTGCAGTGGCTCTTCTCTGCCATCACCCACGGTCTGCCCCTCCAGCCCGAGCCACCCCCTGCCCTCCCAGCTCTGCCACCTCGGGTGTGACCCAGTCTCCACTTTTCTGCCTAGAGCCTGCCTTTACCGCCTTTGAGGTTGGCAGCAGAGGGAAATCACTGAAGGGATTTTAAGCGAGGAGATGACTTTATTCAGTTCAGTCTTGAAAGATGACTCTGGCCACCGAGCAGAGAGTGGACTGGGTGTGGGCGGAAGCCAGGAGCCTGCGGGTAACCTGACAAAGGTGACAGCACTCGGGAGGGCAGCAGTGCAGAGGGATGAAAGTGGACGCATTCCACAGAGATTAGGACATGACACCCAGAGCCCCGGGAGGTGAACCCCATCGGGCTGGTTGTACAGAAGGAACGCCTGAGGTTCAGAGGCACGACCACTCCCTCAGCACCGTCCACCCTGGAAACCCGGAGAGGGGACCGCCTCCACTCCGGCGCCCACCCCTGCTGACCCCTCGCCTTCTCTCAAGGCCACCTCCGCAGATGAGGCCCCATTGTCCTGACTCTAAACTCTTTCTACTTGAGGCAAAATTGAAACACAATGAGAAATGCAGAAAAACATCGCTGACACCACTGACCTGGCTTCAACCACCGTCCGTCATTTTTAGTCTCCGCAGAACCGTCTCTGTGCACAGAATGTCGATGTCCTGATGTTTCCCTGCATGAAGGCCTGCGCAGGGCTGGGGGCGCTGGGGAGGGAACTGTGGGACCCCCATCCCTGTAGGCTCCTCCCCAGGCGGGGGACAGGAGGACGGTGCTCTTCCCGGGGCTCCTACAGGTGGGCGGGAGGAAGGACAGCGGGGAAGTGGACACAGGAGCAAATGCCCGGGGTCCTGGAGCTGCACACCCGCCCACCTCCACAGGGTCTGGGTTTGCACCAGTGAAGGGGCCTCGGACCCCCTGCTCAGGCCTGTGCAGACCCAGGGCTGTGAAGGCTCCAGACTGCACCCCACAGAGGAGAGGCCATCCCACCCATTGCCAGACCATTTGAGCTCATGGCAGGTGTGCTGTGTGCAAGGTGGGGAAGGCCCAGGTGGGGGGATGAGGGCGGGACCAGGCTGGGGGCGGGGCAGGGCAGAGGGGCGGGGCCAGGGTGGAAGGGCGGGGCAGGCCTGAGAGATGGGGCCTCCACTGTTGTCTTGTGCTGATGGGGGATAAACAGAGTGATGTGCACTTCAGAGGGGTTTCCGTTGGTCTCATAGCCGCTTTCTCACTGCTTCCATCTTCACCTTCTTTATGGGACCTCAAGACAAATGTGGTGAAGTAATCACACTGCACAGATTACGTGTCATTTGTCTGCAGGTGGATTCCATCTGGTTTGATTGTTTCTTTATTCCCCTTTAATCCATTCCTCTTCTGCTCTTAGGAAATCACAAAATTGTGTTTACTACTATTTAATTTTTATTGAATTTTTATGTTATTAATTTGAGTGTGTTTATTGAGACTCTTTCCTAAGATTTCACTCCTAGGAAATCCTTGAACTGTGTTTAATGACTATCTTTTTATTTGAATGTGTTCTTGTAAAATGTCCACTGCTGTTTTGTGGGCATATATTTTAAATAACGATGGCATTGTGTTAATATATTTCATTCTGTTTATGACACTTTATTTTTACAAATAATTATGTTATTTATTTATTTATTTATTCTTGGCTGCATTGGGTCTTCATTGCTGTGCGCGGGCTTTCTCTAGTTGTGGCGAGTGGGGCCTACTCCTCGTTGCGGTGGCCTCTCCTTGCGGAGCACGGGCTCTAGGCGCGTGGGCTTCAGTAGTTGTGGCACGCGGGCTTAGTTGCTCTGCAGCACGTGGCATCTTCTTGGACCAGGGCTCGAACCCGTGTCCAGGGAAGCCCGGAATGTGGGCTCTTAGTTGCAGCATGCGGGATCTAGTTCCCTGACCAGGGATTGAATCCAGGTCCCCTGCACTGGGAGCGTGGAGTCTTAACCGCTGGACCACCAGGGAAGCCCCACAAGTAATTATGTTTTGACCAGATGCTCATGTTGCTAAGTGCACAGTGCCTGCCTTGTTTTCGGGCTGCATCCTGCTCCGAGGCGGGCACCCACCACGTTTTCCCTCCACGTTCCCAGGAAGTCTCCAACTCCCGGCCACCACACGCACGCTCAGAGAACACCCTCTTACACGTCCCTCGTGGGCCTGTGTCAGCATCTCCCCGGGCTTGTGCTTGGGGGCAGGGGAGGGGACCCCCTGCTAATAGAGTTTTCCTGTACTTGGTCTGACTAAATAATGCCAGGTTCCTCTCCAGGATGGCTGCTCCCTCTACCCTCCCGCCTGCCGGGCACTGAGTGCCTGTGTCCCCATCTCCCTGGCAACACTGGCAGTTGCCAGCTTCCTAATTGCTGCCAGTCTATTAGGTGTAAACGGATATCACTTTGCAGGGTTCATTTGCATGTCCCTCATGACCAACAATTTGGAACATCTTGGCATAAGCTTGTTAGTATTTTGAGGTTTCAATCGCTGATGATTATCTGTTAATATCTTCACGTCCATTTCTGGGAATTCGCTCTTTCTCTTGTTGATTTTCACAGTTACATTGTGTATTCTAGTGTTGACTGTTTACCAGTTTCAAGCATTGCAAACATATTCTCCCACCTGTCAGTGGTCTGTTAATTTTGTCCATGATTCCCTTCATGAACAGACATCCTTACTTAGATGTAAGAAAATTAATCATTTAACGATCTGGCTCATACTTTTTAAATTTATTTAAAATATACTTGCCAGCTACATGTTCACCAGCATCCTATATAACCTGCTATTTTATTTCCTTTCCTATGTAGGTTTGTAATCCACCTAGATCCCACCTTTGTTAGCGGTGTGGGCGGGGACTTAGTCTCATTCCTCCGTTTATACACCTGGTTTCCCACCACCAGTTTCATACCACCCATCCTCTGTACCTGTTTGTGGAGCCAATTTCACCACTGTCTTTACAGCCATCCTGTGAACACGTTATTCAGTTTGTTGGTTTTGCTGCAATATTCTAGCTTTTATTGACTGTGCCCCCTTAGGGGGAAGCCAACCAGAATCACACAGAACAATGAAAACATCACCATCAATGACAAAGATGCCTGGCACACGCTCAGCTGCATGCTGGCGGAGGGCACGGCCGTGGGGTCCAGGAGGCCAGCCTGACCTGGACCCCAGAAGCAGATGCTGTGGTGAGGACCGGTGGATGAGCCACGTGGGCAGAGGCTCTCTCGGGAGAGCTGGTGAGGGACCAGGAGCCTGGCTGGGAGGGGACAGAGCCGAGCAAAGTGTGGTGTCCACGTGGCCCTCAGTCTGTGGCCTCAGTGCGACGGTGCCGGAGCAGGGAGTGTCACCACGTCTCTGAGGGGAAGCTCGGGAGCTGAGTCAGACCCCACACCCGACACTGTCATCGGTTAAAGGCAGAGTCGTGATGCTAAGTGTTTAACAATTGTCCCTGTGGGGTGGGGGAGAAGTTCATAGCATTTGTCAATTTTCTGTGGCGTAGATATTTTCCCCCAGGACTCATTTTGAAGCTACCAACTGGCTCATAGAGTTCCTGAAAATTTAAGATGTAAAAATCAGCTCTCACAAGCCGGCATCTGCTGGCCTCAGCCCATTTCACGCCCCTGTGATATGAGCACATCTGGCTCAGCAGCCTGAGGCCGGGCCATGTCCCAAGGGCAGTGCAGGGGCAGCTGGAACAATGGGAGAATGCAGAGCCGAGAGGGTGCTGGGGATGGAGGGGTCCCAAGGAACTGAGTGGAGCTCCAGCCCCCCCTCCCCTGGCTGTGTGCCCTCAGCTTTCACCAGGGTGCTGTGATGCTCACACCAGCTGCTTTTTTTTAAAAAAAATTATGTTTTATTGGGTAACACTGATTTATAACATTATATAAGTTTCAAGTGTACAACACTGTACTTCTACTTCTATATACTCTACAGTGTGCTCACCCCCAAAATTTTAGTCTCCATCCCTCACCATACACTTGATCCCCTCTACCCTCCCTACCCGCCTAACCCCTTTCCCTCTGGTAACCACGACTCTGTTCTCTGTATCTATGTTTCTGTTTTGGTTTGGTTTGTCTTGTTCATTTATTTTGCTTTGTTTCTTTCTTTGTTTGTTTTTGGTTTTTTGGTCTGGTTTGTTTTTGGTCTGGTTTTCAGTGGTGCTGATAACAATGTGGCAGATGCATAAACGCCCAAACTCAGCCCATTCCCCTGAGTTCCAAACTGCAGGGGCTTCTCAGCCCCCGTGGAGGTCGAGGGGCGCTAGAACCTTGGTGCATTATGTTCTACAGAAGCACCAGTGAGCGTGCGGGAAACACACAGTTATTCTTGCTGCCGCCGCTTGGCAGGAGGGAATGGATGAGTATCAGAACTCCCGAGGTGAGCCACAGGAGGGGCGGGTGTCTCAGAGCGCTGCACCTCTTCCCCCGGCATCAGCCGTGCTGGGTCCCAGCACGACCGCCCACATGCTGCATTCTGCTCTTCCCTGGCTCCTGCCTGCAGAGTCGCAAACCTACTCCCAGGCTGCCGTGAACGCCCATGTTCCCAGGAGTGCAGAGGAGGTGGGCTGAGGCTGGCAGAGGGCTCTGGGGGACGTCTGCTGTTACTTGCTTACCCTTCATTGGGTATCAACATGCGGTTCTGCTTGGAGCCCACACCTTACTCATTAGATGCATTTTTTTTTTAATTGAAGTATAGTTGATTTACAATGTTGTGTTAGTTCCCGGTGTACAGAAAAATTGTTCCGTTATATATATATATATATATTCTTTTTCAGATTCTTTTCCATTATAGGTTATTACAAGCTATTGACTATAGTTCCCTGTGTTATGCAGTAGGTCCGTGTTGTTTATTTTATATACAGTAGTTCGTATCTGCTAGTCCCAAACTCCTAATTTATCCCTCCCACCACCCCTCCCCCTTGGTAACCATAAGTTTGTTTTCTATGTCTGTGAGTCTGTTTCTGTTTTGTAAATAAGTTCATTTGTATCATATTTCAGGTTCCATATATAGCTGATATCATATGACATTTGCCTTTCTCTGACTTAGTATGATCATCTCCAGGTCCATCCATGTTGCTGCAAATGGCATTATTTCATTCTTTTTTATGGCTGAGTAATATTCCATTGTGTGTGTGTGTGTGTGTGTGTGTGTGTATCACATCTTCTTTATCCATTCCTCTGTTGATTGAATTTTAGGTTGTTTCATGTCTTGGCTATTGTAAATAGTGCTGCTATGAACATTGGTGTGCATGTATCTTTTCTATATCTCTGGATATATGCCCAGGATGGGATTGATGGATCATATGGCAACTCTTTTTCAGATTTTTAAGGAACCTCCATACTGTTCTCCATAGTGGCTGCACCAATTTACATTCCCACCAACAGTGTAGGAGGGTTCCCTTTTCTCCATACCCTCTCTAGCATTTGTTATTTGTAGACTTTTTAATGATGGCTATTCTGACTGGTGGGAGGTTTTCCTCATTGTGGTTTTGATTTGCATTTCGCTAATAATTAGCAAAGTTGAGCATCTTTTAATGTGCCTATTGGCCAACTGTATGTCTTCTTTGGAGAAAGAAGTATTTCCACACTGACCTTGGGAACTTCTGTGTTTCCTCTGGTGTGCGTACTTTTTTGTTTGTTTGTTTTGTTTTTTTGTTTTGTTTTGTTTGTTTGTTTTTTTATACTGCAGGTTCTTATTAGTCATCAATTTTATACACATCAGTGTATACATGTCAATCCCAATCGCCCAATTCAAGGTGTGCGTACTTTTAACTTGTATGTCTTTCTAATTCCCCAGCTCTCTATACTCTGATCAGGGATGCCTCCATACTTACTCTGGTGTGTATAACCTGAACATATATGTCTCCTTAATTAATAAACAATTGTGTGTACATTTACAAAGAATGTCTTTCTTTTTCTCCACATCTGACTACTCTTAACCTGGATTGTCTCTACCCAGGAGTGTCTATCCTGACCTGGGTGTCACTCCAGTTTCACAGGTGTGTCTCTACTGAACTGGATTGTCTCTAATTCCTAGTCTACCTAGTTTTTCAGGTGTGTCTGCTCTGACCTTGGTTGTACTCCTTATTCCCCAGGTATGTCTGCACTCACATGGGGTGTCTCCATAATTCCCAAGGTGAGTTTAATATGACCCAGTATGATCCCTACATCCCAGATATGTCTACCCTGACTTAGAATTTCTCTCTAAACCCCAAAACTACTATTCCTACCTGGGAGATGTACCTGGTTCCACTGGTGTGTCTACTTTGACCAGTGAGGTTTTCCTGTAACATGGGTGTGTTACTTTGACCTGGTATATCTGCCTAATTCCCCAAGTGTGTCTATACTGATGAGGATGTCTCTCTAATTCCCAAGATGTTTCTATTATAAACTGGGGTTTTGATCTAGTTGCCCAGGAATGCCTAAACTTAAAAATTATTTCTCCAAAATTCCCCAGCTGTATCTAACTAAAGACTTGAAACTCATTAGGGGTGACCTTATATGTTTCAAAATATCTAAAATTACAATAAGAATCTATAAACTCTTTACCAGAGTTATATATTAAACAATTGCATAGCCTTAAACTATTTACTATCTGAACAAGAAGAAATACACATTATTGCTAATACATCATGTTTTGCTGATATAAGTAACTCAGAAAAATCAGAAACCATTAAAAATTATGCAAAACAATGAAGATTGACTTTAAAAATTAAAAACTGAATCCATTTATAACCCATTTGATATATTTTTTTAACATCTTTATTGGAGTATAATTGCTTTACAATGGTGTGTTAGTTTCTGCTGTATAAGATAGTGAATCAGCTATACATTTACATATATCTCTATATCTCCTCCCTCTTACGTCTCCCTCCCACCTTCCCTATCCCACCCCCCTAGGTGGTCACAAAGCACCAAGCTGATCTCCCTGTGCTATGCGGCTGCTTCCTACTAGCTATCCATTTTACATTTGGTAGTATATATAAGTCCATGCCACTCTCTCACTTTGTCCCAGCTTACCCTTCCCCCTCCGTATGTCCACAAGTCCATTCTCTATATGTCTGTGTCTTTATTCCTGTCCTGCCCCTAGGTTCTTCATAACCATTTTTTCTTTTAGATTTCGTATATATGTGTTAGCATACAGTATTTGTTTTTCGCTTTCTGACTTACTTCACTCTGTATGACAGACTCTAGGTCCATCCACCTCACTACAAATAACTCAATTTCGTTTCTTTTTATAGCTGAGTAATATTCCATTGTATATATGTGCCACATCTTCTTTATCCATTCATCTGTTGATGGACACTTAGGTTGTTTCCATGTCCTGGCTATTGTAAATAGAGCTGCAATGAACATTGTGGTACATGACTCTTTTTGAATTATGGTTTTCTCAGGGTATATGCCCAGTAGTGGGATTGCTGGGTCGTATGGTAGTTCTCCAGTTGATATTTTAGTTGTTTAAATTTGGGCAAATGTACACCTTGGCTTTGGAGTATCTTTTCAAACACTTGATATTATCCTCCTATTAATCATATTAATAATATCCCTTTTGTGTTGTATTTTCTCATGTGTCCTCGGTGCTTTTCAGCAGTCACTGACTAATCAAATGATCTCCATGTGAATCGAAAAACAAAAACTACATGAACAAGAATCATCAGAAGAACCTACTGAGATTCTGGTTCATGATCTTCAGATGTCCACAGAGGGAAGTTAAAAAAAAAAAGTGTAGATATTTTAGAATGTTTTTGAACTTAATTGACTACCAGTTTAAAACAAGTAGGTTTAGGGCAATATATATGAACCACATGGTAACCACAAATCAAAAGCCTACAACAGATACTCAAAAACTAGAGAGAAAGGAACTCAAGCATACTACTAAAGAAAATAATCAGACCACAAGGGAAGAAACTAAAAGAAGAAGAAAAGGTCATTAAAGAACTACAGAAACAACTAAAACACAAGTAACAAAATTGCAATAAGTACATACCTAACAATAATCACTCTACATGTCAATGGACTAAATATTCCAATCAAAAGACAGAGTGGCTGATTGGATAAAAACCAAAACCCATCTATAGGCTGCTTACAAGAGACTCACTTAAGAACTAAAGACACACACAGACTGAAAGTGAGGGGATGGGAAAAATTATCTTATTCAAATGGAAACGACAAGGAAGTGGGGAGAGCAATATTCATATAAGACAAAATGGACATTAAAACAAAGTCTATAACAAAACACAAAGAAGGGCATTATAAAATGATAAAGGGGTCCTTATAAGAAGAGGATATAACACTTATTAACATATTTGCACCTAATATAGGAGCACCTAAATATAAAGCAAACATTGACAGACATAAAGGGAGAAATTGCCAATAGTACAATAATAGTAGGGGACTTTAACACCCCACTTATGGGACTTCCCTGGTGGCACAGTGGTTAAGAATCCACCTGCCAATGCAGGGGACACAGGTTCGAGCCCTGGTCCAAGAAGATCCCACATGCCACGGAACAACTAAGCCCGTGCGCCACAACTACTGAGCCTGTGCTCTAGAGCCTGCAAGACACAACTACTGAGCCCACGTGCCACAACTACTGAAGCCCGCATGCCTAGAGCCCATGCTCTGCAACAAGAGAAGCCACCTCAATAAGAAGCCCACACACCGAGTAGTAGCCCCTGCTCACCGCAACTAGAGAAACCCCGCATGCAGCAACGAAGACCCAACACAGCCAAAAATAAATAAATAAATAAATAAAAAAATTTTAAAAACACCCCACTTACTTCAATGGGCAGATCATCCAGACAGAAAATCGATAAGGAAACTGTGGTCTTGAATGACACATTAGACCAGTAGGACTTAATAGATATCTACAAGACGTTCCACCCAAAGAGAGCAGGTACACATTCTTTTCAAGTACACGTGGAATGATCTCCAAGATAGATCACATGCTAGGCCACAAAAGAAGTCTCAACAAATTTAAGAGGATAGAAATTATAACAAGCATCTTTTTCTGACCACAATGGTATGAAACTAGAAATCATTACAGGAAGAAAAATGGGAAAAACACAACATGTGGAGACTAAACAACATAATACTAAAAAATCAATGGGTCAGTGAAAAAAATCAAAGAAATCAGAAAATACCTTGAGACAGTCTCTTCAATAAGCGGTGCTGGGAAAATTGGACAGCTACATGTAAAAGAATGAAATTAGAACATTTTCTACACCATATACAAAAATAAACTCAAAATGGTTGAAGACCTAAATGTAAGATAGAAACCATAAAACTCCTAGAAGAAAACATAGGCAGAACACTCTTTGACATAAATCATAGCAATATTTTTGGATCTGTCGCCTAAGGCAAAGGAAACAAAAGTACAAATAAACAAATGGGACCTAATTAAACTTAAAATCTTTTGCACAGGAAAGGAAGCCATTGGCAAAATGAAAGACAGCTTACTGAATGGGAAAAAATATTTGCAAATGATATGACTGATAAGAGGCTAATATCCAAAAATATATAAACAGCTCATACAACTCAATATCAAAAAAACAAACGACCCAACTTAAAAATGGGCAGAAGACCTAACAGACATTTTTCCAAAGAAGATATACAGATGGCCAATATTGCTAATCATCAGAGAAAGACAAATCAAAACCACAATGGCTACCACCTCACACCTGTCAGAATGGCTGTCATCAAAAAGTCTACAAATAACAAATGTTGGCAAGGATATGGAGAAAAGGGAACCCTAGTACACTGTTGGTGTGAATGTAAATTGGTGCAACCACTATGGAAAATAGTATGGAGGTTTCTCAAAAACTAAAAATAGAACTACCATATGACCCAGCAATTCCACTCCTGGGTATATATCTGAAGAAAATGAAAACACTAATTTAAAAAGATATATTCACCCCAATGTTCATAGCAGCATTATTTACAATAGCCAAGATATGAAAGCAACCTAAATGTCTATTAACAGATGAATAGATAAAAAAGATGTGATATATATATGTATGTGGTATTTATAGCACTTATTATATATATCTAGTGTATAGTATATATATATACATATATACATGTATATAGATAGATATATAGCATGGAATATTACTCTGCCATTTGCAACAACATGAATGGACCTAGAGGGTATTAAGCTTAGTGAAATAAGTCAAACAGAGAAAGACAAGTACTGTATGTTATGACTTATATCTGGAAACTAAAAAATAAAACAAATTAATATAATAAAACAGAAAGAGACTCATAGATACATAGAACAAACTAGTGGTTACCAGTGGGGAGAGGGAATGGGGGAGGGGCAAGATAGGGGTAGGGGATTAAGAGGTACAAACTACTGTGTTAAATAAATAAGCTACAAGGGTATATTGTACAGTGCAAGGAAATATAGCCATTATTTTATAATAACTTTAAATGAATTATAATCTATAAAAAATAATGAATCACCATGTTGTACATCTGAAACTAGTGCAATATTTAAATCAACTATACTTCAATTTTTAAAAAAGACTCATAGTTATGTAACCAAAATTTAAAACTGTCCTGATTCCAGAAATTCTGACTCTGATTTTGAACAAAACTCAAGCTTGTTCATGTCAGAATGACATTACAGCTTTCAAGCTAATCAGCTACAATCAAGTAAGCTCATGTAATGAAAAGAGACGTAAGTTTCTGGTAACCAAGCACAATAGAAAACAATGAACGTACTTTCACGTTCATGCTTTATAAGCTATCTGTAACTACTGAGAGTCAAGTTTCTCAGCCATTTCAATTTGGATGTTTCCCTGTTTCCAAAAACTTTTCTTCTCTCTCAATAAAATATTCATATAAAGAAAAATTCACTAAATTTACTTTTAATAGTAGACATACCTGGGATTAGAAAGACATCTCAGGTTAGTATAGACACATCAGGTGAAGGAGGGAGACACCACAGATCAGGGCAGTTAAACATGCAGAACAAAGGAGACATCCTACAATAAGGTGGACATCCCTGGGGAACTAGGGAGACATCACAGGTGAGAGGTAAGACACCTGTGGAAATAGAGAGACATCTAAGGTCAAGGTAGACACACCAAGGGAATTAAGGGAACAACTCAGGTCAGAGTAGACATAACTGGGGAATAACAGAGACATCCCAAGTCAGGGTTGACAAGCTGGGAGAATTAGCAAGACATTAAAGGTTAGGGGAGACACATCTGGGAAATTATTGTGACATCCCAGGTCAAGGTAGAAACTCATATGGAATAAGGGAGACATCTCACATCAGTGTAAACACATCTTAGGAAATAGGGAGATATACCAGTTCAGTGTAGACATACCTGAGGAATTAGGTGAGACATTATTGATAATACAACTGGGGAATAAAGGAGACTTCCCAGGCCAGTGTAGACACATCTGGGGATTTAGAGAGATATCTGAGGTTAGAATAGAGACATATGGGGAAGAAAAAAAGGACACATGCCAGGTAAGGGTAGACACACCTGGTGAACTAGAGAGATAATCCAGCTCAGAATAGTTACACTTGGGGAGTTAAGGTGACATCCCTGGTTATGATTGACATTTCAGTGGAAGAGAGAAGACATTCCTTGTTGGGGAAGACACACTTGGGGAAATAAAAAGACATCACAGGTCATAGAAGACAAATCTGTGGAATCAGACATCTTAGATTACTGCTGACACACAAGCGTATTTAGGCAGGCATCAAAATTAGGATAGATGCACCTGAAAATTTGGTGAAACATTCCAGTTCTGTGTAGACAAACCTAAAGAATTAGGGAGCCATTCCAGGTCAGGGTAGAAACACATGGGGAATTAGAGAGTCTTCCTTGTCAGTGTAGACATATCTAGGGCATTAATGAAACATTCTAGGTCAGAACAGATATTAGATATCCCAGGTGAGTATAGACACACCAGGGTAATTAGAGAGATGAACCAGAATTGAGGTAAGAAGTAAATGGGCCCCTGGGCAGAGAAGCTGGTGTCGGTCAAGCAGAGTAAATTGCAGCTTTGTTTTCCCCGGACACTCCAAGAATAAAGTTAATGGCAGGAGCTGAGCCCTGCTGGAGTAAAGAGATAAGACGACCACATCTGCCACTCCTGAGGTCAAGGAAACCTCCCTGACTGTACATGCGTAGGAAGGCTCCTCAGGGGTCAAAAAGGGCGGGGGCGCCATCCCGTAATAGGCGTTGTCAAGCCTCCCACAGGCCTCTATGCTGGATCCATCTTGGCAAAAATATGCACACGCATATTGGGAGAGGCCTAGGACATGTCAGGTGTGGAAAAGAAACAAGATATCTGGTCAAAGATACACAAAGACCCAGAAGAACTGCCCCTTTATAAATGATTTAACCACCTCTTTATTGCGTTCCTCCTCATTAGGGAGAATGCCCACACCACTTCTCTGCCTTGCTTCTGTCTTAAATAAACTGTTTCTCTGTGTGCTCTCCTACATGTCGTGCTATGTCTCTGATAATAAATTTTGTACCTGTTTTTGCAGTTTTTGCCTTTTTGAGAAATGCATTTTTCAAATGGGGCAAGAGCCAGTGCAACTTTGTCTCTAGCCTCTAGTCCCTGGTGGACCAGTGGCTAGGATTCCTGGTTTTCAATCAGGCTATCCAGGTTCAATTCCTGGGCAGAAAACTAAGATCCTGCTTCAAGACCATTCACTGCTGTCTCTCCAAAAACAGAATCAGGGTTGACACATCTGGGAAAATAGGGAATCATCCCAGGCCAGTGAAGACATACCTGGGGATAAGACATCCCAAGCCAGACTAGACACACCTTTGGTATTAGGGAGATATCCAAGGTTACTACAGAAATACCTGGGTAATCAGGGATACATCCAAGTTCAAGACAGACACACCTAGTGACTAGAGAAAAATCCCAGGTCAAAGTAGAAACACCTTGTGAATTAGGGAGACATCCCAAGTCAGTATTCTCAAAACTAGGGTATTGGGGGACACTCCAGGTCAGTGTAGATATACCTGGGGAACTTGAAAGATGTGTTAGGTTCAAGTAGATGAACCTAGGGGATTAAGGAGAGACCCCCATTAAGTATAAACCCCCCCCCCCAGGTAATAGGGAGACATGCTGGGTAAGAGTAGACACACCTGGGGAATTAGAGAGACATCCCAATTCAGCATAGACATACCTGGGGGTTGGCAGACATCCAGAATCAGGGTAGACACACCTGAGGAGTTAGAGAAGTATCCAGGGCTAGTACAGACACACCTGAGCAATTATGGAAACATCCCAGGTCAGGATAAACACACCTGGGGAATTTGGGATATATCCCAAGTCAGGGTAAACACACTTGTTGAATTAGGAGACATCCCAGGTTACAGTAGAGACACATGGTGAATAAGAAAGACATCTCAAATTAGAGTAGGCAAACATTTAGAAATAGGGAGACATCAAGGTGAGAGTGGAAATTATAGAGACAGTAGAGGTCACTGTACACCTTAGAAATTATGGAGACACACCAAGTCAAGGTAGACACTACTGGAAAATTAGATAGTGTACCATGTCATAACAGACACCTGAGAAATTAGGTATACATCCCAGATCAGTGTGGACACACTAGAGATTTAGGAGGTCATCTAGGGCTAGTGGAGACACACCTGGAAAACTGAGACACTCCAGATCAATATAGACACACCTGGGTAAGTAAGGACAGCAACAAATTCAAATAAGCCATACCTGGGGAATACAGAGATTTCCCAGGTAAAAGAAGAAACATTTGGAAAATTAGGGAGACATCACAGTTCAGAGTAGACATACCTAGACAAATAGGGTAAAACCCTAAGTCAGAATGGTCATGCCTGGCGAGTTAGGGACACATCTCAAGTCAGCTTAGATTCATTAGGGAATTAAGTATATATATCCCAGGCCAGTAGTTACACAACTGGGGCACTGTTGAGAAGGCCAGAGCAGGGAAGACACACCTGGGGAATAAGGGCGTTATCTTAGTTTGAATAGACACACCCAGAGAATTAGAGCAACATTCCAGCTAAGAGTTGTAAACCAAAACACCTAGAGAGATATCACAGGACAAGTCTGACACACTGGAAAACCAAGGAGACATTCCATTTCAGGGTAGACACATCTTTACAAACAGAGGGGAAAAAAACAGGTTAGAGCAGAAACACCTGGAGACTTATGTAGATATCCCAGGTCAGAGAGGATACACCAGAGGAAATAGAGACATCCCAGGTCAGTGTAGACTCACCTGAGGAATTAGGGAACCATCTGAGGTCAGTGTAAACACACCTTTGGATCTATGAAGATACATCATGACACAGTAGACATACCTAGGAAACAAGGGGACATCCCAGGCAGTGTAGCCATATCTCAAAATATGAGACATCCAGATCATAAATGGCACACCTGGAGATTTAAGGGAGATAGCCGAGATCACTACAGACACACATCGGGGAAAAGGGTTAACATCCAAGGTTAGGGGAGACACTCATGGGGAATTAGACATTCTAAATCAGAGTAGACTGGGAGAATTTGAGAAACACCCAGGTCAAAGAAGACACATCTGGGGAAATAGGTAGAATTTCAGACTAGAATGGACACAACTGGGGAGATATGGAGACAAGTCAGTATATACACTCCTGAGGGAATTAAGAGACATTATATGTCACTAGACTCACTGGAGAACTAGGGAGACATCCAAAGTCATAGTTAGATGGGGAATTAGGGTCACATCCTAGGTCACAGCAGACATATTTGGGGGAAAGGGAGACATCTCATGTCAGCATAGACACTATTGAGAAATAAGGATACATGCCAGTCAGAGAAGATGCACTTAGTGAATTTGGGAGACATATAATGTCAGGGTTGACACACCTGGGGAATGAGGAAGACATCTCAAGACAGGGTAAATCAAACTGGGGAACTAGAGAGAGATCCCAGGTCAGGGTAGACACATATGGTTTATTATGTAGACATACCTGGTCAGGGATGACAACCTAAGATATTAGGCAAACATCAATAAACATCCCAGCTAAATATAGACACTCAAGGAATTCAGGAGTTACCCAAGTTCATTGTGGGCACAACTGGAGAATTAGGGAAACATCTTTGGTCAGTGTAGATATTACAGAGGTTTTAGGGAGCCATTCCAGGTCAAGTAAACACACTGGGGAACTAGAGACTTACCAGTTCAGAGTAGACACACCTGGGGAATTAAGAAGACAGCAAAGGTCAATATAGACACCCTTAAACAATTAAGATACATCCCAGGTCTGGGTAAACACACCTGGGGAATTAGGGAAACAGGTCATGGTAGAAAAACCTGAAAATTTAGAAAGACAACCAACATCAGGGTAGACACAACTGGGGAATTACGGAGACATCCCAAATCAGGTATGAAATTCTAGGGACTTTGTGAGACATCCCAAGTCAAGATAGACAAAACTGTTATTAGGGGGACAACCAATATCAGGGTAGAAATATCTTTGAAATTAGGGAGATAACCCAAATAAGTTTGGACAGATCTGGGGAACTAGGAAGAAATTCCAGGTCTGAGAAGAGAAACCTGGGAAAGTAGTGAGACATCCCAGGTCAGGATAAACAACCTGGGGAATTAGGGAGCTATCCAAGCTCAGAATAGACACATACACTTGGGTAATCAGGGATAATTCATTGGTCAAAGTAGGCACAGCTGATGAATTAGAAAGACATCCCAGTTCAGTGTAGACACATCAGGATAACTAGGCAGATATCCAAAATTAGGGTGGACACATCTGGTGAATGAGAGAAACATCACAGGTCAATGTAAAGACAACTGAAGAACTGGGGAGACATACAAGATAAGGGTCAACAGCCCCGGGAATTAGGAGACGTTGCAGGTCTAAGTAGACACACTAAGGGAATTAGAGAGACATCCCCGGTCAGTGTAGACTTACCTAGGTAATTAGGAACATACTAGGTCAGAGCAGAAACGCATGGAGAATTAGGGAAACATCCAAGGTCAGGATAGACACACCTGAGGATTTAGGGAGACATCTCAGGACAAATTAGACACATTGAAGTATTAGAGACACCTCAGGTCAGATTACACACAATAGAGAATTAGGAAGTCGTGCCACATCAAGAGTAGACACATTTAGAGAATTAGTGAGACATGACTGGTCAACGTGGACACACCTAGGTAATTAGGTATATACCCCAGATAAATAGACATATCTGGGGATACAGAGTTGTAGATGCAACTCAGGAATTATGGAGACATCTCAGGCTAAGGTAGACAAATCTGAGAAAATGAGGATACATCCCAGATCAGGGTAGACACAACTAGGTAATTAGGAAGACATCACAGGTCAATATAGACAAAAGTAGGGATATAGAGAGACATCACAGGTCACTGTAGACACATCTGGATTACAACTGTTATATCCCAGATCAGGTTAGACATACATATGGAAGTAGGGAGATATCTCAGTCAGAATAGTCAAAACTGGGGTAGTGAGTCAAAACTCACAAATATGCACAACATGAAAAAGATTCTAGGACACAGTATACAAACCTGGGGAATTAGGGACACATCCCAGGTCAGTGTAAACACATCCTGGTAATTAGGAATATATCCCTGGTCAGTGTAGAAAAATAGGGAATAAGGGATAAAACTCATATCCCAGTAGACACATTTGGAAACAATCCAGATCAGTGTAGACACCTGAGGCATCCAAGGTCAAAGGACACACCTAGAGAACTAGGAAGGCATCCCAGGTCAGAGTTGGGAAATTCTGGGAAATTAGGCGGTCAGACCAGGTCAGCGTAGACAAATCAGGGAATTAGGAAAACATTCTAGGTCAGTGTACACATTTAGGGAATTACTGAGACATCCCAGGTGAGCATAGACACACCTGGGGGATTCGAGAGACAACCCACATGACACCCCTGGAGTATTAGGGAGCTATCCCAGGTCAAAGTAGACTCACCTGGATCATTACTGAGATCCCAAATTAGTGTAGACAAACCTGTGCAATTAGAGACGTCTGCATCAGTGTAGACACAATTGGGAAATTGGGAAGACATCCCAGGCCAGATATGCACACTGAGTGAATTAGCAACACAACCCAGGTCAGTTTGTACACACACGGTATACTAAGGAGACATCCCAAGTCAACACAGACACAGGAAGGACTAGGGAGTTATCCAGGTCAGAGTAAACACACCTGGGAAGCTAATGAGTCATCTCAGTCAGTGTAGACACACATGGGCAATTAGGCTGTTAACCCATGACAGAGAAGAAACTCCAGGGAATTAGGGAACCATTCATGGTCAGAGTAGACACCCCTGAGGAAATAGAGTTATCCCAGGTCACAATAGACACACTTGGGAAATTAAGAAAGCTTTCAGGTCAAGGTAGACGTGCCTAGGCAATCAGAGAGACATCCTAGGACATAGTGGACACACCAGGGTATTTAAGGAAACATCCAGGTCAGTGAGTCACACCTAGGGAATTAAGGAGACATCACTGGTCAAAGTAGACACACCTGGGAAATAAGGGGGAAATTGCAGGTCAGTGTAGACACATCTGGATAATTAGGAAAAATCCCAGGCCAGAGTAAGCGAGTCTGAGGAATACGGGAAACATTCAATGTCAGGGTAGGCATAGCTGGGGAATTAAGAAGACGTGCCAGGCAAAGGTAGACAATCCTGAGTACCTAAGGAGATATCCCATGTCAGAAGAGACATCCTTGAGGTTTCATAGAAATACAGGTCAGCAAAAACATATGGGAAATAAGGGAGACATTCCGTGTCAGTGTAGGCACACTGGAGGGACTAGGGAAACCTCCCAGGTCAGTGTAGACACTTCTGAAGAATAAGGGTATAATAGCAGATCAGAGTCGACATATTGGGGAATCAGGAAGATTTCCCAGGTCAAAGTAAACACACCTGGGGAACTGGGGAGACATCCCAGGTATAGATACACCTGGGGAAATTTAGTAACATCCTAGGTGAGGGCAGACACACCTGGGAAACAAGATAGGCATGCCAGGTCAGGGTAGACACACCTGAGGAACATAGGAGCCTTCCCAGAAGACAGTAGACACATCCATATCTTAAGGTGTGTAACTTGTTCAGAGAAGACACATCTGGAGAATTAAGGAGACATCATTGGTTAGTTTAGACAAAGTGGGGAATTAGGAAGACATCCAAATCAGGGTAGAAGCCCTTGGGGCATTATAGAAACATACCAGTTCAGTGTAGAAACATGTGGGAATAAGGGAGATACACAAAGTCGGTGTAGACAGACCCGTGGAATTAGGGAGACATCCCAGGGCAAAATAGTAGCACCAGAGCAATTACGGAAACAACCCTGGTAAAGTAGACACACCCATGAATTAGGAAATCCCAGGTCAGAGTACACACATCCAAATTAGGGAGATCTCTCATGTCAGAGAGAACACCCGTGGGAAATAAGGGAGACATTCTAGGTCAGTGTAGATGTGCCTGAAAAATTAGGGAGGCATCCTGGGTCAGTGTAGACACACAAAGATTAAAAAGAAGATAGTTCAGGGGAGACATCTCAGGACAAGGTAGAAACACATGGAAAAGTAGGGAGATATTCCAGGTCGGAGCATACACACCTTGTGAATTAGGGAGACATCTCACATCAGGAAAGACACACTTGGGGAATATGGGAGACATCCTTTGTCAGAGTAGACATTCCTGAAAATCATGGAAATAACCACAGTCAGAAACCACAACTCAGAAAATAAAGGGACTTCCCAGTTCAGTGTACATGCACTTGGGGAATAAGAGAGATATCCCAGGTAATAGTAGACATACCTGGGAATTAAGGAGACTTCCTAGCTCAGGGTAGACATACCTGGGAACTAGGGAGACATCCCAGGTCAGGGTAAACACATCTGGGGAATTAGGGAGACATGCAAGGTCAGCATAGGTAAAACTGGATTATTAGGGAGGCATCCAAGGTCATAGTAGAAACATCTGGGGAATTAGCAAGACCTCCCAGGTCAGGTAGTCACACTGGGAAGTAAGGAACATCACAGATCTGGGTAAATATGCCTGTAGAATTATACACACATCCCACTTCACTGTAGATGAACCCGGGAAATTAGGGAGACATATCAGGTCAGTGTAGACACAACTAGGGAATTAGAGAAAGAGCCCAGGTTGAAGTAGTCACACCTGGGGAATTATGGAACCATCCTAGGTTGGGTTGACACACCTGGGGAACTAGAGAGGCATCCCAGAAAGAGTAAAGCAGTTGGGGAATTAAGGAGAAATTTCGGGTTAGAGTAGACGCTTCTGGGGAAATAGGGAGGCGTCCCAGGTAAGCTTAGACATACTTGGGTGATTTGGGAGAAATCTTATTCAGTGGAGACAAAGGGTGGTATTAGGGTGACATCCCAGATCAAAGCAGACACATGTGGGGAATTAGGGCAGAGGCCACAGGTCAGGGTAGACACACATGGGTAATTAGGGAGACATGCCAGGCTAGAGCAGACACCTCAGGAATAAGGGGGTATTCCCAAATCAGAGTCTTCACACCTAAGAAATAAGGAAGATGTCCCAGGACAGTGTGGACACACTTTCTCTGATTCTTCCTGTACTGCTCCCCGTGCACATGGAGTTTAAATTCTCCTCAGATAGGCTGTCCTTTTTAAGGGTAACATCTGGTCATTTGGGATCTTCGAAACATCTGGAAGTCTGTAATGGCTAGAGAATCTAATCTCAAAACACTACAGTTGATAAAGCTTCAGGAGACGAATACCATAAGCTGCCTCTTCACCTCCTTTACTCGTGGGACCAGCTCATTACAGAATGCGCAGTTGTCATGGTAACAGGTGCCAGACAGGAGGCAAAAATTCCAAAAAGCTTGGAGAAGATAGTTTTATAAGTCACTCCGGGCTGCCAGTGACTTAAACCTGATTCTTTCTCACTTAAGCAGCAAACAAGGTGTTTTTTTTTTTGCTTGCATTTTTGAAAAGGCCACGTTAGTACCAATTCCAGGCAGAGCTGCAGTCAGGGCTCAGTAGTATCATGAGGCCCACAGTCTCTTTAGCACATAGTTCTGCCTTCTTGATTAAAGTCATTGTCAAGCTTCACGTGTCATCACCTGAAAGGTTCAAGCTCAGATCATCATTAATATCAGCAGGCCTAGACTTTAAACAAAAAAATTACCAGTCATTTTACGAAAAATACTACGCAAGAAGAATTATTGAAACAAGAAGTTCAATAACATACTGTTTTCCACAGTGACTGCACCAATTTACATTCCCACCAACAGTGTGGGAGGGTTCCCTTTTCCCCACATCCTCACTGTAGTTGGTTAATTTTAATGAACAGGGAGTTAACCCCACAAAGCAATAAAGCCACGACCTCCCCCCAGACAGAGGCTCCCCTCAGCAGGAACCAGGATTCTCAGCATCTGCTTCCCCTGCCCCAGCCTTGTTGCTGTAAATGAGCTTCGTAAGTGTGCTCGGGCCAAAGGAATGTCATTTTACAAGTAGGTAACAGAAAGTCGTGATCCTAATACAAATGTTATATTATTGGAGGATACTGCAGCAGTATTGGGAGTGACAATAGCAGCCACTTGTATGGGCCTTACTTCTATAACAGGCAATCCACTGTATGACAGCCTAGGTTCTTTGGGTGTGGGCACCTTATTAGGTGTGGTCTCAGCATTCCTCATCTACACTAACACAGAAGCACTCTTAGGGCGATCCATCCAGCCAGAACAAGTACAACTTGTTCTTACTTGAACTCCTGGAGAATGACCCATCAGTAAGGGCAATTCATGATGTTAAAGCCACAGATCTAGGATTAGGGAAGGTAAGATTTAAGGCAGAAGTAGATTTCGATGGACGAGTTGTTACAAGATCATATTTGGAAAAACAAGATTTTGACCAAATGCTACAAGAAATTCAAGAAGTGAAGACTCCTGAAGAACTAGAGACCTTTATGCTTAAACATGGAGAAAATATGATTGATACTTTAGGAGGTGAAGTAGATAGACTTGAGAAGGAACTGAAAAAACGAAATCCTGAAGTTTGACATGTAGGTTTGGAGATATGATAAACTTGATGGAATGAATCACCTTGGAGGGAGCCTTGGAAACAAGTTTGCCAAGACTACTTTCCCACACTGAAGGGGTCAATGCCATTCAGAAGCCGTTTTGTTTTGTTTTAAGATAGAGGAAATATTTATGTAAAGGACAATTCAACAGTCCACAGAACTAAAACAACTTCTCACCTCTAAGAGACATATTACAAGTTGAATCAATTTGGAAACATGTTTTTATGTTTCAACAGGAAACATTTTGGTTACTTATATCGTTCATAATTTCTCATTTTAGCCTGTCAGTGTGTACTGTACCTTGCAATCATGTTTCCTTTCTTCACACTGGTAAAAAATAAGGGGCATCCGTAAGGTTATGATTTTTGATTTTGTTGCCAGTGAAGATTTCACTCCATCAAAACCTGTCAATGTTGAACATTCTGGCTAAATCTTGGTTTGCGGTTTTTTAAAACAGTCACTCCGTTCCAAAGTCTGTCATTCCTTATAGAATGTAAAAATTATTTTAACATACATTGTATTTTTTGCCCTGAGCACTAAGAGAAACGCTCTCCTAACCTAGTTATCCATAAATGTTCATTCCAGGAAGGGCTTTGTTACTGAATTGAAGGAAGAGATTTCAGTACACTCTTTTAGGTCATGCTACTTGCCATTTTGTAAGATTTCTTTTCTCTTCTTTGCTTTTTTTTCCTTATTTAGTTTAATTTTCCTAGTGGTAGGAAATATGAAATAGCCCTAGATGTTTCCATGGGCCAGTGTGATGACTGGTTTTTTGTTTTTGTCTTTTAACTGGCTTCAGTGCCATAATGTGTATCTACTAGGAGACAATGCATTTATAAGCATTTTAACATTCTGTAAAGTGGACTAGAAATATTTATAATTTTACGGACAGGACAGCATTTTATTTTTAATTTCTTTTAAAAGAGGCACTACTTAACTTATGTAAATCTGAACTGTGGGATATTTCTTGCTTTAAGAGATAGAGAAGTAAACCTCTTATGTGGAAACTTATGGCCATGACTTTTGTATAATATCATAGTCAGTAGTGTGTCTGTAACATGAGTTTCTTGCAGTTACAAATGGGCACTTAGCATAATGTATGATTATAACATTATGTGATAAGTAGCTTTCTAATGATCATAAGGTAATATATATATAATTTTCAATTACCGGTAATTGAAAATTTAGTGCAAAACTACAGCTGTGTCTCCATTCATAAAAAGAATTCATATGCACTTTAAATTGTTCAGATACCAGTGAGAATTGTCCATGCAAGAGTGGTAGCTGGGTGAATAATCTCTTTGCCGGGTAAGTGAGTGCTTAAAGACCTAGGTCAGTGTCTAAAAACGTATTTAGATTGAAGTTTATGAATTATAGCAAATTATAATGCTGGAAACAAAAAATGAATTTTTTTTTTTTTTTTTAGAAATTTCATGTAATGACTGAAACATTTATATTAACATATTTCCATACAAATAACCAAATGAAAGTTTAGTGTTAGTTGTTTTGTTTGTTTGTTTGTTTATACTGCAGGTTCTTATTAGTCATCAATTTTATACACATCAGTGTACACATGTCAATCCCAATCGCCCAATTCAGCACACCACCATCCCCACCCCACCGCAGTTTTCCCCCCTTGGTGTCCATATGTCTGTTCTCTACATCTGTGTCTCAACTTCTGCCCTGCAAACCGGCTCATCTGTACCATTTTTCTAGGTTCCACATACATGCGTTAATATACGATATTTGTTTTTCTCTTTCTGACTTACTTCACTCTGTATGACAGTCTCTAGATCCATCCACGTCTCAACAAATGACTCAATTTTGTTCCTTTTTATGGCTGAGTAATATTCCATTGTGTATATGTACCACAACTTCTTTATCCATTCATCTGTCGATGGGCATTTAGGTTGCTTCCATGACCTGACTATTGTAAATAGTGCTGCAATGAACATTGGGGTGCATGTGTCTTTTTGAATTATCGTTTTCTCTGGGTATACACCCAGTAGTGGGATTGCTGGATCATATGGTAAATCTATTTTTAGTTTTTTAAGGAACCTCCATACTGTTCTCCATAGTGGCTGTATCAATTTACATTCCCACCAACAGTGCAAGAGGGTTTCCTTTTCTCCACACCCTCTCCAGCATTTGTTGTTTGTAGATTTTCTGATGATGCCCATTCTAACTGGTGTGAGGTGATACCTCATTGTAGTTTTGATTTGCATTTCTCTAATAATTAGTGATGTTGAGCATCTTTTCATGTGCTTCTTGGCCATCTGTGTGTCTTCTTTGGAGAAATGTCTATTTAGGTCTTCTGCCCGTTTTTGGATTGGGTTGTTTGTTTCTTTAATATTGAGCTGAATGAGCTGTTTATATATTTTGGAGATTAATCCTTTGTCCGTTGATTCGTTTGCAAACATTTTCTCCCATTCTGAGGGTTGTCTTTTCGTCTTGTTTATGGTTTCCTTTGCTGTGCAAAAGCTTTGAAGTTTCATTAGGTCCCATTTGTTAATTTTTGTTTTTATTTCCATTACTCTAGGAGGTGGATCAAAAAAGATCTTGCTGTGATTGATGTCAAAGAGTGTTCTTCCTATGTTTTCCTCTAAGAGTTTTATAGTGTCCGGTCTTACATTTAGGTCTTGAATCCATTTTAAGTTTATTTTTGTGTATGGTGTTAGGGAGTGTTCTAATTTCATTCTTTTACATGTAGCTGTCCAGTTTTCCCAGCACCACTTATTGAAGAGACTGTCTTTTCTCCATTGTATATCTTTGCCTCCTTTGTCATAGATTAGTTGACCATACGTGCGTGGGTTTATCTCTGGGCTTTCTATCTTGTTCTATTGATCTATGTTTCTGTTTTTGTGCCAGTACCATATTGTCTTGATTACTGTAGCTTTGTAGTATAGTCTGAAGTCAGGGAGTCTGATTCCTCCAGCTCCGTTTTTTCCCCTCAAGACTGCTTTGGCTATTCGGGGTCTTTTGTGTCTTCATACAAATTTTAAGATGATTTGTTCTAGTTCCGTAAAAAATGCCATTGGTAATTTGATAGGGATTGCATTGAATCTGTAGATTGTTTTGGGTAGTATAGTCATTTTCACAATATTGATTCTTCCAATCCAAGAACATGGTATATCTCTCCATCTGTTGGTATCATCTTTAATTTCTTTCATCAGTGTCTTATAGTTTTCTGCATACAGGTCTTTTGTTTCCCTAGGTAGGTTTATTCCTAGGCATTTTATTCTTTTTGTTGCAATGGTAAATGGGAGTGTTTCCATAATTTCTCTTTCAGATTTTTCATCATTAGTGTATAGGAATGCAAGAGATTTCTGTGCATTAATTTTGTATCCTGCAACTTTACCAAATTCATTGATTAGCTCTAGTAGTTTTCTGGTGGCATCTTTAGGATTCTCTATGTATAGTATCATGTCATCTGCAAAGAGTGACAGTTTTCCTTCTTCTTTTCCAATTTGTATTCCTTTTATTTCTTTTTCTTCTCTGATTGGCATGTCTAGGACTTCCAAAACTATGTTGAATAATAGTGGTGAGAGTGGACATCCTTGTCTCATTCCTGATCTTAGAGGAAATGCTTTCAGTTTTTCACCATTGAGAATGATGTTTGCTGTGGGTTTGTCATATATGGCCTTTATTATGTTGAGGTAGGTTCCCTCTATGCCCACTTTCTGGAGAGTTTTTATCATAAATGGGTGTTGAATTTTGTCAAAAGCTTTTTCTGCATCTATTGAGATGATCATATGGTAAATAATGAATATTTGATTAAAGGATTAAAAAAAAAAAAGATGCTCTGAGGTCTGAAGCATGTACTTGAGGTAGGGAGACCAGCACTGGTTAAACTGATGAAAGGGAACGTGGAGCTGGACGTGTAAAACCCTTCTGAAGGATGTTTCAGAACCACAAGTGCAGTTACTCCAGTGAAGTACTGCAGAGAGGAATGGTTGCTTGTCTTGGAGGGACCATGAAATCAGGTGCCACTTTGTCATGATGCTCCCAAGGAAAACTGGGAGCTATATGGGTGACCCACTGCCCTTCTGAGGTCATAGCTGGAGTTGTAATTCTGTAGGAGATGGAACATGGTTTCCCATTAGAATAGAAGCAGTCACTCATGTCCCTTCTTTCATCTTTCAAAATATTGATTGAATGACACTGAAAGCCCAGTACACTGCTAGGCAGTAGCCTCTATAAAAGAAGCTCTGTGACGGCTTCCCCAGCCTCTTCCTAGCTCTATTATGACAAAACTTGGAAGAGATCAAAAGATGATTTTTTCACCTAAGGACTGGTGATGCAACCAGGCAAAAGGTTATCAGTCTTCCGGTCGCATCTATAAGGATGCCGTAGCCCTGCCTTAGAGTTTATTGTCCATCCAACCAGCCATTCAATAAATGTTGAGCACCTACTGTATACCAGGCCCTGGGCTAGGCATTGTCCTTGAGGAGATTATAGTCCAACAGGGAGACAGTCATGGAAACAGACTGAATTGTCAGAACTCCTGGTTTCAGGCAACAGAAACACAGTTCCAAACGCCAAAGGTCAAGGGGGCATGTGTTGGTCAAGGACAGTGAGAAGGGGTTCTGATCTAATTGTTCTCTGTGTCCCCCAAGTTCCACCCTTCACCCTTCCCTGCCCTGATCTGTCTTGGAAAGCTGGTCCCAGCTCTGCCTCAAAGCACTTCCTCACCATCAGGTGGGTTCATGGGGAGGGGAGGGGTAGGCGGGGAGTTGGCAGGAGATTGGAGGGTGGGAGGAGAGGGAAGTTGGGGTATTTCTCCTGTTTCTGTCCTGCTGGGCTGTGGCTCTGGCAGAGGCTGCATTTCTCTAAGGCCACAGACCCTGCCCATGGATGCTCTCCCCAGGCAACAGCTCTCCCTGGCTTCCAGAAACGTTGTTTCCTCACTTGTCATTCAGATGATCCCAGAGATAGACTTCCTATTCTTGCTAGTCCCTGAAGTGGGAGGCAACTGAATAAGGGTACACATAGAGGAAAAAGAAGGTAGCTAACCAAGGCAACCTATAGACTCAGTGCAATCCCCATCAAAATACCAATGGCATTTTTCACAGAACTAGAACAAATAATTTTAAATTTTATATGGAAACACAAAAGACCCCAGAATAACCAAAACAGTCTTGAGAAAGGAGAACAGAGCTGGAAAAATCATGTTCCCTGGCTTTAGGCTATATTACAATGCTACAGTAATCAAAACAGTATGGTACTGGCACAAAACCAGACACATAGATCAATGGAACAGGATAGAAAGCCCAGAAATAAACCCATGCACTTACGGTCAATCAATCTACAACAAAGGAGGCAAGAAAATACAATGGACAAAAGACAGTCTCTTCAATAAGTGCTGCTGGGAAAACTGGACAGCTACATGTAAAAGAATGAAATTAGAACGTTCTCTAACACCATACACAAAAATAAACTCAAAATGGGTTAAAGACCTAAATGTAAAACTGGATACTCTAAAACTCCTAGCAGAAAACATAGGCAGAACACTCTTTGACATAAATCGCAGCAATATTTTTTTGGATCCATCTCTTAAAGTAAAGGAAATAAAAACAAAAATAAGCAAATGGGACCTAATTAAACTTCAAAGCTTCTGCACAGCAAGGGAAACCATAAACAAAACAAAAAGACAACCTACTAAATGGGAGAAAATATTTGCAAATGATATGACCAATAAGGTATTAATATCCAACATATATAAACAACTCATACAACTCAACATCAAAAAAAAATCCAATTAAAAAACGGGCAGAACACCTAAATATTTTTCCAAAGAGGAAATGCAGATGGTCAACAGGCACATGAAAATATGCTCAACATCGCTAATCATCAGGGAAATGCAAATCAAAAACCACAAAGAGATATCACCTCACACCTGTCAGAATGGCTATCATCAAAAAGAACACAAATAACAAATGTTGGAGAGGATGTGGAGAAAAGGAAACCCTTGTACACTGTTGATAGCAATGTAAATTGGTGCAGCCACTGTACGGAGGTTTCTCAAAAAACTAAAAATGGACCTAGCAATTTCACGCCTGGATAGATATAGATATATAGATATAGATATAGATAGATATAAAATATGTAAAACAAAAGCAGTAATTTGAAAAGATACATGCACCCCTATGTTCACAGCAGCATTGTTCACAATTGCCAAGATACGGAAGCAATCTAAGTGTCCATCAACAGATGAGTGGATAAAGAAGATGTGGTGTATATATATATATATACTATTTTATATGGAAACACAAAAGACCCCAGAATAGCCAAAACAATCTTGAGAAAGAAGAACAGAGCTGGAAGAATCATGCTCCCTGTATATATATATATATACAGCAGAATACTACTCAGCCATAAAAAGAATGAAATGTTGCCATTTGCAGCCACATGGATGGACTTGGAGGGCATTATGCTGAGTGAAGTAAGTCAGACAAAGACAAATGTACAATATCACTTATTTTCGGAATCTAAAACATGCAACAAACTAGTGAATATAACAAAAAAGAAGCAGGCTCACAGATATAGAGAACAAACTAGGGGTTACCAGTGGGAGGGAGGGGCAATTTAGGGGTAGGAGAGTGGGAGGCACAAACTACTGGGTGTAAGATTGGCTCAAGGATGTATGTACAACACGGGGAATATGGCTAATATTTTGTAATAGCTGTCAATGGAAAGTAACTTTTAAAATTGTATTAAAAAAATTGTGCCTACAAGATTAGAGGACAGAGTCTCAAAAAAAGAAAAAGAGAGAGAGAGAGAAGGCAGTTAAATTTTGCTGCAGAATGAAGGGATTTTGTAGGAAAGCTAGAAAGTAAAGTTCTCAAGGATGTAGAAGCCACATGTAAGATGTACTGATGAAGGAGGACTTCCTCCTGCAGGGAGAGAAGGGGGAAGGCAGTGAAGGATCACTGTGGCCTCTGTTAATGCTCTTGGGTGATGCATCCAAGAGCAGAAGTTGAGCACTGCGGGGAGAGTGATGGGACTCAGGGACAAAGCCCCAGAGGAGGTCAGGGCAGCATCCTCGCAGCCCTGAGGCTAAGAGCAGGGACCCCAGACCCTGCCTGCCTGGGTCACTCCAGGCTCTGACACTTGTTAGAGTTAAGACCTTGGGTGAGTCGCTTGGGCACAGAGAAGAAGACGCTGGTGGTGGATGAGGCGGTGCTGAGCGTCCCCCACTCCAGCCTCCCTGGCGTCCACAGAGGAGGCTTCGGAGTCAGCTGGCTGCTGCTTCGCCAGGTCCCCAGGTGAAGGGTGGGGTGCACCCTTGTGAAGTGCACCCCAGTCCAGCTGGACCTTCTCCCTGGGAAGGGGAGGCTCCTGAAATGGGGTATGGGTGCTCCTGTCCTGGACCCCTGAGGGCCTGGCCTGGACAGTGGGAGAGAATGGACCCTGAAGCTCCCCTCCCTGACCGAGTGACCTGAGGGGAGTCTGCACCACGGAGACCTGACTGTCCAGGCAGAGCCCTGAGCTCTTTAAACAGGGCACAGGGCAGTTGAGCCATGCTGGCCTGGAGGCCTGGGCCATGGGGCCCGGGAGGAGCTGACCTCAGGAGGGCAGGCTCCTCACGTGGCGTCGGGTGGGGACCTCCCTGGATGTGCTCCTGGGTCACCTGCTTGCCCTGCGTGAGGTCCAGGTGCCCAGGAACGCACGCCCTCATAGAGGCGGTACCGCAAGCTCCAGTCTTCCTTACAGAGAGACAAAGGGTCCTTTGATGACACCATCCATGTCAAACATTTGGTTCAGAGCCTCAACTTGAAGGAGAGTCTGACGGGAAAGCACGTGCTGTATTAGGAAGCCCAGGAGAAATGAGTTCTATGATAAGTCGGTGCCATAGCACCTGCCCACAGGGACATGCCCCTACATCTGCCCTGTAAGACACTCCGTGCTTCTGTCAGGAATGGCTGCAGAACCACAGGTCACCCCATGACTCACTGGGGCCTGGAGCTCTGACTTCTGTGGAAACAACAGCTGACATATGACGGGTCCAGATCCAGGAAAAGAGAACTGGTCTGGAGCCTTCTAGCACCCTCCTTACTGCAGAGATGGGCAAACCACCACCTGAGCTTATCTGCCCCAGCCTGTGGGTCCTTGGACCCTCTCGGGGCCTCTCTGGAGGCCTGCACCCCAGAAAGCTCAGGTGGTCCAGTCTGAAGTGCCTCCATCCTAGACCCAGAAGCCGGGGCTCCTGGAGATCACTGAGTGCTTGTCAGCGTTGACGTGAGGGTCACCTTGACACTGCTGCTTCTCTGTCTTCTCACCTTTCCGAAGAAAGGACCAGAAGTTACTGACTCTCAGGCTGCAATTTCTCTCCTTATTTTAAATGAAAGAGTGATATACTACTTTCTTGGCATTCCTGAAATGCATAATTAGAAGTATAACTGGGTATTTACTTTCTAGATCATCATCCCAGATTTGGACACAAGTGTCTGTGTATCTGCACTTCCTGGGGCCCTTTCAGGAGCTGCCTCTCAAGGACGGACTCAGATGTCTACAGCATAAATGTTGATGCTCTTTCAAAAAGATGAAGTTGATGCCTGAGTGTGAAAACACACTATTGCATTCCTGGACTATATCGTTGAGACATTTTATCTGACACCCAGGTGGACAATTGTTCCTAGAAGTGAAAGTCAAGTTAGAGGCCATTGTGCCTGTAAATCACCCATAAATAGAGAGAGATCTGACCTTCCACAGTAGTCAGCATTGACTTCTGAGTGTGCAGATATGGGGAATGCTCATTTTTAAATGTTTCAGCAGGACAAGAGTCAGACTAGCTCTGCATCCCAATACTCCTTTCCAATGACAACTTTCCTTCATGGAGTCTGGGTCTGGTGCACATTGAGAAGAGGCATCCCATGTCTGGCTGGTTAGATCTGCACGAGATTCTGGACACAGCATCTTGTCTGCCCCACGATAAGCTTCACCAGGTGGTGTCAGAGATCATGGAAGCGTGGAAGGGAAGGGCTGTTTGAGGGAACGGTGTGTTTGGACTTAACACTGAGAGGGAGGACAGTTGACACACGGATCTTGTGAAATGCATTAAGTGGCTTGTCTTTGTGACCAATAATAAAAGCAATGACTGTTAAGGAGAGTCCAGCAGCACAAAAGCTACTTAAAATATCATCAAACATTCCTTGTGGTCTCTCCTGGCTGCTGTGGCATAAATGTTTTAAAAAGCAATTTGCATCTCCCTTCTATATGGAACTGCCTGTCGTCTTTTTGTTTTTAAATTTTATGTTTGTAACATCCAGTTACTTATGGATCTCATGGACCTGAAATTCACTTGTTTGAAATCATCTGAGTTCTCTTCCTAATCTTGTTGGGGACCACCTGTACCCAGCTGAACTCTCTCTCTCAAATTTAGTCTCATTCATCTTGAATTATGTAGTTATAAATGGAAATGGCTCTCAACGCTTGGAAACATCCTCTGGGACCACTCCTGGGACAGTGACTGCCCCCAAAGTCCACTCCTCTGCTTTGTGCTGTAACAATAGAGCTCCCAAGTTTTAGCGGGATGCCAGTTCTTCCAGAATGGACTACAATTCCCAGCCTCCCTTGCAGCAAGGTATGGTCACATGACAAGTTGTAGCCCATGGCATGAGAGAGGAAATTATGTGTACTACTTCCGGTTTGCCCCTAAAGCCTGCCCTCCCTTCCTCTCCCTTCCCCCGGATGGAAGTGGATGCGTGTCCGGCCATCTTGGATCACGAGGAGGATGAGGATCTGCCAGAGCTGCTGGAGCAACGACGTAGAGCTGAGGCCTCACAGGGTGGGGTCGGCACACTGTGGTCCATACGTCCGGCCACAGCTTATGCCTGGATTGTGGATAACAGAAATTCCCCGTTTTGTTTAAGCTGCTCTTATTCGGGACCCCTGTCCCCGCAGCGGAATTTGTCTCCTGGGGGATGCACCTGCTCACACGCCGAGCCACACAGACTCCTCCGAGCCCAGATGGCCTCTCTCCCCCCAGGGAAGCGGGTTGGTTTGTCCTCCGTGGAAAGAGGGAAGGACGGGGGCGTGATGGTCCCAGGGTGCTGCAGGAAGCTTGGTCTGGTGTCTGTGGTTCAAGTCCATTTAATCACAGAACGAGTCCTCCGCCTCTTCTTTTCCATCTTCACTTCTTTCCGTGCACTGTAAAAGCATCAGATAATGTAGGACACTTACGGAGCACAGCCTGTGGGCCTGGCACTGTGCTAACGTGTCCTGTGAATGACCTCACTGATCCTCACAGCAGTCCTGTGGGGAGGTGACACTTCCATCCCCATCCTACAGGTGTGGAAACTGGGGCCCAGAGACCCCCCAGTACACCACAGAGCCCGTAAGGGGGCAGGGCATGAGGGCCGGTGGTCTGGCTCCAAAGCCCCCTGACTTTGTGCACAGAGAAATCCTGCCAGTGTCCCCTGTAAATGCAGAGGGAGCTGGTACCTGGCCTCTGTTTATGGTGCGTTTCTTTCGTAAAATAGGCCCTCAGCCCACAGTTCCCAGATGGTACTTCCAGAGGGCTTCTCTTGATCATCCCCATTGTACAGGATGTGGGAAAACAGCTCTAAGGGTCCATCGGAGTGCCTGAGAGACTGTGACAGCCCCACCGCCCTTGGGCAGGGTGTGGGCAGCCTGGCCCCATGGCCCTAACCAGCTGGGACCCACCATCTCCCACTGCCCAGGGTGGGGAGAGGGGGCTAAGACAGTGTTTAGCACCCACCTGGGGGCCCTGGAAGTGGCTCAGGCAGCTCCTTATGCTACTTTCTCTTCACTCCCCCGAACCCCACTCTGCGGCCCCTCCTTAGGGGAGCAAAGGAAGAGCTCCCTCAACCCAAGGCTCCCAGCCAAGGAGTTAAAGAGAACCTAGGACAGACGCCAAGGATGGATTAGAAGCCCAGTCAGACTGATGGGAAATTCTGCCAATTGCAGAATCGCAGGGGCTGAGGGGACGAGCCTTAACCCACGGGTGATGCCCTTGCTGTGTTCATGGGGTCTACAGGCATTTCCTCCAGAGTAAGGGGGCAGGGACCCCAGCAGGGTCTGCTAAGTGAGGGAGGACGTACCCCCGCTGTCCCAACAAACCTGCCCTCGGCCTCCACAGGGACCAGAGCAACCCTCTCTGGGGTTCTTCCTCTTCACTCAAGTTAGTGGTCTTCCACTGGGCAGTGACCCTGCAGCCTTTCAACAGCTGGAACCAGCAGCTGCTCCAGATGCATGAAAGGGCAGTTATGCGCCTGCAGCTTCCGCATGGGCTCTGTGTCCAGGAGGCTGGGAGGGGCTCTTGTCCAGGGAGCTGGGGTTCTGGGCTAGACAGACACGCTCTGTCACAATGCCTGGTTTGGGATAAAAGCACATTAAGTGTGGATCTCAGTCTACCGTCTTAGGTGTGCTAGAAAATAACATTTAGGGTTGCCTTTCCGTAACGGAAGCTCATTTCTATTTGAGGCCCCCCTTTGTGTCTTTGGTGGAGATGTCATCTCAGCCCATTCAGGCACCTGCCTCCTTTTCCCTGGTGCTCTAAGTTCTGCAAAGGTGAGGTGAGCAACTTTTTTTCTTATTTATATACAAGACCTTTTAAATACATTGATGTGTGTGGCAAATTTCCAGACATATGATTGTGAGCCAAATCAGAACACGCGAGCCCCCTCCCCTGCATCCAGGGTGGGCTGGGGGATGGGCAGTGACAGCAAAGGTGGCCGGGTCCTGCCCTGCCCTCCGTGCTCCCGACCCTTCACTGCTCGCCCCAGGATCTGTTACATACACTCACTTTCTGCCTCGTCAGCCCAAGTCACCGTCTGAGATGCTGACTGGTGTGTGGGCCACGTGGCGCTGTGACCTTGTGGGAGGGACGTCTGGCCTCACTGGGATGTCATCACTCCCATGAGGCCCTCAGACGTCGGTCCTTGCAGGTCTCTGTGAGTCCTCCTCCCCCGGGGCCTCTCCAGGACCTCTCTGCCCCTCCCACATGATCCCAGGAAATGGGGGGCCTCCAGCTGCTCCCACCCCCTCTGAGGAGGCCTGGGGACCCCGTGACCAGACTCATGACTCTGTCTGGATGCTCCGCAAGGAGCTACTCTCCTGCTGCCCGTAAAGGTGCCCACTGAGCTGGGGCCTGGGTCGGGGGCAGGGGGGGCAACTCAGCCTCAGATCGGGTGCTGGGTCACCCCAGACTGATCTCCAGGGCCGATAATTCCGCTATGGGAAGGTCCCCAATACCCCATTGGCAGGATAATACTGTGAGGAAGTGACCGATGTTTTCTAGGCTTGGGCATCTCTTTTACCACCCCGCCACTCCACCCTGGTCATTGCCCTGGAGGCTTCTGCTCCAGAGGAAGTACTGTGGGAGAAACAGAGAACAAAGGAATAATATTACTTTTTAAAGGGGTTTTTCTCAAATACATTGTCCTGCTGTGACACAGAGAAACTTGGGAGAATATCTTCAGAGTCAGTTGCTTCCCAGCCCAAATAGGTCAAGATTATCTCTGGGGTGGAGAAGAAAAATAATCCAGAAGAAAGAGGAGAGGCACAAGAAGGGGTCTTGCACCCAACACCTCCCCGAAGTCAGCTCTAAAATGGAAAGTGCCAGGCACCCCTGATAAATTTGGGGTCTGAAAACAGAGGGGACTTGGGTTTGCTTCCTGCCTGGGATTCTGGAAGCAGTAACCTCACAGGAGCCCACACGACCAGAGTGAGGTCAGGGAGAGAGGAGGTGGCTGGTGGGGCCTCAGGGCAGAGGGGACCCAGGGGAGACCCATACATCCTGGTATGTGGAGAAGAATGAGGGCACCCAGGTCCCGTAGAGGACAAAGTCCTACAGCAAAGGAAGGGACAGGGCATGAAGAGAGCTGTGCTGGATCAGGGATGTGACACCAGGAGAGCTGTGCTGGGTCAGGGGGTGAGATACCAGGAGAGCTGTGCTGGGTCAGGGGGTGTGGCACAAGGACAGCTGTTCTGGGTCACGGGGTGTGACACAAGGACAGCTGTGCTGGCTCAGGGGGTGTGACAGTATCAGACACACTGAACATTGTAGGACCAGACCCTGAACGGGCGTGGGCATGGTCCGAAGATGGCAGCTAGGGTGGTGACGGCTGAAAGTCCCACCCCCACCCCAAGTGACCCCGCTTGGAGGCACCTAAGAGGGGAGGGAGAATGCTCCCCAACTGTCTCAAAAAAAGTCTACCGCCCTGCATTGATACTATTCACCTGGAATTGAGTCTGTTGTTTTCTGCCATTAGGCACAGAGAGGGCTCTAGAGAGAAACTATATTTAGTCATTAAAGAATCTAGTTATTTTACACACTTGAGTTGATGGCTTAGAAATCTGTGCCACTTGAGAGTGCTTTGGGAGAAATGGTTATGTGCAGCGTAACAAATGTGAACTTTGCTTTAGAGCCCAGGAGGAACAAAACCAGTTTTGGTTTCTTCACCAGGAAGTAGGGTTTGCCCAGGGCCGAGGAGGCTTTTCTGGGTCTGACACCATCTTGAATCTGGAGGGCGGGTTCAGGGGGGACCTTCAGCCACTTTAGGGTGGGCAAAGGGGCTACTCACCCAAGTCCCGGGAGTAGCTGAGCTGGGAGGAGATGGGAGAAGCAGAGGAGAGATGGAGGGAAGAGGAGGAAGAGAGAAAAGGAGGAAGAGAGACAGCTGGGCTGGGAGGAGGGGCGTTGGGTTGGGGAGACACAGGTGAGGTACCGACCCTTTCCTCGGCCTCCTGACTTGGGAGCAGCTGCCTCCCTACCATGTGGGAGCAGGGAGGACACTTCCGATTGGAGGAGGAAAACCTGGCAGAGCTTCTCCATCAGACTCATGAAAGGTGTTGTCATCCGTTGGTTCCTGCATGCACTCAGGGGAGTTTCATCGTCATCCACTATGGCCCTGACGCTGCTGATAAATGGCGGGTGAGGATGACGTGGTCCCTGCCCTCTTAGGAAACAGCCAGCGAGCAATAAAATGAGAAGAAAGCCAAGACGCTTTTAGATAGTGATAGCTGCTACAACAGGAAAAGGACAGCGGTGAGACAGAGAATAAGGTGGGCACCACTCTCATGGGGTCAGAGGAGGTCTCTGTGAACTGACTTTGGGGCTGAGAATGGAAGCAGAGAAGGAGCCAGCCATGTCAATGTATCAGGAGGAACGTTCTAGACAGAGGGAAGAGCAAATGCAAAGTTCCATGAGATAAAGTGTGGAGACTTTGACAAGCTGAGGGAACTTGTGTGCCACGAAACCTCTTGACCACTGCGCACGTCTCTGTCCCCTCTGCCCCCCCCCACCGAGTGCTCAGAGCTGAGCTGGGGGCCGAGGGTGTCGGTGTGTCGTTCCCATGGGCAGCAGTGCAGCATCAGCGCACCTGCCCCAGGACCATCTCTGCAGCTGGCGTCTTGTTGCTGCTCTTCCACTGTGGGGTCAGATATTTACAGCACTTGAATAAACAGCGGACAACGTCCTTCATTCTTTACACTGCTGAGGGCCTCACGGGAACATCCCCTGGAGATTAAAACGTGCCTGGACCCCCTGACTTAGGGGCAGAGTGATCAGACCCTGGAGCAAGTGATGCTGGTGCTTTGCCTGGGGCTCCCTCGACCACTTCAGAGAGCCCTGACCTGTGTGCTCCCTCCAGGGCGTCTCACACCCGCATCCACACCTGTCCAGGTACAGACCGCTGGGCATCCTGGCCAGTACTGTGGCAGGGTTGGGGGCTCCTGGGGGTTCCCAGCAAGGAGATGCGGAGCTGGTTGAGAGAGGGATGGGAGAAGAGCAGGCTTGGGGGAGCAGGTGGGGATGGAGTGTGCTGGCGGGAGCGAATAATCCCCACATTAGGCCATCAACACCGTCTCTCACTGCGAATCTCACACCGGGCCGCGAACACCTTCATCCACTCTGGCTGTTTCCACTGGTCCCTCCCAGAGAGGAGCTGGGAGCCCTGTGAACACGTGAAAGTCTGCATCTGGGTGGATGTAACTCAAGCGCTCCATGGAAATTTCCATGTATCCTGTCTCTGAGAACATTTTTTGAAGCCTTTCCAGCTGCTGAGCCAGAGAGATTGGTCAGGACCGAGTGCGGAGAGCCCCCGGCCCAGGTGAGAAAGGGGCCCATCAGGCAGGTGACCCGCAGCTCTGAGCTGGGAGGTGGGGCTCCAGGATCACACCTGCTGCCCAACTTTTACCTGAGAGGAGAGACAGCGGAGGGATGGTGGTCTCCTCATCCCAGGGCAGGTGCGGTTTATTTGAATTTGGGGAAGTTATATGCACGGTGGCTGGGATTGTGTCTCACTGCCTGCGATGCTCTGACTTTGGAAAGGCCCGTCCCCAAATCACTGCCGTTCTCCCGGGAAACATGCGGACATGACTGTGAAATGCTTGGGTTGAGGAGAAGCCGAGTCCCAAGGTATTACAAGAACTCCAGATGGGGAAGATGTGGTTTCCCAAAGCAAAATCGAGGTTTGTGTTGGAAGCAGAGGGAACGAACGACACTCAAAACAGCACATGTGCGATACAGGCCGCTCGTGTCCACAGCGATCGCCGCGGTTTCCACTTGACCACGGCCGGAGGTTGACACAGGTCTGTGAGCACAGGTGAACCCGCCCCCTGGGGTCCCTGACGACGGCCCCTTAGAAAGCAGCTCTGAACTCTGGTCCCGCCTGGCCGGGCGTGGCCTGTGCTGTGGAACGTGTCACGTGGAGGTGTCCGCATTCTGGGCGATCCCTTTGTTAAACCACAGAAGAGGAAGTAGGACACCACCACGCCTGGAGGTGTCCTGGGGATACGAGGAGTCAAAGATGGAAGCCATCAGCGTCAGGTCAGGAATTAATTTTGACATGTCACCAGCCACTGTTAGGAGGACTCATTAAAGCTGAACAAGAATCAAAGGGTGACCTGCCAGGAGGGGAATAAAAACCCTAACGACGAAGTGGAGGATGTGCAGGGTCTCGCCGCGTCAGCATGAGCTGCAACTTACAAACTGCAGTTGGCAGGAGGGGGTCTGGGTCCAGGGAGGCACGGACAGCTGTTTGGGGAGCTCCTCCTGGCTGGTTTTATTTCCAAGTTGTGACAGCTGTTTCATGAACTACGCAGCATGAAGAAGTCGGCAGCAGCCATATAAAATGTGTTTCCGTTTCTGTTGTCAACAAGCTTTTGATATGCAATGTAGTTTCTTCTCCCAGCACAAAAACAATTGCTGCTTGGAATGGATTTTTGTTCCTTGGAACTGAGCTGTCATCTCCTGGCAGCATTTGGGATCAAAATATCTACAGTCACCAGTTTCAGGGTTTGACTGCATCTCCACGAAGACAGGTAGGTTGCGCCGTTTCAGTACCGCCTTCTTCAGTCCTCGCATCACAAACTGTGATCCTGCGTTCGTGACTCGTGGCAGCAATGCCCGAGCTGGCAGGAGCTGAGGCCATCTTTGCAAAAACTTTCCGCTGTTTGATATATTGTAGGAGGTTAAGGTTGCATCCTGCGTCAGTTACAGCTTTTTTGTATGGCTTCAAATCAACGTCAGAAACTACTTATTGTGCCCTTATATAACAGATAAGAAATGCCTCATTTTATCTTCTGGAGTTCCTGCATCAGGGTCTGGTGTTACATCTAGAAGAAATTTATCCAGAGTAGTTTGCTCACTATTTTTTCTTTACAGTCAAAATACACATCCAGTTTTCTTGCCTTTATATGTCCTAAGACAGCAGTGGCAACATTTTATGGAGATCAATAAGGGTTTTTTTCCCCTCCAAAGAGTTCTGGCAAAGAACCAAAAGCTGATGTTAGCTGAGCAGTGTTGTAAGAAAGCATCCTTATGGCCCCTTCATCTTCCCCGTCGGGTTCCCGCAGTGCTTCTAAGTCATTTGACCTCATCTTTCTGTGCTCTGTAAGATTCCAGTTCTTGCTGAACTGATCCTGAAACCTCTGGGGATGGACTTCCTTTACGTTTCTGCCAAAATTTATCAACTGGAGTTAAATCATAAGACTTCTTGTTTTTTCTCTACACCAAACTAGCAACAGCCGGGGAATTTTTCACTCCCAAAGATTCTTCCAGATTAAATCTATGTATGTGGAAATCTAGTACACCATGCACTTAGGACTGATATGTCCAAATATGGTGTAAAGGAGTTCCCGAATCTATGTTTCTGTCAACAGGACTGAAGAAGCCTTTGGAAGCTGAAGTGGCCAGCTCCCCAGTGCATCACTTGTAGACAGACTGCTTCTGGCATCTCTTAGATGTTCCTGAAGTTTCTTATCTGGTTTCATTGCTACCATTTCTGTTGCGGTTCCTGCTGAATATCTGGTTATAGGAACAGTACCCAGTGTAACAGAAAAGCAGAAGAGGCTGTTGACATTCTGGTCCATAACAGTTTCCATTTCCACGTCTGTGATATCTGGACTGTTAATGGCACAATATGAAATATTTCCTTATTTTGATTGCATCATACAAGCATATCATTTTCCAAAGTAATGAAATTGAGATACTGATCAAAAACTTTGGCTACTTGTGTAACTTCAGAGCTGCTACTTCTGCATTTGCAATATTTCCCAGTTTACTCCTTGAAAGAGCAGAAATAAAATTTAAATAAGATGATTCATAGGGTTGATTTCAAAGACCTAGAGTACTGGTTTATAATAAAAGGATACAAACTCAGGAACAGCCAGATGGAAGAGATGTGTAAGGTAAGGTATGGGGAAGGGGCACAGAGCTTCCACCCCTTCCCCAAGTGCACGTCTCCCCAAACCCCCAGGTGTCCACCAACCCAGAATCTCCCACCCACCTTTACTACTTTCCTCCTGCTCAGAACTCATCTCCCTGGGCCAGGCCCTCCAACCCTCCCCGGGCGCCCCGTCCCTTCCGCCCTGCAGAGACCTGGGCCTCCTCACCTCCACCTGCCTCCCCTCCGCTGGCTTCTCGTCAGCAGTGCCTGAGAAACGTCCATCCACACTGAAAATGTTATTTCTCTGCCACACTCACCACTTAGCTACAGGCTATACTTCGTTCTCCACTCACAGAGAACCTTCCAGGGAAAAGCGTGCAGCAGGAGAAGGTTTTCACGTAGCATCTAAAGTGTTTCTCCTTCTGGTGTTCCTGTCGCTGTGGTCACCCCACCCACCCAGGTGGGCTGCGTCCAGGGGCTCAGGGGAGCTTCACAAGCGGTGCCCCGTCCACGTGCCCATCCTCCTCCTAATAGACCCCCCCCCCCCCCGTGTTTAGGAGCAAACCCCATGCGGCATACTGAGAGTAAGAATTACTTGTTATTTATCTGCAATTAAATTTGCTAAATGTGACAATTCTACTTGGAATGACTTGGGTATGTGCCTGTGATGTCCAGCTGTGTGTTTAGACGTGTACTTTGGACCCTGAGCTGCGTGTGTCTTTATAGAAGAGGTTTCTTTAAAGTGAACTATCACTCCCCAGCCAGGGGTCTTCTCCCAGCCCAGGGTCTCTGGTTCGCAGGTGTGCGGGACCCTGTGGGCTGTGGGGAGAGCAGGTGGTATGGGGGTCACGCGGTCCTCTGTCTTCCAGCACACACCTGGGGAGATGCTGACACAGGCCCACGAGGGACGTGTAAGAGGGTGTTCTCTGAGCGTGCGTGTTGTGGCCGGGAGTTGGAGGCTTCCTGGGAACGTGGAGGGAAAGCGTGGTGGGTGCCCACCTCGGAGCAGGATGCAGCCGGAAAACAAGGCAGGCACTGTGCACTTAGCAACATGAGCATCTGGTCAAAACATAATTATTTGTAAAAATAAAGTGTCATAAACAGAATGAAATATATAACACAATGCCATCAGTGTGTATTTAAATATATGCCCACAAAACAGCAGTGCACATTTTGCAAGACCACATTAAAGAAAAAAGATAGTCATTAAACACAGATCAAGGAATTTCTAAAAATAAATCTTATGACAAAGTCTCAATAAACATACTCAAATAAATAAGGTAAAAATTCAATAAAAATAAAAAAGATACTAGTAAACACAGTTTTATGATTTCATAAGAGCAGGAGAGGAATGGACTAAAGGGGAATAAAAATAATAATAAAACCAGATGGAATCCATGTGCAGACCAATGACACGTAATGTGTGTAGCGTGATTAGTTCACCCCATTTGTCTTGAGGTCCAATAAAGAAGATAAAGACGGAAGCAGTGAAAGAGGGGCTGTTAGACCCATGGAGGCTCCTCCAAGGTGGACATCCCCTTGTCTGTCCCCGTCCCCAGTAAAGGACATCCTGGCCCTGCCCCTCCACCAGTCATTGTGAATCGGGGAGCCCAACTGTTTCAATATTTGTCCAAGGCAGACATTTTTTAAACATAATTCTCCAGGGATGAACTCATTAATTTAAAAGGGGAACTCATGTATTCTGAAGGCAAGGATAAATTAGCTGGGAATTATTCACTCTTAGATCATTTTAGTCCATGGAAGAAAACACGAGACACTATAAAGCTCATGCACGGTTAAGACTACTGATGCATTCCGAGATTCACCTTGTACTTGGATGTCTGTGTCCAGTCTAACTGCTGTTTTGATTGAATTTTTGTGATCTCTGCTCTGCCAGTGAGAGATAATGCATGTGCGTTTCACAAGGTGGGAGATTCAGGGGCCATTCTCACCCAGACACGTGCCCAGGGAGGAAGGTGCCAGCAAACAAAGCCAAGTTTTAAAAGCTTCCCATTTGTTTAGTTGTGTAAGTGATGCACGCTGATGGCAGGGAGAGGCGATCAGAAGACACAGGGTGTCAAAGAAATAAAGTACAGTCATCCACATTCTATCATCAGGAAAATCACCGTTAACATTAATGCTGTATCTTTTCCATTTTTAGAACTTTGTCTAAAATAAGGCACACATATAATGCACGTAATATGTTTAACCTCATTTATACCTAAGTGGGACCATATTAGAAATGACATTTCATCACCTACCGCCATCACTCACCATACTACAGAGACCACTGCACATAAATACTGCAGATCTGCACGACTATCTTATTCTGCAGAGCGTTCCATCGACGCTGTCCTGAAGTTCACTGGACACTTCCCTCTTTGGTCCCTCAGGATTCCGGAGGCTTCGGTATCACGCACAGAGATGTAATGAGTGTCCTGGGCTGCAGTTTGCCCTTAGCACGAGCCCCGGCAGTGGGTATGCACTGTGCACACAGAGAGGGAAACTAAAACACCAGGTTCCTTAGCTGGAATGCTGTGGGGCGGCTGGAGGAACACGAAAGGGGGATCCTGAAAGCCGTAACGTGTCGGGGAGATGGCAGAGGAGACGGAGACCAAGAAAGGGAACCAACTACAAGGGCGTTTCTGAACTACTACTGGGCTCACCCTGACCCATGCATATGGGCTCTGATACTCATCAGCACACCGAAGGCTTTGAAGACTGTGCCCAGGGTAGACCAGTGCCCAGGTCCCAGGCTGACCGATGGTTAGAGCACACGAGGGACAGACACACATAGCACTTCCAAGGCTTTGGAACGGAAACTGAACCACAGCCCATGCAACGAAGGCAGGGACTTGCTGCATGTGCCTAACCAGGTCAACTGTCCGCTAACACAAGCCTTCCCCTTAGAATTTAAGCAAGATCCAGAGTCATATAATGTAATATTTAAACTGTTCAGGATACAATCTGAAATTATATGCCATCAGGGAACCAGAACTGGGACTTCTCTGGTGGTCCAGTGGGTAAGTCTCTGGGCTCCCATTGTAGGGAGCCCAGGTTCAATACCTGGTCGGGGAACTAGCTCCTGCATGCAAGCAGCAACTAAGGTCCCGAATGCCACAACTAAGACCTGGCACACCCTAAATGAATAATAAATAAATAAATAAATATTAAAAAAAAAAAAAAAGAACCAGAACCATCTCAATATCTTGCAAGAGGGAATTCCAACTAAGAGATACCAACTCCAGGTGACACAGATGTTGGAGTTAGTGGACAAACCTTTAAAAGAACTGTTATAACTATGCTCCAGGAAGAAACATGAGCACTCTTTAAACAAATGGAAAGAAAGAGATTCAGATAAGAAATAGAAGCTAAAAAAGGAACAAATGAAAATTTAGAGCTGAAAAATACAATAAGCAAAAGACAAAATGCTGTCTGGTCTCAGAAGCAGAATGGAGTTTACAAAGGAAAATGTCAGTGCCTTGATAACAGATTAATAAAAACTATCCATTCTGAGAAACTAGGAGAATAATACTGAAAAACCGGAACAGAGACTCAGAGACTGTGGGACAATACAAATACAAACAAACGAAAGCACAGCATTCACGTCACCAAAATTCCAGAAAGAGAGGAAGAGTGTGGTGAAGGGAATAATTGCTAACACGTCCCAATTTGCGAAAACACAAAGTTACATATTCAAACAACCAAGTGAACCCCAAACAGGATAAATTCAGAGAGAGTCATGTGTACACATATCAGAATCAAACTGCTGAGAAGCAAACACAAAGAACAACCTTGAAATAACCGTGAGGACATTCCCCGCACTGTTTCCCTGCGTGTGTGTCATTGTGTGGAATGTCCTCACAGTTCTCATGAGAAGACATAAAATTAGACGATAGCAGAACAGGCAGTGGTTCTGGGGCTCAAAGAAATGGAGTCCACCAGAGTTCCACATCTGGTGATACACCCTTCAGTAAAGGTGATGCTGAGACCTTCTCAGAAGCAGGAAACCAGACGTGTCGCCAGCAGACCTGCTGTGAAAGAAAAGATGCGGCACCTCCTCAGGCCGCTGAGAAAGAGACCAGAGGAAACCCAGGACTTCACAAGGCGAGGAGGAACAGCAGAAAAGGTTAAGTACCTGGGTCCTCAGAATAGGCTGTTTTTCTCTCTTCAGTTCTTTAAAAGATGAAACTTCTGGTTTCAGCTCTGACATTCCAGAACTTGGAAGCTTTCACTTTCATCCACAACCAGGAAAAGCTGAACAAACTAAAAATCAGCTTTGCTTGGAGGCATCAGAGAAGTGAGGTCTCGTGACAGACCACCACCTCAAATCTGGAGAGACGGGGGACGCAGAGGGTCAGGCCAGGACCTGCTCACCTGGGTCAGCAGCTGGCAGGAACCCTGTGGTGACACTGACCCACGGCGGAGCCTGAGTGAGGACTTGCATGAGGGCGAGAAGCTCCTGGTGGCCGCAGTGTCGGGGGATGCCCACGCCGTCCTGGGTTTTATCTCAGGAGCCCCACCAGGTTCTCCCCGGGAAGACCCAGGAAGATCCCAGTGGCTCAGGCAGAGGGAGGGAAGAGGAGTCCCTGTGAATGTGCCCAGAGGCTTCTCCGTAGCAAAGGCCTGCTCTCCGGGTGGGAGTTTTCCAAAGCTCAGTCCTGAGGCCTCTCCTGGCCTGGAGAGAGGGTTGCCCCATAGCAGCCCCTCCAAATTTTGTCTCACCTGAGAGGGGAGATGAATCTATCCCTCTAGAGGAGCACGCGTGGAGGACGTGGCCCAGGGACTCAGAGATGAGTGATGAAAGAGAGATTTCAACATAAGATTGTAGACCAGTTTCCTCCCCCAAACCTACAACCACACCAGCAGGGCTCTGGCGTAACATCCGTGATTAGGGCTGATAGAGCTGCAGGACCCAGCAGCTTTGCAGAGGAGCGCGTGGGGAAGCCCAAGTCCAGGGGACCCCAGACAAAGGCACGAGGGGGACATGGGGCCTCCGACACCTGTGGCCACAGCAAAGCTCACCCAGAGCCTGTTCCTACCCAGATGGACATGGAAGCTCCCAGTAACGGCCTGCTCACACCCGGTCCTATCACCCAATGCAACACGTCCTGCTTCCAACAGAGACTCGTGACAGTGAGTGTATGACTGACTGACGGGGTTTATAAGGTACGTAGATGTAATTCACAGGACAGCTGTAACATAATGTGGGAAGGTAAGGGGGCCTAGATCAGCTCGTGTCCCTACGTTCCATGTGAAATCATAAAATATCAGTGTTAGGTCGATTGTGAAAAGTTAAGTAAGTGCATTTTAACCCCTAGAGCAACCACACACAGACACACACACACACACAACTATACAAGGGGTATACTAAAAATTCAACAGATAAATTAAAATACTAAAAAATAGATAAATTGAAATAGAACACTAAAATAAAAAATTGTATGTTATAAAAGGGGCCAGAAAAGGGACAGAGAGGAATTAAGAACAGAGGCAGCAAACAGAGAAAAAACTAATAAATGATTAGATATAATTCAGACATAATAGTTTTGTTAAATATAAATAGTCTAAAACGGTGGTTAGCAAACTACAGCTTCTGGGCCAAATTCAGGTCACAAGCTGCTGCTGTAAATAAAATTTTATTGGAACTCAGATGTTACCATTATCTGTGTATTGTCTCTGGTGCTTTTGTGCTGAAACTACAGAATGGAAGGGCTGCAGCGGAGGCCCTACTTACTATCTGTCCCTTTACAGAAAAAAACTTGAGAACCCCTGGTCTAGACACACTAGTCAAATATTGTCAGAATATTACAAAAATTAAAAACAAAAAACAGGGCTTCCCTGGTGGCGCAGTGGTTAAGAATCTGCCTGCCAATGCAGGGGACACAGGTTCAAGCCCTCGTCTGGGAAGATCCCACATGCCACGGAGCAAGTAGGCCCGTGAGCCACAACTACTGAGCCTGCGCGTCTGGAGCCTGTGCTCCACAGCTGGAGAGGCCGTGACAGTGAGAGGCCTGCGCACCGCGATGAAGAGTGGCCCCCGCTCGCCGCAACTGGAGAAAGCCCTCGCACAGAAACGAAGACCCAACACAGCCAAAAATAAATAAATTAATTAATTAAATTAAAAAAAAACCCAAAGAACAAACACACACAAAAACTACATGCTGTCTATAAGAAATCCACTTTAAATATATCATTCTAGGAAAGAGAAATTAAAATGATAAAAAAATATACTATGGAACAGTAATCAAACAAAGGTATAGAACCTATATTAATATCAAAATGGACGTCAAGGTAAGAAAAAATACCAACAATTTAAAGAAAAAAAAATCGATTGTGCATCGTCCCTTCCAGAAAATGGAAGAAAACATTTAGCAACTGGCATTTCCACTCTGATACCAGAATCATGCAACCAGAAGACAAGAAAACTAGGGAACAATATCCCTTATGTACACAGACACAAAATCATCATCTAAATATTTTTTTAAAAATGGAATCATGAAAAACATAAAAATTTAATATCACACAAAGAAGTGTAGTTTCTCCCAGGCGTATGTGCCTGGTTCAGTATTAAAAAATCAATCACAACATGCTTCATATTAACAGATTAAAAAAAAAACTTGATTATATCAAAAACACAGAAAGAACATTTGAAAAAATTCAATATATTTACATGAGAAAAACTCTCAGCCAACAAGGATTAGAGGGAGCTTCCTTAACTGGATAGAGGTCACCACACACACGCACGTGCACACACACACACACACACACGTCTAAGTTATGCCAGTTGTGCAAGACTGAATATTCCCCCTAAGACTGGAGCACAGTGAAGATGCCCACTCTGACCCCTCCTATCAAACACTGTCTGGACGTCCTAGGGAGGGCACTGGGCAAGAAAGAGCAATAAAAGTCATATATGTTGAAACAGAAGAAATAAAACTGTCTGCATTTGTAGACAACATGATTCTCTATGAAGAATGTCTCAATAAATCTACCAAAAGAAAAAGAAAAAGGAAAAACCCTCTGGTAACTAATAAATGAGTCTTGCATGGTCTTAGTATACGGGTCAACTGACAAAAATGAATCACGTTCTTATGTACAAGAAGTGCAAATCTGAACCACAAATATAATTACAATTGGTCATAAAACATGTGCAGGATCTGTAATCTCAACACGACAAAATGCTGACGCAACAAATCAAAGAAGAGGATCTAAGTAAATGGAGAAATATACCATGATCATGTCTTTGAGTACTCAGGAGTTAGGGTATTAATTCTTCCCCAAATTAATTCTCTATGTATAACATAATACAATAAAAACTCTGGCAGGATTTATTTGTAGATAGTGACAACATGATTCTAAAATTCATATGAAAAGGCAAATGAGGTAGAACAGTAAGAATAATTTTGACAAAGAAAAAAATTTGGAGGAACGTCCTCCCCAATTTTAAGAATTCATATAAAGTTATAGTAATTAAGAGAGTGTGGTATTCATGAAAAGGTAGAAACTTACATCAAGGGAACAGAATATACAATCCAGAAATAGACCCACAATAATATGGAAACTTATTTTTTACAAAGTTGAAAGACTAATTCAGTGGAGTAAATATAGTCTTTTCAACTAATGATGTTGGAAAGATTGATATCCATATGTAAAACATAAAAAATAAAATAATCATCAAAGGAAGTCTTTACCTTATACGAAACAAACCAAGCATCGATCATAGATCAACTGTAAAAAAGGAAAATCATAAAACTCTTAGAAAAAAATGTAGGAGAAAATATTCATGCCCATACTTAGGCAAAGAGTTATTAGCTATAAAACCAAAAGCATGATCTTTAAAAAATAATGATAAATTCAGCAAAATTAATCCTTTTGTTCTGAAAAAATGAAATTAATGGAATAAAAAGAAAAGCTATAGACTGAAAGAAAATATTTACAAATCACATAAGCAAAGAAATATTTGTATCCAGAGTATCCAAAGAACTCTCAAACGTCAACATTAAAAACAAAAAATTCAATAAATTTTGGGCAAAAGATTTGAACAGGCGACAATATTGACAAATATGTGTACATATAAATCATATATAATATATGATACACACACATATGATAAGTTCAGGATAAGATTCCCAATATCATTAATCATTAGAAAAATAAAGTTCTCAAGTGTGATACAGTACCACACCTACTAGAATGACAATAAAAAAGATAATAACAAATTTCAAAAAGTGTGTGGTGGGGATGTAATGCACAGTGTGGTGATAGTTAGCAATTCTGTATTGCATGTTTGAAAGTTCCTAAGAGAGTAAATCTTTAAAAAAAATTTTTTTTAAGAGAGTAGATCTTAAAAGTTCTTATCACATCTCAGTTTGTAACTTTGTGAGGTGAAGGATGTTAACTAAATTTATTGTGGTGATTGTTTTGCAATACATACATTTATCAAATGATTATGTTGTATACCTGAAACTAGTACAAAGTTATATGTCAACTATATCTCAATAACACTGGAGGACAGAAAAGAGAGAAGTACATGAAATAACTTTAATCCTCATGCATTGCTAGTAGGAATGTAAAATGGTACAGCCACTTTGGAAAGTAGTCTGTCTTGGTTCATTTGGGCTGTTGTAACAGAACACCATAAACTGGCTGGGTGGCCTATAAACAGCAGAAATTTATCACAATTCAGGAGGCTGGGAAGTCCAATATCAAGGTGCTGGCAGATTCAGTGTCTGTTGAGAGCCCAGGTGCTAGTTCATAGCCCTCTTCTCAGGGTGTCCTCACATGGTGGAAGGGGAAGGGAGCTTTCTTGAACCTCTTTTCTAAGGGCACCAATGCCATTCATGAGAGCTCTACCCTCATGACCTAATCACCCCCACCAAAGGCTTTGTCTCAAAGTACCATCACCTTGGAGACTAGGATGTCAACATATGAATTTTGGGGGGACACAAACATTCAGACCACAACATAGTCTGTCAATTTTTAAAATAAATTTAATTAATTAATTAATTTTCGCTGTGTTAGGTCTTCATTGCTGTGCGCGGGCTTTCTCTAGTTGTGGCGAGCGGGGGCTACTCTTCGTTGCAGTGCGCAGGCTTCTCATTGCAGTGGCTTCTCTTTGTTGTGGAGCGTGCGCTCTAGGCACGCAGGCTTCAGTAGTTGCAGCATGAGGGCTCAGTAGTTGCGGTATGCAGGCTCAGTAGTTGTGGCTCGCGGGCTCTAGAGCACAGGTTCAGTAGTTGTGGTACGCGGGCTTAGTTGCTCTGTGGTATGTGGGATCTTCTCGGACCAGGCCTCGAACCCGAGTCCCCTGCACTGGCAGGCAGATTCTTAACCACTGCGCCACCAGGGAAGTCCCATCTGTCAATTAAAAAAAAAAAGAATATAAATTTATTACAGTATGATCCAGCAATTCCACTCCTAGGTGTCTGTCTACCCGAGATAAACGAAAGCATTCGTGCATAGAAAGACTTGTACCCAAATGCTCGGAGCATAACATGATAGTCAAAACCCAAAGACAATTAAAATGGCAACCAAATGGTGAATAATGAGACAAAATGTGTTATATGTGTTTACTGGCATACTAATTGGCAATAAAAGACCAAAGCACTGAGGCAAGCAACAACTTGGGTGAATTGCCAAAACATGATGCTAAGTGAAAGAAGCCAGAGGTGAAAGTCCTCCTCAGGTGCCCTTCCGTTCATGTGAAATGTCAAGAAAGAAGATCCACAGACACAGACAGTAGACTCCTGGTTGTTAGAAGCTGGGGGGAGAACTGAGTGGAATATTCTGGGGGGCGATGGGATGTTCTAAAATCTCACTACGGTGATGGTTGTGCAACTCTTCAAATTTACTGAAAACCACTGAGTTGCACATTTAAATAAGTCCATGTTTTGGTACGTAAATCATACCCCAAAAAGGTATTTTAAAATACCACTGCTCACCTTATTACAATGGACGAAGACTGACGGGACAGGGTGCGAATCACATCACAGGATGTGAATCAACCAGAACTCTCACACACGACTAGCAATAGTGTGAAATGGCAGAATTTCAGAAAATAACATGACAGTTTCTTGAAAAGTTAGCACACACATACATACGACCCAGTCAATCCACTCCTAGATTCTTACCCACGAGAAATGAAAGCAAAAACATGTGCACGAATATTCACAGTAGCTATATGTGTAATGAGTGAAAACTGGATGTAACTCAAATGTCCATCAACAGTTGAATGGAAAACAATTTGTGGTCCATGCGTACAGGGAACGACTCAGCAATGAAAAGGATGAACTAAGCTCTATGCCGCCACATGAATCTCAAGTCATTCTGGGTAAAAGAAGTTGGACAAAATGAGTGTAAATAGCAGGATTCCATTTATATAAAATTCTGGAAAGTGGAAATTCTTTACAGTGATAGCCGGCAGGGCTTAGCTGCCGGTCAGGAGTCAGGGGACAAAAGGGAACAAGGAGATTTGGGGTGGTGATGTGCTCATTACTGTGACTGTGGTGACGGTTTCACACGGAGACACACATGTCCAAAGTGATCAGTAGGTGCCTTTCATCTTGTGCCAATAGGAACTCGGTGAAGCTGCTAAAAGCAGAACTGAAAGCAAAGTGGAAAGTTCAGCGACTCCTCAGAAAGGTCGAGCCCAAACACCCCAGCCCGTGTCAAATGTGGGCATTGGCTTTAAGTGAAGATGGTGGGATGAAAATGCCAAACCAGGGAGCGTCTGGGGACGGACTGCGGCGCTGGCTTCCCCCCTGGTGTGCTGGGCTCAGGCGGCATAGGTGGTCTTCACTGGACAGAAAGCTCCGCCCTTGCAGGTGGCTGTTAGGAAGCACAGCACCCGCAGAGGGGGGTGATCTCTGCCGAGCCTCCGACTGCGCGGGGCGGGACACTGATGCCTGAGTCTCTGGGCGCAGGACGAGGACAAGTCATCTTCACAAATTCCATTGTTAAAACTGGCGATTCTGGCTAAGCGTCCAGCCTCGGGAGAAAACCTTGGGGAAGGGAGATTCACCCCAGTGCATTGGGAGACTTTTATTTGGCGGGCGCCGAGCTGCAGAGCTGTCACCGAGCTTCTCCCTGGCGGAGGCGGCCCGTCCAGGTGCTCCCAGGAGGTGGCTTCTGGCTCAGCTCCGACACCCCCTCAGTCGGAAGGGAGGGGCCGAGCGGGTCGGAGATGATTCCAGAGTCCCGGCGTGGCTGCCAACGAGGGGCCGGGGCCGGAGCTGCACATCGCGGGCCAGCGGAAGCCAGTTTACGTGCTGAGATGTTGTCCGAGGGAAATGAAGCCAGCTGCCTGCTCGTGGAAGGGCTCTCTTCCCGCTGTGTCAATTCACAGAAGCTTCCTTTGCAGGGACTTGGGGGGTGGCAGTTACTCGGTGACCGAGGACAGCAGGGCAGGGCTCGCACGTGTGCTGCCCCCCTCCAGGCACGGAGACGCTCTGTGAAGCCAGCGTTACCCTGAGAAGCCGCCCGGACCGCAGAGCCCCCTCGTCGTGGGAAAGGCACCGACAGGGCCTGCAGCAAAGGATCGGGTCGAGCTGGCTTGATCCGGCACTCCCGGAATATCTGGTCGCAGGATACTTGCGCTGGTGCCACAGCTCCTTTATCCTGTGGAACCTGGACCGTGCAGAGGACACTGGGGGGAAGGCTGGTCTGTGACGTGAGGCCCCCCTTCTCAGCGTGGAGGGCAGGATCCCCAATACTTGGGCAAGATCACTGCAGCCGGCACGGACGCGTGACGCGTGCGCACACGTGGCTCTTAAAGCCTTCCGCGGATTCAGAGGTTCGGTCTCCGCAGTGAGCCCATCAGGTGTCTTCACTACTACGTACAGGTGAGGAAAGTGAGACACGGAGGTGAGGTGACCTGTCCAGGACGGAGGGGGGCCCGGGACTCGACGTGCAGGCGCTGCCGGCTCCCCGCACTCGGGGCTCGCGGAGCTGGAGGGCGCCCCGGGCTCGGGACCCGTCCCATCCGCTGATGCTGCGGCCACAAGCCCGCGATCACCAGGCCCTCCTGGCAGAGGCCGCAGGGGCTGCAGCTGGAGGGTCACCGCGGGCCGGTCTCAGCCACTCCCGCGCTGCCCGCCCTCCTGAGCTGGGATGGAGGCTGTGAAGCCCCGGAGGCCCCGTGGCGGCTCCTGTCCTGTCTGCGAGCCCAGGCCCAGATCCCGGCCTCCTGGACCAGCAGGGAGCGGGCGGCCTCTCTCAGTCGCATCCTGCAGGAGCTCCTCTAGACCGTGGAGGCGGCAGTGCGCGATGGGCCTAAACGCCCCCCGACTGGGCCGTGTCAGGGGCAGCGGCACAGGCTCTGCCCACACCCGTGAGAAGGGACGGGGTAAGGCACTCCTGAAACCCGCCTAATCCCCTCCGGACGCAGCAGGGTGTGCCCCCGGGTGCCCTCCGCTCCACTCCCAGCCCCGGCCTGCTGTGTCCTCGGCTGGACTGCCCACCCCGGGGCCCACGTGCCGATCCCTGATGCATTCCATCTGGTCTCCGCCCCCTATGGGGACCAAAGTAAACCTGAAGCAGTTTTGTCAGTTCGCCGCAAACGGCTGCAGACCCCACGTCTCCGAGTTCAGGGCCGCTTGTGAAGACTGGAAACCTCTTCCCGGGAATGGGCTGACCCGGCACACCCCCCTGGTGACACCCGCCTCATCAGACCATCCTCGGTGACAGTTCTCCAGATGTGCCCGGTGTTCTCCTCACGCCCCAGCGCCCCGTGGGGGCGAGCGCATGCACGTGGCTCTTCAGGAGGCTTGATGGGGACAGTATTTTTTCCTACTAACTTCTGAGCAAACATAGATTTTCCCCATAACACGGTCGTAAAACCTTCATAAGCAATAATTACGTGTTTCTTATGTGAGTGGTAAATTACCTGTTAAGTAGACAAAGAGCAGTTTAGCCGGTCAATGCCTGGTATCTTCAATGAATGCAGTAGAGAAGAGTCCCTCCCGCACCCGTTTTGGGGGGCTACTGCTTCATTTGGGGAGGCACCCTGGCCCTTGTAGGGCAGGAAGACCCTAGCCTCCCTGGGGCTCAGATTGGGAAGGGGACACTGCGTCGGTCAGCTGTGGCCACAGGAATGCCACCTAACCAACCACCCAGAAACGTGGTGGCCTAAACAACAGCCAGTGTTCTCGTGGATCTGCAGAGCGGCTGCGCGTCGGCTCGGGGGGCTGCCAGGTCTCGGGGCTCACTCATGGCTCGGCAGACGGCCGGGGACTGCCTGCTCTGGGCTGGACGTGTCTTATCCTCCTGGGAGCGTGGGCCAGCCTGGGCATATTCTTCTCCCGACAAGAGCAGAGAAGTCAGAGGAAACAGGACACGTCAGAGGGCTCCCGAGTCCGGCTCGGAATTGCCCCACTGCCCTTCTCCCTGCATCACTGGCCAAAGCAAGTCACGGGTTCAAACCCAAGGTCAAGGGAACAGGTGAGGATACAGGAACGGGTGAAGAACTGGGAACAAGAGCACAGCCTCTCACGGGATCAACCTTAAACGTTCAACCTTGTCCCCACATGGGCTCAAATTGCAGTTGGAGGCAGGACTGAGGGGAGAGGAGTTTCCTCACAGACATTTCAGACCCTGCTGCACCCTGAGCTGCGCCGCCCGGACCGTCTGTGAGTTAGTGTGCGAGTGTGAGCGTGTGTGCACATGTGCATATAAAACGTCGGCAATTATCTTGTTTCAAGCAGTTGTATTTTCACTACAGTTGACCCTTGAACAACTCGGGGGTTAGGGACGCAAACCACTCATGCAGCTGAAAATCTGTGTATAACTTTACAGCCGGCCCTCTGTATCCACGGTTCTGCACCCTCAGATTCATCCAGTCATGGATAGTGTAGTACGGTAGTATTTATTTATGAAAAAATCTGCGTATAAGTGGACCCACACAGTTCAAACCTATGTTGTTCAAGGGTCAACTGTATATTTTTGAGGGATTACCGATATTTTGTTTTTACTTGGCTGCATGTGTAACAAAAGAGGAACATAATAAAATAACATTATCACACTTACCAAAAAAATATATATTTTAATCCTGTTTAATACCTAGGTTATAGTCTAATTTTTCCAATTGTTCTCCAAACATTTTCTGTGTTGGTGTGTTATAACCAGGACCCCCCATTACTTTGAAAACTGCTGATTAAAGGTCAGGACTTGCCTTCTCCCTGCCTGCGCAGTGGGACCTGTGCGCCACGGGCTCCCCCGGGGCTCCGCTTCACAGGAGAATGACAGTCAAGGGTGGAGCGAATGGTCAAATTGGAAAGTCACCGTTTTACAACCCTCAGAGGAACTGATTATCGATCCAGGCCAGGCTCATCGACCGGGGAGGGACCAACAGGTGAAAGATGGATGAACGGGACGCTCACCTGGTGCCAAAGTACCCCCCCCCCGCGCTTTCCTCCTGGTCACTGGGGATCTTCCACCTGCTCCCTGGAGAGACCGGCTGGCGTCACCTGATCCAGGACCAACTCGGCCTCACGATGAGCACCTGTCCCCCGGCGGCTCCTGACGTCGTGCAAGGAGTTGAACAGCTACTATGTCAGCATGTAAACGACCCAAAGTGTACAACTCTGGTTTCTTTGTTGGGCTATTCCTTTGGAGGTTTTCTAGGCTTTGAACCTCCCACGAAATTCAAACAATGGAGTTCACCTGGGCTTGTCTAGATGCCTCAGATGCCAGGATCCTGGAGGGGAAATCTGAACACACCGTGTGTGTGAGAGAGTGTGAGGGGTGGCAGGAGGTGCCTGTGCCCATCACGGGGAACATGGGCACAGAGCCAGGAACTCCTGAGTCCCAACTGTGCCCTCTGTCGAGACTGGATGAGTTGTACTCCTTTGTCATTTAGTGATGTGGGATTGGAAGATACCTGAGAACAGGGTTTGGGGAAATAAGTAAGTGAATAAGTGAGGGAAAGTACAATTCATATTTCAGACTGGCTCTTGAGTGTGGGGACAAAACTCAGGAAAGGAAGAGAGGGAGAGAGGGGACAGCAAGCGAGGACAAGGGACGAAGGTCTCGTCAGACAGAGAAGGAGCAGAGCTGGACCCTGGCTGGGCCTCCGGTTGGAATAAGCCCCAGACACGGGGTCTTGCCTGAGGCCCGTCCCCAGGGTTGGAAGCAGATTCCCTTCGGCCCTGGGCCGCCTCCAAACAGCTGACCGATTCTGCTCCAACCCCAGGAGTGCGGCCTGTCTGCGGGGTGTCTGGGACGATTGCCTGGATTCCCTCCTGTGGTAGGGACCGCGGCCGCATCCCCAGCACCGGCAGTTTCCCGGACTCCAGTCGAGGCCCAGCCTCCTCCCCAGGCCTGCCTCTCCTTCACTTAGTTCTCCTGAAAACCAGGTTGGGGGCATCGGTGTCCTGACCAGGAGGCTCCCACACCCCAGGGTGTGCTGACTGCAGGCAGGGAGACACTGGGGCGGCCTCGGGGGAGTCTGGTCAGAGGCTGCACTCAGGTGCGTCCCGGGGCTGCGTTCCTGTGTGGCCATGAGCGCCCCTCCTACTCCAGGCGAGACACTGAAGCCCCTCCTGACACGAGAGGTCGGGATCCGGAGGCCCTGGGCTTCAGACAGGAGGGAAGACCCAGAGGCGATGTAGCTGCACAAGGTGTGGGTTAGAAGGACTCTGCCCGGGCGTGAGAGGGACGTGAGGCCGTGCTGAGCGCTGTCACTGCCGCGGCCAGAGCACAGGGGACGCCCGTCCTGGGGATGGAGGAGGTGGGAGGAGCTGGGCCTCAGCGTCACACCTGTGAGGCGTCAGGTGGCCTCGGCGGGAACAGTCGTCGTCGTGGTGTCACCCTGCTGCACCTGACTTCCCCCTCCTTCTACCCGAGCGGCTCCTCCGGTCAGCTGACTCCTTCTTCCACCGGTGCCCATAGGGATGCAACGGTTTGTACACAATGTCAGTCAGGCAGACACACAGCGAAGAGGCCTCCGGTCAGCTGTCTGGAGCCGCACCTGCTAAATGCTGCTCATCGAGCCCCGCCTGAGGCCCTGCTCTTCCTAAAGCAGAAGCGGCAGCAAAACCCCCAGACCAGCGTGTGTCAGCGTGGCGGGTGTGATTCACAGTTACTTTATTTTCTTCTCTGTTATTTGCGTTCTTTTATATTTAAAATTTTATTTACTTTTCTTATTGAAGTCTAGTTAATGTACAGTATTATACATTACAGGTGTACAATATAGTGATTCACATTTTTAAAGGTTATACTCCATTTATAGTTATTATACAATTAAGCTGTATTCTCCGTGCTGTACAATGTATCCTTGTAGCTTATTTTATACCTGATAGTTTGTACCTGTTACTCCCCGATTCCCTTCCCCGTCCCTCTTCCCACTGGTAAGCACTAGTTTGTTCTCTATATCTGTGAGTCTGCTTTTTTGTTATATTAACGTTTGTTGTATTTTTTAGAATCCACATATAAGTGATATTAGTATTTGTCTTTCTCTGTCTGACTTATTTCACTTAGCACAATGCCCTCCAAGTCCATCCATGTTGCTGCAAATGGCAAAATTTCATTCTTTTTTATGGCCGAGTAGTATTCCATTCCACATCTTCTTTATCCGTTCAACTGTTGATGGACACGTAGGTTGCTTCCACATCCTGGCAACTGTAAATAATGCTGCTATGAACGTTGGTGTGCACGTATCTTTTTGAATTAGTGTTTTTGTTTTCAGATATATACCTAGGAGTGGAATTGGTGGGTCACATGGTAGTTGTATTTTTCGTTTTTTGAGAAATTTCCATACTGTTTTCCATAGTGGCTGCACCAATTTACATTCCCACCAGCAGTGCAGGAGGGGTCCCGTTGCCCCACATCCTCACTGTAGTTGGTTAATTTTAATGAACAGAGAGTTAACCCCACAGAGCAATAAAGCCACGACCTCCCCCCAGACAGAGGCGCCCCTCAGCAGGAACCAGGATTCTCAGCACCTGCTTCCCCTGCCCCAGCCCTGGGGACAGGCCGGTGCCCTGGGGCAGCCTCGGCTCAGCAGGAGGTGCCCCTTCCACCGCGCATCTGCCCTCGGGCTCCTCTCTGTGCGTTCAGCGCTCGGCCTCCACCTGCACTTTCCTCCTCCCAGTGACCAGTCACAGCATTGTGTGCTTCCCATCCTCAGCCCCAGTGAGAGCCCGGAGTCAGCCAGGGCTCCAGCCATGTGTGTCCCTGCGTCACTGTCACCCTGTCACCCCACCTGAGACCAGCAACGTGAATGGGGGATGCCGTGCAGTCAGCCCTGCAGCCAGTCTGTCCTGCAGGAGGTAACATGGGGACAAGCACAGGTGAGAAGGGCCTGCCCTCTGCCAGCCTGTGGTCCAGGTGCAGAGCCAGGGAGACCCATGTGCGACCTTGTCCTTCAGGGTAAAGGATGCAGAGCAGGCTCCGGGGTCCAGGGTTCTCGGTGCCACAGCAGACACCCTCTCTGTCTTAAGGACAAAGGGAAATGATCCTCTGCTCTCAGGTTCACAGAACTGCCGGGGACCCAGAAAACAGGCCCTTCTCCAGAGGCCGGGCAGCAGGGACCCTGCAGAGGTCACACCCAGGCGCCCCTGCCCATGCATCCCACTGACCGCCACGTGACTGCTCCAGCTCTGCTTCCCTCACTTGAGCCCCTAGTCCTGGAGCAAGCGCCCCACTGCCCAAGCCTGGAGCATCTCCCCACCACGGGGTGCCAGACATGGAGGAGCCTCATGTCTAAAAGGAGCCACACGGGGTCCCTGTGAACAATGAACACGCGGCATTTAACCTGCCCCAGTCCACGCACACCTCTGTGGTTGCTGGTCTGAAATGTCTATAAACACTCCAGTGAAGGTTTTATTCATATACATGTACGCACATACATACACGCAGGTACATTTACTGAACTAATTTCCAGAAATGAAGGCCCCGTCGAGGAGGAGGGTAGATGGGAAAGGGCCAGGCTGCGTCAGGAGCCATGCTGCAGGCTGAGTGCAGGAAGCTCTGATTGATGATGACACAGTCCTTCCTCCGCGGGCACCGTGTCCTTTGGGAGTGAGGACAGGCTGCTCTGTGAGGGACGACGCCTCCTGCTCGATGGAGCTCCAGTGAGTCTGCCGCTGAACAAAGGCTAAATTAGAGCCCTGGCTCTTTCTGACTTCAGGGAACATTATGGCAGCCAGTGCCCTAGTTTTTCCACAATTGTACAAAAAAACATTTTTTTGAAAACTGGTGATGGGCTTTTATTCCCTTCCTGCGTCAGTTTAAGGCAGGCTCCTAGCTCCCTTCTCCAGGGAAGATCCCATTATGCCCCAGCTCACAAGGAGAACTGATGGAAACCAGACTCGTTTCCACGGTTCAGCAGGGTGAGCTGGAGCTGATCACCTGCTCCTGACCAGCGCCTGGAGCCCTGCTGGGTGCTTTAGGCTGACTCCAGGAGGGCCAGTGGCCAGAGAGACTTTACAGGAAAAGGGAGCCAGCGCAGAGCCCAGATAAAGAGGAGCGACGTGGACAGGTGACTGGCACCCATCAGCCACCAGGTGTTGACTGGGTCCCCGTGTGGACTCGGCTCTCTGGGGGAAACAAGACGCAGCGATGCCGGATCCAGACCCTCAGCCGACACGCACCACGTCCGTGCGCTGGAGATCAGGCAGGACGTGCTAGGTTATGCTGCAGCGACAAACAGCCCCAGGTCTAGTATTCACCAAAACAGACGCTCGCTCTTGCTCGTGCTTCGTGTGCGTCTTGTCGTGGCTGTGGATTTGCCCCACAGCATTGTCACTCCAGCACCCAGGCTACCGAGGCAGCTTCTATCTGGAACGCTGCTGTTCACTGCGGCAGGGAAGAGAGCGACACACGGGTTCCTAAAGCTTCTACAGAGGGGACACCCGTCACTCCTGTCACATTCCACTGGTGCAAGTTCCAGGACAGAGGCAGGTGACCTCCCCCTGGACTTGAAGCGGAGAGAGTGTGAGGTCCGGAGATGCTGCAGCCATTCTGCATCCATCAGGGAGAGTGTATCTGAGAATGAAGCTGACCCGGAAGAAGAAATCAGACAGTGAGAGGGAGAGAGGGAAAGTGAGCCCTGATAGCATCACCGGGTCTGAATCCAGCCTTGGAGAGGCCAGCTCTGGCCCTAGACTGTGGAGGAGCTTGAATCTGAAACCCTCCATTTTGCCTAAAGCCGGTTAGAGTTGGGTTTTCTGTCCTTTACAACTAAACGAGTTCTAGCTGCACAGAGCACTTAGGGCTCTGCCTGGCCTTTCTCGGGACACAGGACTGGGCAGGTGGAGAGTCCTCTGATGCAGGGTGGCCTCCTCACAGCCAGGGACCATGGACCAGCAGGACGGTTAGGGGCTCAGCTCTGGATTCTGACGGCCTGGGGTGAAGCCTGGCTTCTCACTTGTGCAACCTCTACCTCACCTCCTCTAGGCCTGAATTGGGGACATAACAGAACGTACCTCATGGGGTTGCTATGGGATTATGGAAGCCAGACAAGTAAATAGTAAATGCCTGGTGCCTGTCAGTGCTCAAGAAAGGTCAGCGGGGGTGTCTCTGTGTCCCCAGTACCCACCCAGGGTCTGGAGTGAGAAGTTTCTCGGGAAACGTGACAAGGCAGCGCGCGGGATCATTTATGAGCTATGACCCACGTGGGGAGGGGGCCTCACAGAACATATGGGTGAGGGGGTCTCCCCCAGGAGGCAGGTCAGGAACTGATGACCATGAACAAGTGGGGCTCCTATGGGAAGTGGGGACGGGGGTGCAGACGCTCGCCCCGCTGAGCCGCGAGGAGGACAGGTGGGAGAGGCTGGCTGGTGTCACCTGTGCGGGCTTCACATCACGAGGCACAGGTACATGGGTGAGAGCGGGCATGAGATGTTACAACACAGCGTCCAGTGGCAGAAGCAGGTTATGAAATACCACGTGCCGTATTACCCTATGTTTGGTGAAAGAAACGTTTTGCATACCTTTGAATAAAAACAAAGAAGGAGAACCATCGAAATATTACTGGTGAACATGAATTATTAGTTTTTTCTCATCTTATTCTATAAATGATTGTTTAGTTTTAATTTCATAATGTCTGAATATTTACCTTGTAAGTATCTGAATAATATATATATAATTTTTAAAAAGTTATTTTATAGAGAAACAAGTTAAGCCAAACCACAAGGGAAAAACTTGACTGTACTTTCTCAAAGAAATCAACGACATGAAAAAGAAAGGCTCGCATTAAGTAAAAAGGAAGAAGGGAGGGGCAGTGATGACAACGGTGAAGATGAGGAGGGGTTGATATGAGGGTGATATGATTGTGGAGAAGATAACGATAACGGTGATGACAACCTTAGGCCCGTCACTCACCAGCGTGTGTCCTTGGACAACGGAATGGACCACTCTGTGCCTCAGTTTCCTCATCGAAAACTGAGGATAAACTATCCCCACGTCAGGGTGAGGACTGAGCGACATGGTCCTGTAAGCAGAGCTCCCCAAGCATGGCCGGCACTGAGTGAACATCCTGAATGCTGGTCTTCTCATCTGCACCTTGGCCAGGGGAGATGGGGGGTCCTATTCCTGGGGCTGGGGTCTCAGAGGGGACAATGGCAGAGGCCACTCCTTCCTGGGCTGCCCAGGAAGGGGCCGTGCTCACCGGGAGGCTGGTTTGCCCCTGTCAGCTGTCAGTGGGGAAGCCCAGTCTGGGTCTATTACACATGCTGATCTAAGTCCCCGTCCGCGTCTTGCTACAGCAGGAAAATTGTGGTTTCGAGGCTAGATTCTCTGTAAGAAGAGATAATGGAGTCTCCAGCAGGGAGATCAGACGGAGTGTGAGTCCCTTTCGGAGGTGCCAGCACAGTCGCCTTGTGGGGGAAGACAGGCTTCTCTGCTTCAATCTGATCTCATTCAAATTCAGTATCTCTCAGTTGCCCACGTCACACGCTTACATCCAGAGCCGGGGGCCCCACGCTAGGGGGGGAACAGCACATGCCTGTCAAACCAGAATGATGCCGTGGCCATGTCGTTTCTGTGGGCTGTGATGGGAGGACATTGAGAGACCAGGAATTTCAGGTGATAAACGCCTCCTCCTTGACCCGGTGCCATCATCAGGGTAACAACAGGCTGTCCCTGGACATCCTGGGGGGTGCTTAGGGCACTAGAGTCTATCCAACTGGAGAACTGCCTCTGCGGTTCTCAGCACGGTGCTGCAGGTGGTCAGTGCCAGGAGGGGACAGCCGCAGCGCTGTGAGTGTCTGGAGCTGGGGAGCGATGCTAGCAGGGGCTTCAGGAGAAGGTGGCCCAGAGGGAAGTGTGGACGGTGAGCGTGTCGACAAAGGCTCAGGGGCAGCGAGGGACATTCTGGGGACAGCTGAGGTGCGGACACAGTCCCAGCGATGGAGAGCAAAGGCTGTCGAGGGAGATCGAGGGCGTGTTGTGCGAAACAGAGAGTGGGTAAGCGCATGGAGGTCGGACCAGGCTGCTGGGTCTGAGCCCAGACTCTGCAGCTCACCACCTGTTCAACATTAGGTGAGTCTCTTAACCTCTCTGTGCCTCAACTTCTTCCTCATTCAAATGGGGATGGTGACACTACCTTATAGACTTGTGATGACGTTAACAGAGTAACAGATTGAAAGCACTTAGAGCAGTGCCAGGACTTGTGAGTGCCACATTCAGTGATGGCGGCGACCATGACGACGACGATGGTGATGGTGATGACGACAGTGATGCTGGTAATGACGGCAGTGATAATAATGGTGGTGATGATGACGATAACAGTGGTGAAAGCAAGCAGCCCAGAATGGATATAATGTCCTTCCAGCATCAAACCCTGAGGCTCCCAGAGACTTCTAGAAGCCCCTGATGGCGCTGCTCAGTTCCAGACACATCAGGAAAAAAAACCACTCTCAGTGACTGAAACAGAGGACCTTTAGAAAAGCAGCATTCCTCATAAGAGCAACAGGAAATGCAGTTAAGTAATCAAAATTAAATCTCTTTCAGTCTAGACACAAATAATGAGATTTCATAAAATTATAATTTGAAGTGCAATATACTATAGAATGTCTGACTATCTCTCAAATGTGATTTTCTTCCCTTGTAATTGATTAGTGGGATACACTCACCAAGGTATAAATAGTGTTTACAGCTGATCGTGGACAGAAGCTGATGTTCCCAATGTCAGAACACCCCGCTGATGCACAAGTGATACACACCAGGTCACCAACCAGGGGTCACTGCCCGTGGCTGACCCGCTCTGCCCTATGGAAGGCAAAGGTGCCCACTGCCAGCACACGCTGCCCCGGTTCAATGCTGGTCCCCAGCTAAAAAGCCATTAGCATCTGGTCCATATTGATCTGCAGCCATGGGGGGCTCAGCTGAGCGATCCTCCCTGAGAGAGGCAGGACCACAGGCATCGCATCTGGCCTGGAGCTGGGACTTCTCATCACCGGATCCAATCTCCCAAACCAGGCTCCCGGGGCTCGTGGATATTTAATTCAGTTGCAAGGTTGTCTGCAGCACGAGGGGAGCAAAGTCAGGCAGGCTTGGTTCATTCCTCTGGTTCTAGGGGCACAGGACACAAAAGCAGCTTTGGGGTCAGCACCCTCACCTGTGTCTTTGTGGGTCTGTGTTCTCTGTATAAATAGAGATGTTTCTGAATTTGCACATGGGCGCCTGTGTGTGTGAGCATCTGTGATGTGTGCGTCGAAGCTTGCAGGTGTGTGTCTGTCCTTGCACAGGGCATGTGCATGTCTGCCTATCTTGTGACAACGACACGTTTTCTCTGGACAAGTCGTGGCCTCCTGGCCTGGCCTCCCCTCCGGCCCCTCTTGAGCCCAGCAGCAGGACAGACATGTGAAGGATAAACCAGCTCACCTCACTCCCTGGTTAAGGCCTCCCAGGGCTTCTACATCATCAGGGTTGGCAACTGTAAGGACAGGAACCCCTGCAGCTGGGTGAAGGGGAAAAGGAGCACGTTTCACTGTCCCTGAGCGTTCCCGTGCGCGCAGGTCTGGGCGGGTCCGAGCCTGAGCATCTCCAACCGCCCCAGGTGAAGCCGCCAGGTGGGCGGCCGGGGCGCATGTCAGGAGGCTCTCAGGCCCCCCGTGGGGAACAAACGCCTGCCCCACACGAGGGCCTCTCAGCCAGACCCCGCCGCCGCCGCTGGCCCCGAGAACTGGACCTTCTCTCTCCAGCCCTCCCCACCGAGGCCACGCTCGCCGCCAGCTCCAGCGCCTTCACCGGTTCTGCCGGCTCCACCGTCTCTCTTCCGGGGCAGAGGCTCACGGGAGGCTTCGGATTGGCGGGCCGGGGTCACGTGACTGGGCCCCGCTGCAAGGGAGGCTGGGAAACGGACCTCTGGTTTCCGCCCTGGGAAGTGAGGCTCCTGATGAGGCAAGTGTCCCCCGGGAAGGGAGGTGTCACAGCCAGCCCGGGGCTGCACGACGTCCGCGCCAGCTTCTCCCACAGCCAGACCCCGGCCGCAAGACTCACAGGCCCCTCCGTCCACACCTCACCACGCTCCACACAGACCCAGGGTTCGCCCTGGGAGGACGGCTGAGGGGATGAAACGGATCCAACATGTTGAATATCCTTGTGGCGTGTGAGCCGCTGTGTAGGGCTGTGTGTGCGGCTTCTTCTCGAGGTCGCGCTGAAGTGCCCTTTCTCTGACAGCGTGGTCGCAGTTCTTGACGCCAGCATGTAAAAGCATCGGATGTGACGGTACAACGCTGAACTTTCACTTAAATGGCATTTTTAAAGCGCCTGACCCTCAGCCAACACGTGGACAGTATCTCAGGTCGTGGGGATGGAAGGGGGTGGGGTGAGCGGAGGCCTCAGCTTCACTCGGGTGAAGGGAAAGTAAGTTTGGAATCGGGTGGGAGCGGAGAGGACGGAAGCCAGCGATGGGGGAGGCAGAGACGATGAGGGCAGAGCTGTCGGGGGATGGAGGAATCAGTGTTGAGCAGAGCGAGCTGAGAATCAAAGCATAAAGGAAAAATCTCTGTTCCCCAAAGTCAGGCTCTCTTTCCTCTTCCTGCCTATGAGCAGAGTAGATGTCTCTTTAGTTGGTGCGGTTATCTGAATAAAGGGGAATAAGATGTGGAATCGTGATAAAAATAAGACCTATACTTCTTGAAAATATTTTTTAACATAAAGTATGTGAATGTACAATTGTTTGCTAATATTTTGAGTATGGATTTGATAACTGGAGTTGGGCTTTCTTTCCGTTACCTCAGCACAGCCATAATATAGTTTTTAGGAGCTATAGTTCTAGGGTTTTGTTTTTGTTTTTGTTTTTTTTCAAATAAGATGATGAAACTTACAATCTCAGTACAAAATCCTTCAAAGTTTTTACCCATGTTGTCATTATTTCCGTGGCCCCTGTGTCTTAGGCGGCTCCCCCCACACCATGCTCCATCCTGGGCGCTGAGGGCCCACCAGCTGGGAGTGGAACACGCTTGTGTGGGGGTCCTGGCTCCACCCCTCCCTGGATGTGTGGCCAACTCTGTAACCTCTCTGTGCCTCAGCTTCCTCGTTGGTGAGTGTGGATGAGAGCAGAACCTACCTCACTGGGAGAGGATTGAATGAGATAATGCATCGAAGCCCCTTAGCACAAGGCCTGTCACCCAGGAGGTGCTCCATAAATGTGGTGGTTATTAACTTCACGTTCACAGGATGGACTTTGCAGTAAACGGTGCAGAAATAATTTTGAAATTTGTCATGCTGTATTTCAGGGCACTTGTGAATGAAGCACTAGATCTCAAAGGCCTGTATCACATGCTTTCTCATATCTAGGACCCTGGACTCAAATCTATCTTCATGTTAACGTATGTATTTTTTTCCCTCTCCTGGCTGCCTCAACCCATATTTCTTACCCCCTCAGTCCTAATGCTTAAGCCTAGACTTTACAAGAGCCGCAGGCACAGGATATAATAATAATGTAAAAATAATACCATTGTATTTTTTTCTCTTAGATCAAGATTGATTTTCTGGTTCCCTGTAACCGCGCCTTTCACACATGCCTGTGGGCTATTAACATTTAGTCAGAGCATCCCTTTCACTTCCCGTCTGTCATCTGGAAGGAGAGAGTCTCCCTGAGTTGAGTCCACTCACTTGAGATGATTTTCAGTTTATACCCGAGGGAGAGCTGGCGGTGCTCCACCGTGTCGGTGTTCCCTCGTCACCACCGTCATCAGGATCACCTCTCTCTCTCTTTCTCTCATTTCTCTTTCCCATAGTCACGCAGACAAGGCAGACCACTCAACTGACCCCAGATGCAGTGGGCCATCCCTCTAGGACCCCTCCAGCCTTACAGCAGGGCGTCTCCCCTTCCCTGGTTGCTGGGTGTACCTCACACTTGCTCTCCCACCTCCCACCATCCAGGACGCCCTGCTCTCTGAGACCTCAGATCTCTCAGGAAGGCCCATCCCGTCCGGCCCACAGGACAGCGCTGCTGCTTCTCCCAGACCCAGGGAGACGCCGAGGATGAGGCCTGCAGCTACGGGACACAGCAGAGTTTTGTCACATTGGACATTGAGAACGCAGCCAGTCTTCTGGGAATCCAACTGATAATGTTTGAGGTGAAGCCCAAATGAGCTCCCTCCTGGAATCCACATGGTGCAGACCTCCTCTCTGCCCCTCGCTGTCTCTGCCTCCTGGAATCTCTGACACGTGGGTTGACCTGCAGGACGTGATCTTCCCATTGCTGCTCACACCCAGCACCCAGGGAGGACCTGGCCCACAACACAGAGTCGGCAATGTCAGTAGAAAGAGTGAATGTCGGGGAAATTGGGGAGGGGGCCAAGGTCCGGGGTCTGCCATCCACGTCCTGGTCGTGCCCGTCCCTCGGACACAGGCTCAGCATCGTCCTAAGAACTAGCTGTGGGTCTTTAGAGGGCAGTGGTCCCCTGTTACAGGCCACAGAGGGTGTTCTGGGCTCAATCCCAGGGAAAGGCTGTCATATTTTAACAACTGATGGATTAGATTGGGCCCACATGGATAATCCAGAATGCACTCTGTATTTCAAGGTCTGGACCCCTAATCACATCTGCAGGCCCCCCTCTCCCAGGTAAAGTAACACAGTCACAGGTCCTGGGGATCAGGGTGTGGACACCTTTGGTGCCTTTATTCTCCCAGCCACACCATCATGGACTTGAATCAAGGTTCTCCCCCTCCGTTTCCCTGATGGGATGCTGTGCTGTGATTTGATGAACTGCTTCTCTGTCCCCATCCTCTGACTTGAGGGTCAAACCTTCTCAAGGTCAAGAAGGGTCTCAAATTTCCAAAGGTCCATTCAGCGAATATGAATTGATGCAAAGGTGAATCCTCAGGACACCCACGGGCAGGTGGTGACAGGAGACTATGGACCAGGAGGGGCTGGGGTGCTGGTGAGAGTGTGCCCCACGAGGGGGTGTCCGCTGCTCGGCACCAGCCACGGCTGCCACGTGGGATGGGTCTCAGGGATCAGCCGTGTGGGATCTGAGCCCTGACTGCTCAAGAACATGCAGAAATGAGCACTTTAGGCAAAACTTCTTAATTTTTAAGCGTTGGACAGTAACTCAAATTGTTTCGGCACTGACCAGGTTAAGCAAACACCTGGAGGTCGCCCAGCCTGTGTCCTGCAGTTTACAATCTCTGCTCCGGGAAATTTCTTTTTTTTTTTTTTTGTCGTATATGGCCTTTATTATGTTGAGGTAGGTTCCCTCTATGCCCACTTTCTGGAGAGTTTTTTTAATCATAAATGGGTGTTGAATTTTGTCAAAAGCTTTTTCTGCCTCTATTGAGATCATCATATGGTTTTTATTCCTTCATTTGTTAATATGGTGTATCACATTGATTGATTTGCGTATATTGAAGAATCCTTGCATCCCTGGGATATATCCCACTTGATCATGGTATATGATCCTTTTAATGTGTTGTTGGATTCTGTTTGCTAGTATTTTGTTGAGGATTTTTGCATCTATATTCATCAGTGATATTGGTCTGTAATTTTCTTTTTTTGTAGTATCTTTGTCTGGTTTTGGTATCAGGGTGATGGTGGCCTCATAGAATGAGTTTGGGAGTGTTCCTTCCTCTGCAATTTTTGGGAAGAGTTTGAGAAGGATGGGTGTTGGCTCTTCTCTAAATGTTTGGTAGAATTCACCTGTGAAACCATCTGGTCCTGGACTTTTGTTTGTTGGAAGATTTTTAATCACAGTTTCAATTTCATTACTTGTGATTGGTCTGTTCATATTTTCTATTTCTTCCTGGTTTAGTCTTGGAAGGTTATACCTTTCTAAGAATTTGTCCATTTCTTCCAGATTGTCCATTTTATTGGCATAAGATGGACAATCTGGTAGTCTCTTAGGATGCTTTGTATTTCTGTGGTGTCTGTTGTAACTTCTCCTTTTTCATTTCTAATTTTATTGATTTGAGTCCTCTCCCTCTTTTTCTTGATGAGTCTGGCTAATGGTTTATCAATTTTGTTTATCTTCTCAAAGAACCAGCTTTTAGTTTTATTGATCTGTGCTATTGTTTTCTTTGTTTCTATTTCATTTATTTCTGCTCTGATCTTTATGATTTCTTTCCTTCTGCTAACTTTGGGTTTTGTTTGTTCTTCTTTCTCTAGTTCCTTTAGGTGTAAGGTTAGATTGTTTATTTGAGATTTTTCTTGTTTCTTGAGGTAGGCTTGTATAGCTATAAACTTCCCTCTTAGAACTGCTTTTGCTGCATCCCATAGGTTTTGGATTGTCGTGTTTTCATAGTCATTTGTCTCTAGGTGTTTTTTGACTTCCTCTTTGATTTCTTCAGTGATCGCTTGGTTATTTAGTAACGTATTGTTTAGCCTCCATGTGTTTGTGTTTTTTATGTTTTTTTCCCCTGTAATTCATTTCTAATCTCATAGTGTTGTGGTCAGAAAAGATGCTTGATATGATTTCAGTTTTCTTAAATTTACTGAGGCTTGATTTGTGACCCAAGATGTGATCTATCCTGGGGAATGTTCCATGCGCACTTGAGAAGAAAGTGTAATCTGCTGTTTTTGGATGGAATGTCCTATAAATATCAATTAAATCTATCTGGTCTATTGTGTCATTTAAAGCTTCTGTTTCCTTATTTATTTTCATTTTGTATGATCTGTCCATTGGTGTAAGTGAGGTGTTAAAGTCCCCCACTATTATTGTCTTACTGTTGATTTCCTCTTTTATAGCTGTTAGCAGCTGCCTTATGTATTGAGGTGCTCCTATGTTGGGTGCATATATGTTTATAATTGTTATATCTTCTTCTTTCATTGATCCCTTGATCATTATGTAGTGTCCTTCCTTGTCTCTTGTAACATTCTTTATTTTAAAGTCTATTTTATCTGATATTGGTATTGCTACTCCAGCTTTCTTTTGATTTCCATTTGCATGGAATATCTTTTTCCATCCCCTCACTTTCAGTCTGAATGTGTCCCTAGGTCTGAAGTGGGTCTCTTGTAGACAGCATATATATGGGTCTTGTTTTTGAATCCATTCAGCAAGGCTGTGTCTTTTGGTTGGAGCATTTAATCCATTCACGTTTAAGGTAATTATCAATATGTATGCTCCTATGACCATTTTCTTAATTGTTTTGGGTTTGTTTTTGTAGGTCCTTTTCTTCTCTTGTGTTTCCCACTTAGAGATGTTCCTTTAGCATTTGTTGGAGAGCTGGTTTGGTGGTGCCGAATTCTCTTAGCTTTTGCTTGTCTGTAAAGTTTTTGATTTCTGCATCGAATCTGAATGAGATCCTTGCCAGGTAGAGTAATCGTGGTTGTAGGTTCTTCCCTTTCATCACTTTAAGTATATCATGCCACTCCCTTCTGGCTTGTAGAGTTTCTGCTGAGAAATCAGCTGTTAACCTTATGGGAGTTCCCTTGTATGTTATTTGTCGTTTATCCCTTGCTGCTTTTAATAATTTTTCTCTGTCTTTAATTTTTGCCAGTTTGATTACTATGTGTCTTGGCCTGTTTCTCCTTGGGTTTATCCTGTATGGGACTCTCTGCGCTTCCTAGACTTGGGTGGCTATTTCCTTTCCCATGTTAGGGAAGTTTTCGACTATAATCTCTTCAAATATTTTCTCTGGTCCTTTCTCTCTCTCTTCTCCTTCTGGGACCCCTATAATGCGAATGTTGTTGCGTTTAATGTTGTCCCAGAGGTCTCTTAGGCTGTCTTCATTTCTTTTCATTCTTTTTTCTTTATTCTGTTCCGCAGCAGTGAATTCCACCATTCTGTCTTCCAGGTCACTTATCCGTTCTTCTGCCTCAGTTATTCTGCTATTGATTCCTTCTAGTGTAGTTTTCATTTCAGTTATTGTATTGTTCATCTCTGTTTGTTTGTTCTTTAATTCTTCTAGGTTGTTGTTAAACATTTCTTACATCTTCTCGATCTTTGCCTCCATTCTTTTTCTGAGGTCCTGGATCATCTTCACTATCATTATTCTGAATTCTTTTTCTGGAAGGTTGTCTATCTCCACTTCATTTAGTTGTTTTTCTGGGGTTTTATCTTGTTCCTTCGTCTGGTACATAGCCCTCTGCCTTTTCATCGTGTCTCTCTTTCTGTGAATGTGGTTTTTGTTCCACAGGCTGCAGGATTGTAGTTCTTCTTGCTTCTGCTGTCTGCCCTCTGGAAATTTCTTATTTGACAAATCAGCCCAGACCCTCCCTCCCAGGCCTCAGAGCAATACTGTTAAGATCAGATCTGGTGTTGGTCATTCACGTCACACCCCTTAGAGGCTCTGTCCACCTCCTCTGAGGTTCACCTGCTGCCCCAGCCCCTCCGCAGAGTAGTTCTCAGTCACCCAGTGTGTTCACACCCTGAACCCTGGTCCCCATGGTTCCCACACCTGCGATGTCCTCTCCCCTCATCAGCCTGGAGAATCTCCCTTCATGCAGCCCCTCCTCCAGGAAGCCTTCCTCGGCTTCACCAGGGAACTCTGGAGCACTCTCCTCTGGGCCAGCATTCCCCACAGCGGATGTGTTACTGTGCACAGCAACCGCCCATGGAGTAACCAGGAAATGCTTACTTATCACCTCCCTACGCCAACCACCTTCTCGGTCCTGAGGACACAGCCATGAGCAGGGCACACTGGGCTCAGCCTCAGAGACAGCGATGCCAGCTATGGAGGGAACTGAGAGGAAGTGGTGGAGGGAGTTTAGCGCAATGGACCAGCACAGTCAGGTGGGAAACAGTGCAGAGACCACGAGTGAAGAGAACGGAGGGAGGGGAAGGTCTGTAGGCTGATTCGAGTTCCCGACCTTCCGAACTCCTGCACACTGACTTGAGCTCACTTCTCGTCTGACATACTTAGAGAAAGGATCACAATATTCCAGTGTCTGTTCAGGGGTCTGTGTTAGCATGTCAGTGTGGCTGCTTCACCTGAGGCCCCATAGCCTTGTCTGAGCAAGATCAGAGGTCGGCCCCATCTCGTAGGAAAGTTGAGGCTGGCAGGGGGTCCAGGGGCCCTTCCACCTCACTGCTCTGCCTTCCCTGGGGCATCACCTAGTCCACAAGGCCGAGCCTGGGACCCCCATCCCCATGTCTGCAACCCAGCCTTCAGGAGGGGAAAGGGACAGGAAGTGAAGGGCAGTCATCTTCCTTATAAGGAAGTCACATGACCACACCTCACTGCAAAGGGGCCTGGGGAATGTAGTCTTCAGCTCAGGGGCCATGCATCCAGCTAAATTCAGGGGCTCTGTTAAAATACACTACCATGTGTAAAATAGATAGCTAGTGGGAACCTGATAGCACAGGGAGCTCAGCTTGGTGCTCTGTGATGACCTAGATGGGTGGGATGGGGGTGGGTGGGAGGGAGACGCAAGAGGGAGGGGATATATGTATACATATAGCTGATTCACTTCATTGTACAGCAGAAACTAACACAACGTTGTAAAGCAATTTTACTCCAATTAAAAATATATATATTTCTCAAAATCCCATGTATTGAAATCACTATAAGTCAAATTTTTCTGTTACTTGCAACTAAACACCTTCCTAACTGATCCAATCTGTTGTATAGAATTTCTTATCTAATAAAATTTCTGGTCTCCACTATGAAAATAAAATAAAATTAGAGGGAGAATGGATACTAGAGGTTACATATCAGTCTTTCCAACCGACTGCAATTTCAGAAGGGAGTGACTGTGTCGTTATCTTTCCACCAGTAGCACTCCAGAAGTTCAGATGCATAATAGTTTCTCAGTAAACATTGGATGACTGAATGAATATATGATAGTGAAGAAAAGGATATCTTTTTATTTTTTAAATTTTCAAAAAATAAATTTATTTATTTATTTTTAGCTGTGTTGGGTCTTCATTGCTTTCTCTAGTTGTGGAGAGCAAGGGCTACCCTTTGTTGTGGTGCGCTGACTTATTGCAGTGGCTTCTCTTGTTGCAGAGCACAGGCTCTAGGCACACAGGCTTCAGTAGTTTTGGCACGCGGGCTCAGTAGTTGTGGCTTGTGGGTGCTAGAGCACAGGCTCAGTAGTTGTGGCACACGGGCTTAGTTGCTCCGTGGCATGTGGGATCTTCCCGGACCAGGGATCGAATCCATGTCCCCTGCCTTGGCGGGTGGATTCTTAACCACTGCACCACCAGGGAAGCCCAGGATATCTTTTTAAGTTGAAGTATAGTTGATTTACATTATATTAGTTTACGGTTTACAAGATAGTGATTCAAGATTTTTATAGATTATAAGCCACTTAAAGTTATTATAAAATATTGGCTATATTCTCTGTGCTGTACATTACATCCTTGTATCTTGTTTATTTTATACCTAGTAGTTTATACCTTTTAATACTCTTCCCCTGTATTGGTTCTGTGTCCACCCCTCTCCCCACTGGTAACCACTAGTTTTTTCTCTGTATCTGTGAGTCTGTTTTCTGTTTTGTAATATTCATTCATTTTATTTTTTAGTTTCCACATATAAGTGAAAACATACAGTATTTGTCTTTCTCTGTCTGACTCAATTCACTAAGTGTAATACCCTCCAGGTCCATCCATGTTGTTGCAAATGGCAACATTTCATTGTTTTTTATGGGTTAGTAGTATTCCACTGTATATACGTACCACACCTTCTTTATCCACTCATCTGTTGATGGACATTTAGATTGTTTCCCATATCTTTGCTATTGTAAATAATGCTGCTATGAACATTGGGGTGCATATATCTTTTTGAATTAGTATTTTTGTTTTCCTTTGATATATACCCAGTAGTGGTATATATGTGGTATTACATGTAGTGGTATTATATGGTAGTTCTATTTTTAATTTTCTGAGGAAATTCCATACTGTTTTCCAAAGGGGCTGCACCAATCTGCACTCCCATCAACAGTGCATGAGAGTTCTCTTTTCTCACATTCTCGCCAACATTTGTTATTTCTTGTCTTTTTGATAATAGCCATTCTAACTGGTGTGAGGAGATAGCTCATTGTGGTTTTGACTTTCATTTCCCTGATGATTAGTGATGTTGAGCATGTTTTCATGTGCCTGTTGGCTATTCGTGTATCTTCTTTGGAAAACTGTCTATTCAGGTCTTCTGTCCATTTTTAAATTGGGTTGTTTGTGGGGTTTTTTGATATTGAGTTTTATGAGCTCTTTGTTGACCCGTTGTCAGACATATCAATTGCAAATATCTTCTCCCATTCAGTAAGTTGTCATTTAATTTTGTTGATGGTTTCCTTTTCTGTGCAAAAGCTTTTAAGTTTGATTAGATCCCACTTGTTTATTTTTGCTTTTGGTTCCTTGGCTTGAGAAGTCAGATCCCAAAAAAATATTGCTAAGACTTATGTCAAAGAGTGTACTGCCTATATTTTTTTCTAGGAGCTTTTTGGTCAGTCTTACATTTAGGTCTCTAATCCATTTTGAGTTTATTTTTGTATATGGAGTTAGAAAATGTTCTAATTTCATTATTTTACATGCAGCTGTCCAGTTTTCTCAACACCACTTGTGGAAGATGAGGTAGGAGGTAGATGGGCCCTTGGGCTGAGTAGCTGGCATTTGTCAAGCTGAGTAAATTGGAACTTGTCTCCTCCCGACAGTTCAAGGAAAAAGTTAATGGAGGAGTGGCGAGGAGCTGAGCTCTGCTGGAGTAAAGAGATAAGATGACCGCATCTATCATTCTTGAGGTCAAGGAGACCTCCCTGACTGCAATATGCAGAAAGGCTCCTCAGTGGTCAAAAGGGAGGGGGGTGGTGTCCCATAATAGGTGCTGTCAATCTCCCAGAGACCCTCACACTGAAATCCGTCTTGGCTAAAAGATGTATGCGTATATTGGGGAGGGCCCTGGGTCCGATTAGATGTGTGAAATGAAGCAAGATGATTGGCCAGAGGAAAACAAAGACCCAGAAGAACTGCCCCCACATAAGTGATTTAATCCATCCCCAAAGCACGCAACTCTCTCTCTCTCTTTCTCTCTCTCTCACTCTCTCTCTCTCTCTCTCTGAGCCTGCCCGTGCTTTCTCTGCACGTATCTTCTCTCCTAATAGACACTTAACTTGCCTCACTACTTTTTGTCTCTTTGCCACATTCTTTCTTCAAAGCATATAAGAGCCAGGGCAGCACTGTAGTCCTGGTTCAATCCCTGTTTGGGGAACTGAGATCCTGCTTCAAGCTGCCACAGCTGCAGCCACCCCACAGCCACCTGAGATCAAAGGGAATGTCTTTCCCCCATTGTATATTTTTGCCTTCCTTGTAGATGAGTTTATGTGCATGGGTTTATTTCTGAGCTCTCTATTCTATTCCATTGATCTTTGTGTCTGTTTTTTTGCCAGTACCATACTGTTTTCATTACTGTAGCTTTGTAGTATAGTCTGAAGCCTGGGCGTGTGATACCTCCAGCTTTATTTTTTTGTCTCAAGATTGCTTTGGCTATTCAGGTTCCTTTTTTTGGTTCCATACAAATTTTAGGATTATTTGTTCTAGTTCTGTGAAAAATGTCATGGGTATTTTGGTAGGAATTGCATTAAGTCTGGAGAGTGCCTTGGGTAGTATGGACATTTTAGTAATATTAATTCTTCCAATCCATGAACACGGAATATCTTTCAATTTCTTTGTATCATCTTCAGTTTCCTTCATCAATGTCTTATAGTTTTCAGAATATAGGTCTTTCATCTCCTTGGTTATGTTTATTCCTAGGCATTTTATTCATTTTGATAACATTGTAAATGAGATTGTTTTCTTGCTTTCTCTTTCTGATGGTTCATTATTAGTGTATAGAAAAGCAACAGATTTCTGTATATTAATCTTGTGTCCTGCAAGTTTACTGAATTCATTTATTAGTTCTAATAGTTTTTTTTTTTTTTTTTTTTTGGTCGAAACTTTAGGGTTTTCTATACATAGTATCAAGTCATCTGCATATAGTGACAGTTTTACTGCCTCCTTCCAATTTGGATGCAATTTATTTCTTGTTCTTGTCTGATTGCTGTGGCTAGGACTTCCAATACTATGTTAAACAGAAGTGGCGAGAGTGGGCATCTTTGTCTTGTTCTTGATTTTAGAGGAAAACATTTTAGCTTTTCACCATTGAGAATGATGTTAGCTGTGGGTTTGTCATAAATGTCCTTTATTATGTTGAGATATATTCCCTCTATACCCACTTTGTTGAGAATTTTTATCATGAATGTGTGCTGAATTTTGTGAAATGCTTTTTCTGCCTGTATTGAGATGATTGTGTGATTTCTATTCTTCATTTCAGTAATGTGCTGTGTCACATTGATTGATTTGTGGTATTGAACCATCCTTGCATCCTGAAATAAATCCCACTTGATCAAGATGTTTGATCCTTTTCATATATTGTTGAATTTGGTTTGCTAATATTTTGTTGAGGATTTTTGCATTTATAGTCATCAGAGATAGTGGCCTGTAATTTTCTTTTTTGTAGTATCTTTGTCTGGTTTTGGTATCAGGGTAATGGTGGCCTCAAAGAATGAGTTTGGGAGTATTCTCTCCTCTTTGATTTTTAGGAATAGTTTGAGAAGGATAGGTATTGACTCTTCTTTATATGTATGGTAGAATTCTCCTGCGAAGCCATCTAGTCCTGGACTTTTGTTTTTTGGGAGTTTTTTGATCACTGGTTCAATTTCAATGCTAGAAATTGGTCTGTTTAGATTATCTATTTCTTCCTGATTCAGTCTTGGAAGATTGTATGTTTCTAGGAATTTATCCACTTCTTCTAGGTTGTCCAATTGCCTGGCATATAACTATTCATAGTATTCTCTTATGATTGTATTTCTGTGGTATCAGTTATAATTTCTCCTCTTTCATTTCTTATTTTGTTTATTTGGTTCCTTCCTCTTTTTTTTTTCTTCATGAGCCTGGCTAAAGGCTTATCAATTTTTTTTATCTTTTCAAAAACCAGCTCTTGGTTTCATTGATCATTTTTATTTATTTATTTTTTGGACTGTATTTTATTTATTTCTGCTCTGATCTTCATTATTTCCTTCCTTCTGCTGAATTTGGGCTTTGTTTGTTCTTTTTAAATTTCTTCAGATGGTAGGTTAGGCTGTTTGAGATTTTTCTTGTTTCTTGAGGTAGGCCTATATTGCTATAAACGTCCCTCTTAGAATTGCTTTGGCTGCATCCCGTACATTTTGGAAAGCTGTGGTTTTATTTTCATTTGCCTCAAGATATTTTCTGATTTCCTCTTAGATTTCTTCATTGGCCCTTTGGTTTTTTAGTAGCATGCTGTTTTTTATCCATGTGTTTGTCTATTCCCAATTTTCTTTCTGTAATTGATTTCTAGTTCATAATGTTGTGGTCAGAAAATATGTTTAATGTCATTTCTATCCTTCTAAATTTGTTGAGACTTGTTTTGTGCCTTTGCATGTGAAAGAAAAAGAAATTCTCTCTACAAAACAAAAATCTTATAGGATGAATGGCTGCCTCAGTGAGATTATTTAACCTGCAAGTGCTTTGAGAACAAGGGGTATATGTTATGAATAATCTGTGTACTTTGAGTAATAGCTTATTGGACAAGATCCCCAAAGAAGAAGATTTACCAAACCTACTCATTTTTTTTTTCTTGTGGTGTTGCACATTTGGGAAAAAAAGGGTAAAGTTCCCAACCAGAATACTTTTGACAATTCCCAGGTATGCACAAACATAAAGTTGTAAAAACCCATTTGTCGGTTACAAGTGCACATTCTGTTACTTTGCAAAGGACTGAAACAAATTTAACTAAATTCTGCAGTGAAGTCACCATCCAGTGGAGACCAAGCATGGAAATTTAATTCCTAAGAGGAACCTTAATAAAGTCATGTGTGGCTGAAAATGAGACTGCTAATGAAATTATTTCTGGGACAGTGTCTGAACATTTTACACAGAAATGAATGGGTCTTGTTGGAAGCTATTTGAATAATCCATTGCTGATAGATGATAAAAAGAAGAATCCTCTAATGTTCTAAGGCAGACTTGAAAAGACTCACTGGGGACATCAGGAGTTTAAAGCTTTTGAAATTCTAGAATTATTCACAGCCCTTTATCCTGTGGCTGCTAAAGAAGAGTTCAGATAGTGTGACCATCAAGATTTTACTGGCATGTCCCCAATTATGTAATGGTTCTTTTTAATATAATCCACATCTCTATAGCAGTGCTGCCTTCATGTTCAGGTCAACAACTTAGGCTTCATCCATGATTTCTCTCTTTGCCTCACATCCCACTACTAATTTAAGTCCTGGAGGGTTTACCTCTAGTATATGTCATCTTAGTTTACATCCCCCCATAAGCAGATCTGGAGCAAACATTCAAGGTCAAGCTATTTGGAGGTCAAGTATTTGGGAGAAGGCCTTGAGAAATACTGGTAGGAGAGGGGTGAATGAGGATAGACAGGGGAGGTGGCTGGTAAAGAGTTTGTGTCTGAAACCAAGAGAGGCAACTGAAGCACAAATAGATAAATAAAAATTTTTAAAGACTGATTAGAAATGATAGGAGTAAACACATTAGAACTAACAAATAGATGTATCAGATGTAAGTAATAAATAAACTCTAATCCTTACAGAAAAGGATGTTCCAGGAAATGTGTGTTCCAGCTTTGAGTTCTGGAATGCAAGATAACAGGGTGAAACCTAAGCCTGTGCAATAGATAAGCTAAATGCAGTTGTGTAGGAACTTTTGCCTGCTGTCCAAGACTCCCATTCTATTACAAGAGCTGCTTTTGACTAAAACACACAAAAGTTTTCAGCAGTCACAGAAAATCCCCAAATCTCAGTGACTTAAAACAGCTGTCCTTTTCTTGCTTGTGCCACACGCCAATCATGGACTGACAGGGGTGCTCTGCTCACCATAATCGCCCCAGGACCCAGGCTGCTGCTGTCAGTCATTATGTCAGAAGAAGGAGCTGCTTGACAAGGACATCAAATGCTCTGGGATAGTAGTAAGCATGACCTCCATCCAGCAATCCCATTACTCCAGGTGGGTGAGACTAACTCCAAGACACAGGAATGAGATGAGCTCTCTAATGGGGCTCCACCCTTTGCTGTGGAGGCTCAGAGGAGGGGGCATCAGGGGCAGACTGGGGTCTGCGAGGGCTTCCCAGGGGGCTCAGGAGAGGCAGCCTCGCCCATGAAGAGGAGGGCATGAAAGGCTGAGTCTCAGACGTTTCTGAAGGTGGGTGGAGGTCTGTGTGCTGTGTGGGTCTCAGCCTTTGCCTCTTTGGGTTCCTGCTCCTTAACCGCTGATGTGGATTCTCCCCAGCAGCACCGAGAGCGGACCGCAGAGCAGCCAGTCTGGGCACTTTCTCCACCTAAGGACAGGCCTGCCACCACGGGAGTGTGCTCACCTCATCTGGACACAGGGGCTGTTGTAGCCCCATCTTAGACCTTACTTCTGGGAGCCGTTCCCACCAGAATCTCTCATTCTGATTCTAGAGCTTTGTGAGCTTTGCATCGCATTAGGCAGCATTTCTGGTTTCTAAATCGAGTGGAGAATCCCGGGGCTGGCACTCCGACACACACATCCATAGTCGGCAGCTCACTGTTACCTTCAAACGCCTGTGGATGATTCATCTGCTCCCGAGTTCAGGAATCAGGTTAACATTTCGAATTGCATCAGAGCCTCAAGACCTTCCAGAGCTCAGTGTAATTTATATTCGGTGAATGCCCAAATCCCCAAATCTTCACACTGATACACTCGGGTTCTAAACCTTCAAAATATGAAAGTACCGTTTAAGGAGCACATTACAGGTAGGCTCAGAGAGGCATTAGCCCATGGCTGGGCTGTGGGGAGCCTGGGAGGGAATCTGCAGGACCAGAGAAAGGGCAGGACACGGGGCAGGGTGGCCGATCTCCGGCCAGATCTGTACAGGAGGCCATAGTCCCAGCGGGTCCCAGGCTCTGGCTGAGGTCAGCGGGTCTCAGAGATTCGTGTCCAGGACCAGAAGTGAGGACCAGGCCGGAATCCCTCCTCTCTTCCCTTCAGGGTCCGCATGCGGGGGCAGCTGGGGGCCTCCGGGGCACTGACCCAGATTCTGTGGAGGACATCTCCCAGCATCCACCTCTCCTTCTAGGAGCGCCCCAAGTTTCATCCGGGAACCCACCCTGCACGCTCAGACCCGTGATCCAAGCAGAGCATCCTTGGCTCCAGTTGGGGCTGTGATTCAGGTCAGGTCAAGTCAAGCCCTGCCCTGATTGCAGTGATTGGTCCAGAGCTGGTCACATGACATCAGCATGTCCAATCAGAGGGAGCATCAGGACTTGCCCCAGGCGGACAGGAAAGGCTCTTACCACTGGCTGTTTTCTGGCTGCAATGATTGGTTCAGGAACGTCACACCACCTTAACATGTCTAATCAGAGTGAGGGTTAGGGTTTGTCCCACGTCATCAGGAAAGGCTCTTACACTTTCCACTGGCTGTGTCCTGGCTGCAGTGATTGGGTCAGGGACGGTCACATGACCTCATTCAATCCAATCAGAGTGAGCGCCAGGCCTCGCCCGGGGCTGACGGGAAAGCCTCGGCTCTGAGAGGAGGTGAGCAGGACCTCCGTTGCCGTCTCGTCACCGTGGAGGGGCCTGAAGGTGCCCGAAGGCAGAGATTGGAGCCTGATAACAAAGCCAGGCTGAACGAAGGCAAAGGAATGAGAGCGAAGAAAGGACTGAGTTCTGATGACGTCACTGGGGCCCTGGATGCAACCGCGCCTGAAGCTGGCCCTGTGCTGCGGAGACCTCAGGTCAGGAGTGCACCAGCCCCACCCCTGTTTTCTTGAGCAGATGTGAGGTGGGTCCGGCACTTCGCAGTGAGGAGGCCTCGTTAGTGCAGAGGGCACGGAGCAGATTCTAGGATCGGGATTGTGCGGATTCCTGGCCGTGCGGTCCAAGCCTGGACCCTCCGGCCTCGGCCTCCTCGTCTGTAAAAGGAGGAAGGAGGGTTAATGTTGTGGTAAGTAGCCCAGAAGCAACTGACATGAGTAGGGCGCATACAGGAGTGTGTGAAACTTAACACCCAGAGCAGCAGGCGTGGGAGCATGGAGGAGGGCACACAGGCCGCGGAGGGCGGTGCACGACAAGAGCCTACAGCAGCAGCCTGCACACCAGGTGGATGCGGAGGAGACTCACGTGGCAACACAAATAAGCACCAACACGTGCAAGTGACATGCACGTGCACAGGATGCTGCCACATCCAGGTAGCCCAGGTGCGTGTGTGTAGCACAGGTCACATACACACGGGCGACATCCGGGTAGCAGTGTGTGGGAAGCAGATGATACAGTCACTGGGGACACACATAACAAGCACGTAGAGCACAAGAAAACAGCACGTGTGTGACACGCACAGCATCGCAGATGTAAGACAAACGTAGGTAACGTACACCGCTAGCCCATAAGTCACACCCTCAGGCAATTCACATGGGAACCAGATAGGTAAGTCTCAGGCAGCTCCTGCAGGTAAGAGAACCACCCCCAGATGCACACCCATAGATTAGCCACGTGGGTGGCACACCTGTAACACGTACACAAGCTGACTCAGGCCCATGCTTGGTCGTAAGATTTGGTAAGAACTAGATATGGGCCCAATACTTCCCTCTAGCCTGAGACTCAGATCTGCTGGGAGCCAAAACATGTTTGGAAACCAGGGAAGGGGTTGAGAAGGGCTGGCAGCTGTAGTGCTTGGGCCTCTGAGAAAGATTGGGGCACTATAGTGGTGGTCTGAGTACTTGTTTGTATAGCATATCACGATTCTAAATCATTAGCCTTCAATCTTCCCCAGAGAAGACCATCAAGATGTTTAAATAGAATAACCCTCGTGTGTATTTCTTTTCCAGCATCACAGATGCAGTAAATACTTTGCAAAGAAGCCTTTATCTCTTAGATAACAAAGAACTTGTGTGGACCCTTGACTTACTCCACAAATCTTCCCTGGTTCTGTCCTGCTGCCTAGGCTTTCCCAAGAGCCCCTCTCGTCATCAGAAGTGGGGCTTCTTTGGGATGTTGTGACTGCTGACAGGTTCCCAGGTCGTCGGAGGCCCTGAGCATCTCCAGGAATCGGGATGTGCCAGTGTTAGATGGGGGAACGCTCAGTTTACTGCATCCACGCTGACAGCTCAGAGAAAAGACGAGGTCAGGGATCCTCACGAGGAGGTTGTAAATGAAGCGATGCTGCACTTGGACTTTCTCTCCTGGGAGCGCTTTTATTCTTCACCTTTAAAGGGATGCGGGAACGCTCTCCCTGCTGTGGGTCGGCATTCACGAAGCTGTGGATAACTCGCCAAGGTGGGGCCGATGGAGGAAGCCAGTCCTGGGAGGTGGTGTCTTCTGCCGGGTCCTGAGGGGAACTCCCACCCAGGGTGGGGCGAGGAGGCAGGTTCACAGATGTCGCTTTGAGTCCGCTTTGAGCCAAGCTCCTCCCCCCTTCCTTCATGCAGCACGCACAGGGTAGCAGGAAAGAAGAGGAAATTCTTAAGATCAGGATGAAAATCCATTAAATTTCTAAGCGTCTCCAAGTTTTCTGGTGCTTGGCACGGGCCAGAGTCCAGGTCTGTAGCCTGGACCCAGAGAACCTTGACCCGTCCCTGGCAGAGACTGTGACCCATGAACACAGCACAGCCTTGGACCCGGGTTCCTTGGGAGGTGATGTACCCTTCTGCATCATGGAGGTGACTTTCAGCTCAGCCACGAGAGGACTGGGACCCCTCACCCTCTGCACCCAGACTCCAGATGCCCCCAGTGCCGCCCACCATGGGACAGGCTTGGGAACTGGACCATCTCATTATGACTGTTGTTCACACTCATGCCCCGTCCAGCTCCCGGTATGTCACCGGTCCCCAGTGCTCCTGGAAGAGCCTAGAAAACTAAGAAAAGAGTCTCTGCATGGATTAAAAATGAATTGGGGCTTTGAAAGACATCAAAGTCAATTCCAGTTTTAAGAACAAAACACATTTCATGAAACCTCATTGCAATCACCTTGCCTTATCAACACCCAGTCCCTCTTAGCATCCTCTCCATCCTCTCATTGCTTAGGTATGATCTCAGCAGAGTGACACCTGCCTCAGTTTTAATTAAAAGCTAATAATGTCGAAATGTATTTAGAAGGGAAAAAGGACACAGATCCCCTTTGAAGATAGTCATGTCCTGTTACAACCCATTTACCACTCTTCACAGTGTGTTTAAATCACCCCATGTGCCTAGCGCTGACCTTGCTGGAGCTTTGCAGCTGCAGGTGCTGAGCGGGTCCAGTGATGAGCAGTCATCTCTTGATCAAGTGATCAAGAATGTGGAGCACCTAGTGTATAAGGCGCTGAACTCTAATGCTACACACCCGAAGCGTGTATAGAATAATAAAAGAATATGGGCCATCTACAGCTTCGAGCGGGTCAAAGGGTGTCTCTAATCCCCACTGCCACAGCTCTGAGGGCTTGCGCTGCTCCCCCCGGCCTCAGCACTGGCTGTCCCTCAGCCCTCGGATCTCTCACACTTTCCCTGTGAAGTTGTCCCTGAGTTACCAGACCATTCGATTCCTCCCTCCCTCCCTCCTTTCCTCCCTCCGTCCCTTCCTTCTTTCCTTCCAAATGTATTTTCTGAGGGGCCAGGCTCTGTCCTCGGTATTGAAGCTACAGATCATAGCAAACCAGATTCATCACATGCCTTCAAGTTCACAGTCTAGAGAGGGATACAGAAAAAGAATAAGTACTCTAAAGACATAGAATTGCAAATTTCAATGGATATTGGGAGAGACAATTACAGGGACCCTTGGGAACATAAAACAGGGACATTCGGGGAGCTGGCATCTGAAGGAGGTGTGATCAAAGTAGATGGCATTCCAGGCAGAGGGAACAGCAGGTGCAAAGCCCTGAGGTGGGAGGATGAGAACCCCCTTAGACACAAGCATCATTGTCATAACAAGAGCTGACACTGACACAGGCCTCGCTGTGCCCACACACAGTTCTGTTTTAAATACGCCTCCTCATTTCATCCTGAGTCCATCCTTATGCGTAAAGACATCTTAATGAGCACAGTACCATCAATATTCCTGTACTTCGGGTGAGGATACTGAAGCACATGTGGATAAGTAACTTGCCTAAGGTTACACAGCTCACAAGCGGCAGGACCAGGATTTGCGCTAGGCCGTCTGGATCCCTGTACTGAGCTTCTTTAAGATCTTTCAGTGTAGCTTGAGCTGCAAGAGGAGATGGAGCATGGTGTGCCCAGAGACTGGGGGTGAGCAGGGCCAGAGCCAAGTAATGAGGGGCTGCAGGCCATTTGTGTTTGTCAGGATCCTTTGTGTTGTGAGCAATGAGAGCAAACCACCACCAAACCAACTTAAGTGAAAAGAGGTGTTGTGGTGCACCTAGCTGGAAACTAGGAGTGGTTTCAGGCCTGGCTTGATCCAGGGGCTCAAGTGACATTACCAGGGTTCATTCTCTCCTCACGTTCTCTGTGCTGGCTTTATTCTCAGAGCAACTTTGTTCAGCAGCTCGACCTTAACATCCCCCTGTCCCCCCAGTTCATGACACAGAAGTCTCAAGAAAAGTCAACCACCACCTCCCAGCCGTTCAGCCATAATTTCAGGGCTTCCCTATTTGAGCCAGAGAGTCTTGCTTGAGTCACATGCCCATCCCTGAACCAATCACTGTGGCTCAAGCCAGGATGAATAACCCACCCTCAGGATACCAGGAGCAAAGCCACATCTGGGCCACACGAGAGGCTACGAAAGAGGGAAATAGAGGCTGAATGTCCAACACATGAATGTCACTCTTCAGGCCCATCTAGGACGTTGGCCAGGGAGGAGGGCTTGGCCAAAGAAGAGGGTGTGTACTCTGGGATCTCTGGCCAGCAGAGACCACGGCTATGAGGAGAAGGGACAGAGGATGGCTTAGAGGACGCAGCAGCTCCAGGGTAGCTTGAGAATGCCCCCGAGCTCTGCTCACTCCCCACTCCACCCTGGGCCCAGGCTTGGGTGGGACAGAAACCTCCAGAGCCCAAGAGGGCTGGAGGGGCTCTAGCCAATTGTTCCCAAAATAGCCGCCCATTGAAATACCGGAGAGGCTTTAGAAAGACTGGATCCTGACTGCCACCTTCAGAGATCCTGGTGTAATTGGTCTGAGGCACAGTTTGGAAATCAGGATTTTTAAATCTCCCCAGGTGATTCTTATTGTGGCAGATACTGTGATTCACAGGCTGAGTCAGTCCCTGCATGAACCGTGGTGCCTCCATTGCCCAAATACAACCTAGGGGCCCACTCTATTTTAATTCGTCTCAATTTAATCTATCTTGTAAGAAAACTGTCAATTCCATTACTCACCTTAACTTTCTATCGATTTTTTCCCATCCTCCCTGGGGCTTCTTCAGAGTAACTGGGGAGAAATCAATATCTGACCCTGACAGTCCCTTTTTCCCTTTGCTGTGCCGATTTGCTCAAAAATTTTTTGGTGGTAGTGAGCCTGTGGTTGCAGCCAGATGCCTCCTCACCTTTCTAAGGCTGGCCAGAGAGGAAATGACTGAGAGAATCACAGAATCAACCTCCACGGCAGCCCTGCAGTGGGGCTTAGAGGAGAGGGCTCCAAGTACGTCGTACACAGCTGTTCAGAGCTACCTCTATCATCCAGCCACCCACAGGGACCAGTTCATGACGGATGTCTCTGCAGATGTCTGTGAGGAGGGATCCAGGATCCAGGTGCATCCAGACCCACACCTCCCAGGAGAGGATGGAGGGAGGCACATCCTGAACCGAGCAGGTCCAATCTTGCTGTGACCACATTTACTTAGAATTGACTAAGATCGGATGCTGTGCCATCAGTCATTTTGGACGAAGAAATAGGGATTAGGCTGGTTTCAAAAAAATGTTTCATTTTTTCATCGTTCAAAATTTGAACCAGCTGCAGATTTGGGCGGATGGGGGATGGTTCTCGGAGATGTGCTGCTGCTACATGATGAGTCAGAGGACCGGCTTGCTCTCCTCCAGCAGGTTTATGTGTGGCTGGAGAGGCAAAGCCAGCGTGCGCGTCACTGAGGGGCCAGGTCCATTAGCACTGTGCCTGAGACAGACGCACCCAGTAAGTGCTCAGCCGTGACCTGGCACAGCACGCACACAGTAGGTTCTCGGCAATGACCTAGCAGTGTGAATGTACGCAGTAAGCAGTTGGCAATGTCCTGGCACTGTGCGTATATACAGTAGGTGCTCGATAATGACCTGACATCATGGATGGACGCAGTAGGAACTCAGTAATGGTTTGGTGGGTCATCTCCATGCCCGGCTGATCACCAGATGCAGAGAGGTGCCTGAAACCCACTGCTGGTGACATGACCTGCAGGTAAGTTAGAGGTTCTAGAGACACAACACCTGCAGGGGCGGAGGTCACCTGATGAGGTGTCAGCCAGGTAAGTGGCAGCCCGGCCCTCAGGGGCGCTTTAAACATCCTGCGCTCTATGGCAGGTGACTGATAATGACGGCTCGCGCTCACTGGACGCCTACCTACCTGTGTGGCGCCTCTTCCTAGGCTGTGGACCACACCCCTCTCAAGCCTGTGAGCAGGTGCTGCGCTCGCCCACACTCTACAGATGGACATCAGACCCAGGAAGAGGTGCAGTGACCCGGCCTGGGTCCCACAGCTAGAAAGTGATTGAGCTGGGCTTGAGGCAGCAGTCAGGCTGCAAACCCCCTCAGCCCACAGGGTGGGTGCCGGTGTCATGGGCCCAGGACTGTACACTGACCCAGGCATGCCCGATGGTGCCTCTGATTCCTGACCCAACCACAGGGAATCCCAGTGGCCTGTGGGGGTGAGAGACTAACATCTGGGTGCTGGGAGGAGGGGAACCTGGGCTGCAGGCAGCTGCCTTGCTGCCACATGGGAGCGTGAGGCTGGAGGCGCCCAGAGGACAGCAGAGCCCAGAGGTGGGGAGGCAGAACCAGCTGAGCCCCTGGATCCAGCTGTACCTGCAGCCTGTGGGGAGCCTGTGCTCCCACATTGTCCCTCTATCCGACCTGAGTTGGGTTCTTGGGCTGGTGACCTTCTGCTCTGCATGACGCAGAGCCCCCTGCAGATCTGACCTCACTCTCCCTCAGCCATTCTCCTGTCACTCCCTGCCCCAGGCTCACAGGCTCTTCCTGCAGCACTGTGCCTGCCCCATGCTGCCCCTCACCTGCAGTGCCCTCTGGACCCGAAGAGATAGTCATTTCTTAAGGTCACATAGCTCATACATGGCAGAGCCAGGATTTGAACTTGAATCCACCTGACAGCAGGACCCATGTTCTTGACCACCTTGCAGGGTGGTGGGCCTCTGAGGAAAGGGTGCTGAGGACTGTGGGCCCCCAGCGCAAGGTCGCGGTCACAGTCCCCGCGGCCCCGCCCTCCCGCCCAGGCCCCGCCCTCCCGTCCAGGCCCCGCCCCTTCCCCAGCAGTGTTTTCAGTGAGTCTGTGCAGGAACCCCAGGGAGGACGGGTGGGGCTGGAGGGAGAGTGACCCTGTGAGTCCAGGCAGACCCACGGTCGGGAAGGGCGCTGAGCATCCTCACGTGTGAGTGACGTAATCAGGGCTCCTGGGCTGCAGCCCCTGATTTCTAACCAACCTTCGGAAGACAGAAGGGAAACCACTCTGAAAACCCAGCAAATGGCTCAGAAAACCTACTTCGAGGATTAAGAGAAGCATGAAACTATTAACTCGTCCTCTGGACCCTTCCTGGGCCTCTGATATCACAACGATGCCTCAGCTTCCTGCTGTGGAAGGAGTGTTGCAGGGGAGGGGAGGTGATGTGTTTCCTCTAGGACACACATCACTGCAGAGGCCCTGCTCCCTGCCAGGCCCATCACATGAAAATCCTCTCTGCTGATCGCTCTTCTCCAGCAGCTGCTCTTGTGGGCAGAGCTGGGCAGGAGCTGCCCAGGGTGGGGCAGGTGAGAACACCCAGGCTGAGACCCGTGAGGCAGATGAGTTCTAGGCCCCAGGGGTGGTCAGGGAGCTGCAGCCTGGCATCCCCTGAGATGTGGGAAATGCAGAATCCCAGGCCCCAGCCCCAGCCCAGGAATCAGCATATCTGCAGTGTAAGCAGCCCCAGGGGACTCGTGAGCACGCTGTTCTCTGAGGAGCCGGCGGGCAGCTGCTCTGTCCAGTCAGCACAGCACAGGGGGCAGAAATGCATCCATTGTGGCTGCATCGGGTGGGGCAAGTCTGCTGTGAGCAACTGCAGACCTCAGTCCACAGGAGCTTACATGAGAGAAGCTACACTCTCTCACAAAACCCAAGTGTGGAGAAGTGTGGTCCAGGGCTGGTGTCATCATTCACAGTCATAAGGGAAGGTGGCTCCTCTCTCTTGCTTCTAGGAACTCCTCGATAGCTGATTCTTCCTCATGTTCCAAAATGGCTGCTTGAGCTCCAGCCCCCACATCTACATCCAACTGCCTGAGACAGGCAGGCCACTGTCCTTATCTGACTCTACTCTCCTGAACCTCTCCAGCTCCTCCAAGCTTGGGGACCAGATTCACACAAAGCCACGGCAGCTGTGAAGAGACCCATGTCCTGGGATGAGCACTGGGAAAGTCAGAGTAATTTTTCACTGCCTGGACACGGTGTTCGGAACCAGCATTAAAACTCCAAGGTAGCGCATGTGTTATAAGTGGGTCTGCCCTGCAGAGACAGGGTCACCCCAAGGCCCCAAGGGCAGGGTGGCCCAGTAAGCCCAGGCATGGGCATTGTTTGTGCCCTATGCTCTCCACCGCCACATGGAAACAGCCTGCACAGTGGCCATTTAGAGTGGAGACCATCTAAATGGTAGACCCAAGGACAGAAGAAATTGGCTCCAATTAGTGAAGGAAAAAAATCTCTCAAAACCCAGGAGATCTGTAAAACCAAGAATAGAACAGAGGGACAGGGCCATTTGCAAACTAACTGACAAATGCAGCTTGTTAAGCTAATAAAAGCAGAAGAGTCTCCAGAAGACCCAACCACATGAGCAGGCAACAGGGCACACAGGGGCCACTTATCTTGAAAGACTCCATTAGGCCCATTCTTTCTTGACTAAATCTCCTCGAAGGATATCTGTCCAGTGAGGGAGAGAATAGATACACATTGGCCTCCAGGGAGAATGGAGGGCAGCAGGTGGTGCCCCTGCCCCACTCCACGCCCTCCCCCAGCCTCCTGCAGGAGCGGGCTTCAGCCCAAAGCCCTGCCCTCCAGCCTCAGCGATGTTGCTGCTATGGTCACTCCAACTCATGTCGCATCTTAAGTCTCATCTTCATTCTTTCTGAAACATTTTAGATGATGGACCGGTTCCTTCATTGTGAAAAGTTGTCACTGATTGTTTTAGCAGCAGTTGTCAAATGATTGCTTTACTGCACTTTTCAGTTTTCTCCCTGCCTGGTTCTTTATCTGCCTCCACCATTGTCTCTCCTCCTTGTGACCCCTACATGCAGACATTCCCCAAGGCTGTTTTTAGCCACCTTCTCTTCGTAAACCCTCCCTTGGGATTCCGTGGTCCAAGCACTATGTGAGTAACTTGTATCTCTGCGTCTCTGCCCAACTCCTTCCCAGACTCCATAGAAAGTCTCTTACGCTACAAGATCTTCTAAGCTAAGAAGGAATCACGACGCAGGATCTTACAAACCAAGCAGACCGTCAGATCCATTACACGGCCCCTCACTCAGTCAATAGAGTCCACATCTGTGCGAGCTGGAGAAGTTAATAGGGCTGCTGGTGCTGGGTGATGGGGGATAAATTCCCCCGATCGTCAGTTGATGGCTGTGATCCTTCATCAAAGAAATAAGCGGCTCAGAACTGCACCTGGAGGATAAAGGCATTTTTAGCAGAGTGGAGCCCGTGTATCACAGCCGAGGAGATTTACTTACAGTATAAGGCTGACCTCCTCATTCTAGTGGCCCATTTAACCTGAATTAAATTGTTTCCGAGATAAGGGCAAACACCCCATTGCCCTGCTGCCCTCTCTGCTTAGTGATGGCCTCTGAGGACAGCCCAGAGGCTCCATCCGCAGTGGGAGAGGCCGGAGCGGAATCTCAGAGCACTCAGCTTCCTGTCTCTGAGGAGGCCAAGACGTCATCAGGATAAACTGATACTAACAGGGACGGTGCAGTGTGAAGAAATCTTCCAGGAGTTGTTACTCCAGAGATTCCCAGATGTCAGCATGAGCATCGCCCAGAGGGCTTGTTAAAACCCAGATCGCGGGGCCGCATGCCCAGAGCTTCTGCTGGCGCAGGTCTGAAGGACCTGTCTCTAATGTCCATGAAAATAATCAACAAACGATCTATAATAAGAATAGAAAAGGGTTTTACCTGAGCCAAACTGAGGACCCTCGCCCAGAAAAACAGCTGCTCAGATGATTCTGAGGAACTGCTCCCGAGGAGCATGTTTTTCAGCACAGTTTTATGCCTTGTCAGAAAACAAGAGCATCAAACAAGTCAAAGATACATTCCTTCAAGGGTTCGAAAAAGACAGACCGGCACATACACAGCGAGTCAGTGTGGCCTTGGCACCTGGCAAGGGAGTCTTATCATTGTAGAAGGACCAGCCCTGTCATCCCAGGAAGGGAGCCATTTATTTTTAACATGGACATTCTTTACTTCTGGTCCGCGTGCCCTTTTCTTTAATATTGAAAGCAGATGTACAATGTGTGTTTGATTGACCATAAACGAGCTGGTTTTGTTAGCATAAAATTCAAGTTAACTCACGCATGAGGCGGAATGACTTCCCCACGCCTCGGTATGTGAACATTTCTTTTTCACTAACAAGTTCCCATGTGGCTGGTCCAGGGGCCCCACTCTGAGAACCAAGGGATTTGACGCGAGAGGAGCCACATTCCGAGATGGCGCCGGACCCAGCGCTGGGATCTCCTCGTAGAGCTCAGATCCAAAGGGCAGGTCCCGCAGGGCTCTCACTGGCCTGAGGCGCTCGTGGAGCGCGAATCCCAGCGTTCCTGGGAGACGGCGCCCCGGTTAACCTGCGGTCAGAGATGCCCTGGCCAGCATCCCTCTCCCACCCTGTGCCTTCCGCTGGCCGACACCCGGGGTCTTACCTGTCTGAAGCACGTGACCCAAGTGGCCATTAGCTTTATTTAGAGTCACGTGACTCATTCCCCACCTGTCGGTGAGGCTACTTCCTGCGCACTCAGGTGACAGGTTTGTCTGGCAAACTGGATTATTTTCAGATCTCCTTCATCCTCCCGTGCACACGCTCCGCAGCCCTCCCCCTCCCGCCAGGACCCGCGACACTGTCTCACACGTCACACATGTGACTCCTCTTCCGGCTTCTCCAGCCCCTTCACTGGACCGGGAGCTCCGTGAGGGCAGCCATCGTCACTGGTTTCCTTTCCTGCTGTCCCCACAGCTGGATCAGTGCCTGGCACACAGAGGCGCTCAGTGACCACCTGGCGAACGAACGGATTTCTCCAGATTCTAAAGCCACGTTTGGACCTCGTTCCCGAGTCAGAGATGTGCTTTCAGGAAAAGGTCACGTGAGTCCTCGGCAAAACCAAAGTGGACGGGTCCTGGCAGAACCTTCTTGGTCTCAGTGCTGTGGCCCGCATGTCCTCCGAACGGTGGTGGACGTGAGTTCTAGGTACAGTGACCACCACAGGCACATACCCGGCACATAGCAAACGTGTGCAGATGTGCTCAGGAAACCATGGAAACGTGCCAACAAGGACCCAGCCCAACGACGGGGGAACATCTGGGCTAATAGCACCCACGGCACGTGTGTCTGAGCCCCAACAGAAAGCGGCTGGAACCAAGCACGGTGCGTGCATCGTACTCGGCCTCGCAATAAGCCCGTGACACAGTTTACAGATGAGGAAACTGAGGCTCAGGGAGGCTGGTCACGGGCTCAAGGCCCCACTTTAGCCACAAGTGCCTGTAAACCCGAGGGCTGTTCCTGCACATCAGCTCTCAGGGAAGCTGCAGCCCGAGTGTTTTCATGAAGTTAATACTGTTAAAATAAAACACCCGAATCTGGGAAAGAACATATCATGAATTATTCAGCTTCCGTCTTTAGATCCTAGAAAACCCATATTTGAAAGGAGCAGCCGCTGAGAGATAGGTATCAAAAGTGCAACTTTTATAGTGATGGTTTATTTAAACCAAAATAAAGCAATGAATGATAAGATTTTGGGAAAATTCCTCTAGTCGAAGCCCTCTGAGGACTCTTGTTAACAGGGCCAGAGCTGTCAGGTGCCTTGTCAAAGGCAGAAGGAGTGGGGCCCCTGCAGGAGAGGAGGCCTGGGCAGGCGGGGGACGCCGTCCGGATGCAAGAGACTCCCCGATGCCGGGCCTGCTCTCCCAAGGCTGGGCCTGTGGGTGTGCTGCAGGCTCTGTGTGTGACCCACAAGCATCCTTTCTCTCACAGGGCGCAGCCCTTGAAGGTCTTGAGAAGCTGAAAAAAGCCCAGATGGGCTAAGGCCACTTGTCACCTTACTCCCCAGGGTTTGGAATTCATTCCAGGATAATTATCAGTTTTACTGCAGACATGTTTACTGTTTTTCCTTTTAGATCCAAAAAGATATGATATAACTAAAGTAAATTTAATTGTACCAGCGCCTTGGAAATTTGAAAGCTGCCGGCATTTAAAATGTTTTTAGTTTAAGTTCTGTAAAACGGAAAGGACCCTTCAAGACAAACTTTCAGCACGGGTGGCCAGTGTCCTGGGAAGTCACGCTCTGTCACCACCCCTCCCCCAACTCCAGCCCCAGGACAAGGCTCCCCCGTGTGCTCTGTCCCCTGGCTCCAGGGCAGGTTTGCCCACATGCCCCCTCTTGTTCTGGAAGGAAAGGCCTCATCCCGGGTGTGACGCCCACTTACTTGTCGTGCCCACCAGCATCGATGCTCTGAATGTTCGCAGTGGCCCCCAAATTCCCTGTGAGGGACCAGGTCCCCCTCAACTTTCTGGCACCGTGGTTTGGGGGTGCTGACTGTCCCTCAGAGCCGGAGTGGACCCTGTGACTCAGGTCCAGGTTAGCTGGTGACTTCCGTCCACTGTGACCGGTTCAGGGATGGGCATGTGGCCCAGACTGAGTCACCAGGCAAAGGGAATCTATACACGTATATTCATCCAGAGCAAGTGTGGCATCCAGTTTGCGGGCCGGTGCCCTACTGGCTTCAGAGTTGGCGTCAATCACCAGCCTCCCCTGGCGGCACCTGCTGGAGACCCAGCCAAAGCCCAGTGAGCCGTGTGTGCTGAGCAGCGCCACAGCCGCTGTGGAGGCCTGGGTCCCCAGGCCACCATTGTGACCTCACGCCGGCCGTGGGGACCTTTGCTCACTGGGACGTGGGTGAGGACTTGGCTGCCCATGGGAAAGGTTCCGAGGCCGCTGTGGGCTCTGTGCAGGAGCGGTGAGGAAGAGGGATGGGAGTCCTAGCCGCCATCCCTTTCAGCCCTGCAGCCTGTCAGATGCAGAGCCCCCGGGGCAGCACTCACTGACAGGCATTCAAGCTCTTTGGTTGCACGTCTTCACGTTCAGCTGGAATCACGTCTCACTTTTTCATGTGCACTTGTAAGATTTTCCCATCATGTCTCAAAGTAAAGGCTTTAAGAAAGAAAGAAAGAAAGAATGGCCAACAGAAACATGAAAAGATACTCAATAGCACTCATTATTAGAGAAATGCAAATCAAAACTACAGTGAGGTACTACCTCACACCAGTCAGAATGGCCATCATCAAAAAGTCTACAAATAACAAACACTGCAGAGGGTGTGGAGAAAAGGGAGCCCTCCTGCACTGTTGGTGGGAATGTAAGTTGGTGCAGCCACTATGGAGAACAGTATGGAGGTTCCTTAAAAAACTAAAAATAGAACTACCATACGACCCAGCAATCCCACTCCTGGGCATATACCCTGAGAAAACCATCATTCAAAAAGATACGTGCACCCCTATGTTCATAGCAGCACTATTTACAATAGCCAGGTCATGGAAACAACCTAAATGTCCATCTACAGATGAATGGATAAAGAAGATGTGGTACATACATACAATGGAATATTACTTAGCCATAAAAAGAATGAAATAATGCCATTGGCAGCAACATGGATGGACATAGAGATTGTTATACTAAGTGAAGTAAGTCAGACAGAGAAAGACAAATATCATATGATATCGTTTATATGTGGATTCTAAAAAAAATGATACAAATGAACTTATTTGCAAAACAGAAATAGACTCAGACATAGAAAACAAACTTATGGTTACCAAAGGGGAAAGGGGGGGAGGGATGAATTCGGAGGTTGGGATTAACAGATACACATTATCATATATAAAATAAACAACAAGGACCTACTGTATAACACAGGGAGCTATACTCAGTATCTGTAATAACCTATAATGGAACAGAATCTGAAAAAGAATATATATATACGTGTGTATATATGTGTGTGTGTGTGTGTGTGTGTGTGTGTGTGTGTATAACTGAATCACTTTGCTGTGCACCTGAAACTAACACAACTTTGTAAATCAACTATAGTTCAATAAAAAAATAGATTAAAAAAAAAGAAAATGATTTTGCCTAGTGCAGTACCCATTTCTCCTTTCTTGCCCATTCCAAGGCTATGGATTCTCACAGCAGAGGGCTCTTCATCTTATACCCAACCGTCCCTCCTTGCTGGGAACCTGCTGGGAGGCTCCCCTTGGGGGCTGGGGGCTGGGCGGGGGCTGTCAGGGTCTCTGGCAGAGGCTCTAGCACAGTGTCCCCTCCTGTGGGCAGCTCTCCAGGGTCCTGAACAGGAGCCTGACCAGGCAGGTGACAACAGGGGAAGTGAGGCCCCGCCATTTCCTTCTGCTACAGGGTCCACAGCTGGATTCGGGGCTGTGCTGGATTCAGGGAATTTTAGTTTCTGAAACATCTGAGGTCATTTGGAAAATCTAACTTGTTTCCTGTAAACATCTCAGCAGTGTCCTCAGGGACAGGAGGAAAGGAGATTAACCGTGAGGGTTCTAGTGATTCAGGAAAGGGGGTGGAGAAACCACGGAGCCTGGGACCTAGGAAATAGGGGTGGCCACTCGCGACATATATATGTATATATATTTATGAATGTATATACGTGTGTGTGTGTGTAATGTACATAGGGAGAGACAGAGGGAGAGGCAGAGAGAGATGGAGAGAGACAGGCTCGAATCCTCTGCATGGGCCCTGAAGTCTCATCACAAGCAACTCCGCATGGGAGCTCAGAGTTCTCTTCATAGCAGCCTTTGCCCCTGAAGGCCAGAAAACTTGCCTCTGCCCGACCTCTCATTAAGCTTGAACTAGATGCCTTGTTGAACCAGTGGATTATACAGATTTCTGTACATAGACATCTGTGACGGAGCCACTGAAAAGAATAATAAATTATAGCAAAGTATTTTGCAAACATGAAAGTGTGCTTAAGTGATTAATAAGGGACTTACAGGTCTTTTGTTATTTCCTGGCCTCTCTATCTAAGACCCAGAAGAAAATGCTTTAATAATGGTTAAGCTGCTCGCGTTACTGGCTGTTACAATTCATCATCATGCCGATTTATCCAGGGGTTTTGCCGTGTTTTATTTCCCTGCGTTGCCCCCTCTCTCGCCTGGGTCCGTCTGGTTTCCCCCGGCGCACATACCCCCTCACCGTGGTGGGACAATCACATTAGCTGTGACGTTGTGAGAGGAGGTGCAGCTGCCCCCGGGCTCCAGCCCCGCGTCAGTGTGTGATTAAGAGGGACGGTGGCTGTAAGTGAAACCAACCTAGTGTTTTAGGAAAATTCAAAACAGACGCCGGCTGGCCCCTTTGCTCTGTTGCCTGCGTCCCGCTCCTGGCATCCTGGCTGGAGGGCCCTCCCTGTCCTACTGCCCATTAGAAAAGCCCCGAGTGAGGCTGTATGAATACCATGGGCATTCCACCAAGTAAGCATCTTCCTGATAGAACTGCCCGTAAGCTACTTGTACCAGATGTGGAATAAATCACTGGAAGAATAATACAGGGGTTGCAATGCAACTCTAGGTGAAAATGAAGACCCCACTGCCTTGGGATGCTGGAACATTGATAAAACATGGCATTTCTATCTGTCCAATTATTTAAACTAGATAGGATTCTTGTTTTTTTGTCTTGTTTTCTCATCTCATCAAAAGCTGCTTTCAAAACTGTGTTCGGAATTATGGTTTACATTCAGAAAGGTAGAGAGCAGACAAGCCTGTAGCTCCCACCCAGACAATATGGAAAAAAGCCGGACAGACTGCAAATCAACAGCTTTTCTTGACTCTCTTAAAGAGCTGAGATTTCACAGCAGACAACTCATCTGAAATGGAGAGAGACAGACAGACAGACAGACGCTTGCAGAGAGAAACTGGGCCAGCACCTGGGGAACTGGACAGTGCCAAAGGAAGTTGGTAGGAAGATTAAACTCAAAATTTAACAAATTGCTAAGAGTTGAGCGTGGGAAAGTTGAAATGCACGACAAAACAGTGCACCAGGGATGGCGGAGAGGCGCTGGGCATATACTGTTACATCGTCTCACACTTCAAGGGAAGCCCTATACTCTTATTTGAAGAGGGATTCAGATTATTTAAAAGTGAAAAATTACAAACCATAGTTCAACCACGAAAAATATTTTTAAATCAGGTATAAATAATGTCAATTGAGGAGATAAAATGGGATAATAACAAATGTTCAGTTAGACTCAAGAGAAGGCAAAAAAAGAGGGAAAAAAGAAAGAACAAGAGGAACAGATAGAGAGCAACTAGCAAGACGGCTGATATGAATCCGTCTCCATCAATCGTCATTTTTAATGTCAGTGGTCAAAACTCACCAGTTAACACCCAGAGATCGTCATATTGGATAAAAATAAGCAAGAACTGACTATAAACCATCACAAAGAAACCCACTTTAAACATAAAAACATATCTCTGTTAGGAGTAAAAGGAAGGAAGAAGGTACACCATGCAAACAGCAGACAAGAGAAAGCTGGAATGAATACCCCGACTTCAGGCAAAGTGGACTTGAGAACACGGACGATGTGCAGGGGCGAGCGGGCCGTTACAGGGTGATAAAGGGTGTGCTCTCCGAGAAGACATAACAGTCCTAAACAGCCATGTGCCTAACAACACAACTTCAGATTACACACAGTGAAAACTGATAGAACTGAAAGGAAAAATGGACAAACCCACAATTAGGGTAGGAGACTTCAGCACTCCACTCTCAGCCACCATAAAACAAGGAGGCAGGGAAGCAGTAAGGATACTGACCCGAACAGCGTTGTCAAGCGACTCGACTTAACAGACGTTCCAGAACACTCCGCACAGTAACAGCAGGATAAAGTCGTTCTCAGGCGCACACAGAACTTTCACTGAGTCAGACCATATGCGGGCCATGAAAATTAGAGACTGACAATCATGAAAGGACATTCTTGAACCATTATGAAATTAAACTAGAAATCAATATCTGGAAAATCCCTGAATATTTGGAAATTGAACAACACATTTCTAAATAAGCCATGTGTCAAAGAAGAAGTCTCAAGAAGATTAAATCCACACATATATAATATCATACACACAAGTATGAAACCATAAACACACACACACGTGAAAATTGCATTTAACGCAGGCACTGGGGTGTTCAGACCGTCACAAGCACACAGTGAAAAGAAGAAATTGTACCGGCGGCACCGAGGCTGAGGCTGCAGACTGTGAGGGACGCGGCCCCTGGGTCTCTGCAGGGGGGTGAAATGCAGAGGGGTGGGCACATGAGTGCCCTTTGTTATTTGTCCGTACACTGTGTACCGAGGGCCCCCCATGCTCAGTGTCCAGACCCCCTGGTGAGGAAGACGGCCGTCTCTGGAGGTGGGAGCCCATCAGAATGTGAAATCTCCCCGCTGACCCCTCTGCAGAGGACCCCAGGGCTGTTGTCCCAGGTGATGCATGTTAACCCCTTGGGAGCAGGTGGGGCGGAGCGGAGGTAACGCCCCCTCTGGAAGGACAGCAGGGCTCCAGTGAGTCTGCAGGACATGGGATGCAGGGACCCTGCTACTGGACCCCTCGCTGTGGTGGGTGGTAGGGAAGGATCCAGGCGGGGCCGCCTCAGATCCCCCGCCGTCACTGACCAAAGTCAGAGGAAGCAGCCAGATCACCCGGGGAGTCTGGGAGGGGGCGATGCTGCCGGGCCCTGCAGACCTGGGGGGTTAAGTCAGCGCAGAGAGAGGACAGGGCGGAGGACTGACACACTCACTTACTCCCCTCCCACCCCTCCCACTGTCCGTGCTCTGACCAGGAGGGGTTAACTGTCGGGGGGACTGGAGTCTGGTCTGAGCCTGTGTCTCCATCTGGGGGACAAGGCGAGTGGTCCTCCCTGACCCCGGGAGCAGGAAGGGAAGGCACCCACGGGGGCGCTCACGAGAGCCTCTGTCATCCTGTGAAATGCCAGGTGGTAAAGTGACTGCAGATGGTCCTCACGCAGCCCTGGGACAGGGGACAGCCTGGAGTGAAAGCTCAGGGACGTGTCACCACGACAACGCAAAACCTCCCGCAGCTGAAAGCACTTGATGGAGGGACCCGGGCCTGTACACAGAGCTCGGAGTTTACGCCAAGGACGGACGCCCTGAGACCACAGTCCCGTCCCTTTCCCGACCCGGCAGCCCTTCCTGGAAGGAGGTCTCCTTCACAGAACAGGTGTGCCATCGCCCTGGCCTGGCACAACCCCTGCCCTGCGTCCAACTAGTCTGAAGCTCCTCCCCCAGGAAGCCGTCCTCATTCACGTCATCCCCAGACAGTGGCTCAGCCTCCAAGGGCGGGGGCCAGGCCATAGGAGTCCAAGATCAGCCACAGTGATGGGACTGACCCGTCAACAGGGAACCTGGGCAGGGGAAGCCCTCAGCCGGGCCCCGCCCAGCTGCCTTTCTCCACCTGCTGCCTCGGGGATTTGCACCCAGGTTGGGGAGTTTCTACCCCATCGCTCAGTTCAGGGCAGCTACTACAAGAGCTTCTACTAGCATCATGTCTGATCAGCACCAGACGTTGTTGTGATTTTATCAGCACAGTGAACCCAGAAGTGGGTTTCTTTGGGTGAAAAGTCTAGCTTATTAACTAGCATCCCAGGCCTTAGAAATGCATCCTTGCTGGTCACGAGGGGACTGGCTAACATATTTTGGAGACCCCCCCGATCTGACACGTACATGTAAAGAGACCAGCAGGACAGGTGGTCTGTACCCACGGTCCCTACGCAGTCCTGGGCCCATCGTGTGGATCACAGGATGCTGTGGGCTGGTGCTGAGCAGGAAGGAAAGGTCCTGCCTGTGGGAGGTCAGGTAGGCCCTGCCTGCAGGTGAGGCTGGATCAAGTCCCAGCAAGGAGACCTGGGGTTTTCACAGGCTTTCAGGACCTGGGCCTTCAGTGTCTGCCCCCCAGGAAGTGTGTGTAATCCACGACCATCTGCGTGTCAGGGTTGGCCTGGGCCTGGCTTCATCACCTGGGAGGAGGGCTATGTGAGAGCACGTGACCCCCATCATCTCAGACTTTCTGGAAGTAGCGGTCACGCATCAAAATAACTGAACCCTTGTCCACGACCAAATCGGCTCAGGTCACGTCACAACCATCCCAGCTCCCTGAGGCTTTCTGCAGGCTACTGGCAGTCCCTCCCCACCACACGGCCGGGAGGAAGCCGCAGGAGGGGCTGGAGACGTGCTGCTGCCTGAGGCAGTGGCTGTTTCGACTCATGAAGAGGGTTCCGGACGGGGAGGCGGTGGAGGAGTTGGTCTGAAACGAGATTGCGCTTAACCATCGACAGCTCATGAGATGCGATTCCAGGAACTCAGGCAGGACCACCATTTTCCTCTCCAGAGCATCAGAGCCGCCAAGAGCCCGGCGTCCCTGAGACACGTCACCTCCCTGGATCTGGGGGCAGCCCCGGGGGCCTGGCACACCCGCCAGGATCTGGTGAGGCGCATGGCACATCCTCACGGACGCAGGACACGGATGTCCCTGCAGGGCCTCCTGGTCACTCACTCACACCTGCTCACCCAGCGCAGCCCCCTGACGGCACAGCATCGCCCCCCATAACCCCACGGCGCCCCTGAGGCAGGCGCAGTGATGACCCCACCCCGCAGAGGAGGAGGCTGAGGCCCAGGGACGTTAGGGGACCCAAGTCCACGCCTGCGCCCTGCCTTTCTGCCCGCGTCCTCCCCCGAGATCTCCTGGACCAGGAGACACGAAATGCCCCAGACAGGTGACAGCACCTGTAAGAGGCTCGTTCCCGTCTGGAACCCAGAGCCTGGAGAAGAGAGCCTCCCGTCCGAGGACGCGGCACTCAACGTGGAAACTCACGGCGAGTCAGGTGGTCCCTCTGCAAAGGGGCGGCTCCAACCCAGGTTCCCTGGGAGGGTGAGGGTTCTGCAAGAGGAAGCTCGTGCTTTCCACCCTTTGCGCGCAGAATGTTAAGTGCATGAGGATCTTCAGACCCCCGTCCTCCCCAGACACTCAGTGAGCTTCCGGACCTGTGCTGGGGCTGCCTCGCTCCGGGCTCATATCAGACACAGACCCCGGAGTGCAGACACCACCACTGTGGACGGCCCGGAGGCCACAAGCTCCCCACGAGATGAAACGGAACAAATGCCATTGAGATGTGTCTGAGGAGAACATTCTTCTTTTAATTAGCACCTCAACTTCAGAAACATTCCAGGACTGCAAGGAATGGGCCAGAACAACGGCTGTTTAATCATTCTTGTTTCAATAGGCACTCAGACAGCACTTTCTTTAAGTGCTTCATCTCCAGAATATCGTTTCCTTACCGCAGAAAAGGCCAGATTCCTCCTATTTTAGCAATTCATCTGGAAAATTATCCCTTCCTGAAGCTGTAACAATTGTTCACTCCCTCTTTTTTTAAATGCTTTCAATGATGTTTCATTGTTTCATCACTGAGAGAGTTTCATTATTGTGATTCACCAGCTTGTCTGAAGAGAGGGATTAGCTTCTTAAAGACATTTGAGGCAAAATCTCAAAAAAAAAAAAAAAACGAAAAAAGAAAACAGAAAAATGTTCTGGTAATGAATAATTTCTCTGGGTCTTGGAAAGAGACCTGGGCCCACACCACCATCCCATCTCCTTTCTGATTCAACATTCATAAGCTATATTTTCAAAATGGCAGCGGGAGATGTTGGACCATATTAATTCCTACCCCATCCTACCGAAACAATGGGAATCCTAAGCCCCACCTGTCTGGGGCACAGCAAACCACATTCATCTGACTCATTCACTCGACTGTAATTTATTGAGCACTTATTGTATACCAGCTCTGTGCCGACCACCCCAAATCAGCAACAGGGTCACAAAACTGTGTGTGACCAGATGTGCGTGTCTGGGAGGAGCTGAGCTGGACTTGTCTTTCAGTCCTTCTGGTCCTTCCTGCCCAGGGCTTGCAAAAAACACAAACCAAAACAAAAGAAAAACCAGCCTTAAATACCCCCCCGCCATCCCCACATGGAACGATGCTCTGGACCAAGACCGTGGACATTCAGACCCTGAGGTGACGTCACGCATGGAGGTCATGATAGTCTGGAGGGTCAGTCAGCAGACGAGTCCTCTTGCCTGACTCCACACCCTCTCTGCAGCTGTCCCAGGCCGACGACAGGGACGTGATACAGACCAAGACACGAGAACCTGCAAAACATCAGAGCAGAAAAGCATGTTGGCCGACTCAGGCTCCCTTCCCGTCCTCCTTCCTTTCATGCCTGAAGCACGACCTTGACACTCGACAGATGCAGACATGATGTGCTCAGAGCTGGGGTCACAGGGCAGATGTGAGATGAGACACAGCCCTTCCGAGAGCCCAGAGTCTAATCACACAGACACCATGCGCACAGCCCACGAGGGTAATGAAGTGGTGAGCCGTGTCAGCATGGATGGCCCGGGACAGGGGACCCTGCAGGGCGGGGGGAGGAAGCAGACCAGCCGGTAAGAGGCCTGAGGAGGAAGGAGGGAGCACACACGACTGTCTGGAACTTGAAGGGCGACGGCCACCTGTTGGCGCTGCTGGGTCTACACGAAGTCCTCCTCCTTCTGGAAACCAAACCTGCATTCTCCTCGGTGAATCATCCCCCCATCATTCTGTGCGGTCGGGGGGCTGGTTCCCCTCCCGATCTAAGACGGCGACGTGACCCGAGCCCGGATGACTGCCTCCTCAGATTCCCCTGCCAGAGATCTCCCCAGGGATGGGCATGTAGCACTGGGTGGGCCAATGAGACACAGTTCTGGATTTTTCATCGAAACTGTTGAGAAAGAAAAATGCTGAGCTTCTGAGAAGACGCAGGTGCTAGTGAGCCTCAGACCCAGGCAGCTATCTTGGTATCATACGCAAAGCACCAAAGCACAAATGGAGAAATCTGATACGTGAGATGGAAAAAAGAAGGCAAAATCTTGAGAATGTCACTTGAGCCCCTAGATACACTGTGCAGCTCAGAGGCTTTTATGAGCTAATGTGAATCTCAGACGGGGAGGCTGAGAGGCAGCATTTCCCGCCCCAGCTGTCTGGGGAGTTTGTTCTGGAGAACGCACTTCAGAAACTCGCCTCCATCCCCAACCCTTCCACACGCCCACGTGGATTTTCAGGATCTTGACTGAGAATCTGGCTTATTTCTGAAAACAACCACTTCCAGCTGCTCAGAAAGCAGTGGTGCATCCCCAGGGCCTCTGTCTGATCAGCGCCCTGAGCACAGCACCTGCCTCTGCTCCCCTGCAGGGAAGGGAGGGGGAAGAAGAGACAGCAAAGGGTCCCTTTCCACCCACTGACCCTCCCCTCCAGAGGGTGGTCAGGAGAAAGGGCTCCTGACCAGGACACTGCATCTCTCAGATCCCTGGAATAAGGAGGGAGACAAAAGAAAGCCCCTGAGTCAGTACTTGGGGCTATTTGTGCCTCAGCAACCAAGGCTCCCATCTACCAGAGGATGTGCCTGGGGAATCTCAGTTGGTCCGCCCAGGCTGTGGGAGGAAGAGGAGGAGGGGAAGGGGGAGGGGGGGGGAGGCGGGGGAGGGGGAGGCGGGGGAGGGGGACGGGAGGGGAGGGGGAGGGGAGGGGAGGGGGAGGAGGGGAAGGGGGAGGAAGGAAGGAAGCTCCTGGCTCCAGGGGCCCTGGTGGCAGAGTCAACTCCACAGGCCCTCCTGACTGTCAGCTTTAATTAACCACCTTCCGGAGAGCTGGCCTGACTCTGCAAGGCTCCTGCTTTACATGTAAGACAGGACAACTCATTACAGGAAGTCTGGGGAAGTCAGGAGAAAGGTATCCAAAATACCGACAGCACAGCACAATAAAATGTCATTTTGTCTGTTGCCTCTCAGTACTATTTTTTTTTTATTAATTTATTTTTTATTTATTTTGGCCGCATTGGGTCTTTGTTGCTGCACGCAGGCTTTCTCTAGTTGTGGCGAGCGGGGGCTACTCTTCGTTGCGGTGCGCGGGCTTCTCATTGCGGTGGCTTCTCTTGTTGCGGAGCACAGGCTCTAGGAGCACGGGCTTCAGTAGTTGTGGCACGCAGGCTCAGTAGTTGTGGCATGCGGGCTCTAGAGCGCAGGCTCAGTAGTTGTGGCGCACGGGCTTAGTTGCTCCGCGGCATGTGGGATCTTACCGGACCAGGGCTCGAACCCGCTTCCCCTGCATTGGCAGGCAGACTCTCAACCACTGCGCCACCAGGGACGTCCCGGCAAACGAGCACAGTTTTCTGGAACAGAGTGAACTGCTAACGTGTCCAAGCTCACGTGGTCCCTCAGCAGCAGCACCGCCCTCTGCTCGTCCGTGGCTCAGAGTTTCCGGGGGATTCTGGAACCAGCCTCCAGTGCACCTGACGCGTTGACTTCAGGGACGTGCCCACAGGATTAAGGATTTGGGAGGCTTCCCCCAATCTCCCTCTAGACAGATTGCTGGCACAGCAACGAGGACTGGACAAGGATGGGGAGGCTGGCTCTGGTCTGCATCAGGAGGGTCCCTCACCTGTTGTCTGGCTGCCACTGCTCAGAAGCCAGATCTTGGGAGGGGCCCAGGGAGGCCCCACAGAGCCAGACCCACCTCCTTGAGGGCTCTGGCAGGCCCAGATGATGCCTGAGCTGTGTGCATGGGCCCTTCAATCTAAGGGACAGGACACCATTGTAGATCAGAGTTGCAATGTGCCCAGCTATGGAACTACATTTCCCAGAACCCCCTGGACCTATGGCTGGTCATGTGACAGAACTCTGACCAACGAAATGCAGACAGGGGAAGAGGATTCCTTTAAGGGGTGGACTCAGCTGGCTGGTCCCTTCTGTCATCCGCCCTCCCCGTTCTTCCCGCCAGGAATGCAGCTGTGATGTGGGAGGTAGGGCAGCCCTCTTGTAACCACAAGACAGCACAGTGGTGCCCAAACCACACACCACGGCAGGTCCTGAGGGCATCGAGAACTGTCACACCAGCCCCGAACCGCCTTCCTCGGCTGTCTGACGAGGAGGAAAGTAAATCCCCGTTGGGTCAGGCTCTCGGTTGTCTTTTCCGTTTCTTGAAGCTGAGCACAATCCTTAACAAGAAGAGAAAACACATACTTTTCACCCTCCTAATGATTACCAGGGATCATTAAAAGGGAAAGAGAATCAGCAGTAAAATGTCAGGCTCTGATAGAACTTAAAACTATGTATTAGGTCATTTCCTAATCAGTATGCTAACAAGATGCCTTCTCCAGAGACCTGCACCCAGGGAAGGAATGCTTGTGGAGAGCACCATGGGCTGGCAGAGCCTGCAAGGGCGGCTCTGAACATGGCACACACCCTGACTCACCATCACCCTGGCCTGGCAGGGAGGGGGCCCCATCACCCTGTTCATGGAGGACACTGGCCAGAAGCTGAGCGTGTGCCCTGGGTGCCCAGAAGGGTCCGGCAGAGTTTCCCTCCAAGGGGCATTCTCCCAGGAGCCATTTTGGAGCTCCTGGCTGCGAGAAGCCCCTGTGTCCCAGGAGATGCCTGTGCACCTGAGCAGAGGTGGGAGGGGGAGTTGGAAAGGGAGAGTACTACTGGGTTCAGAGGTCAAATCACCCCCCCAAACTGCACCACGGTCTTTACTTGGGTGCCCAGAGTGGAAGGGCCCAGCAGGCTGGAGCTGAGGCCCAGACAAGCCCCACCCCCTCCACCAAGCGTCTCTTTGTGCCTTCGGGAGGTGATTAGGTCATGAGGTGGAGCTCTCATGGATGGGGTTAGTGCCCTTATTAAAGAGGCCCCAGAGAGCTCCCTCACCCCTTCCGCCATGTGAGGGCCCAGCCAGAAGTCGGCAGCCTGCAGCCCAGAAGACAGTCTTCCCTGGAACCTGGCCGGGCTTCAGCCTCCAGGACCCTGAGAAATAAATGCCTGCTGGTTGTAGACAACCAGTCTGCGGGACTTTGTTACAGCGCCCAGGGGACTAAGACACCGCCCGTGATTCCCTTGATCCATGAGGCAGCTCCGATGCATCCAGTCCGTTCCCAGGGCCGAGAGAGAAGCTCCCTGCACACACCGCAGCTGGTGAGGGCCAGACTCACCAGGGGAGAGCACGGCCAGCTCAGGGCAGTTTCCTCGACTTCAGAACCACTCACGTTCAGGTGTCACGGGTTGGCCTCTCCTGGTTTTAGCCAGCTCCCCTGAGAGTTGGGGTGACCCTGTCTCAGTCGGGCATTCTTCCTCCTGCATTCACATCCAGCCACGCTGGCTCCCACCCGGACTCGCAGTGACCCCCCTCAAACCTCAGGTTCGGCCTTCTGTCCCCCAGGCCTCCTCTCCTTGAGCTCTGGCAGCAGCACCCCCTCCCCCGCTGGCTTCCGAGGTGCACGCTCTGGTTTTACTGTGGGACAGACACCAAGCTGTGGTCTGGGTGGGGACCCAGGACACAGTCGTTTCACCCAGGGCCCATCCAGGGCCTCCGAGGTCCAGGGGTAGGTTCTACTCTCCACCCACGTCAAAAGTGTCCCAGAACTGTTGACTCTGGACCTCCTTCTGGATTGTTCCTCCAGGTGCCTCTTGCCCATGGAATAAATCACTCATCCCAGACACCGTGGGTTGAATTTCTCCAGGGCCTTCTGCAGACTGCATGTCAACATGTTATTCATTCTTCACATGAGAAGAAAGGAGCTGAGCTTCCAACATGATCCTCTTGACCTTTTCACGCCTCCACCTGGCTCTCTTACTCCTGAATTGTTGGAGAAAAGCCAGGACTCCAGGGAGGCTGGCTCTTAGCAGCTGGCTTTAGGATGATGTCCTTTATGACAGTGAAGCGTAAGCCACGCCCCTGGCCCTGGCAGTTCTCATTGGGCCTTGCGTCCAGCGGTCCTTCTCAGGAGACACAGGTTTTCCATAATTAGAAAAAAACCTCCTTTCTAATTGACTTGACTGCTTTATAGCCTATGTCCAACCCAAGGAGTTTATAATCAATACAGGTAATCTCTCCCTGTCTCTCTCTCAAATGGTCTTCAACTGGGAAAAATATTGTTTGTAATAACACACACTACAATGCAGACCTCCGAACACGCCTCCTTGGCTGGAGGATTTGCAGACCAGGACTCCCAGCTGGAGGTGTGGCCCCCAAGGGGATCACGTCGCCCCAGGGAGATGGTGGTTTTCTTTCTGTAGCGGTTTTGCTTCTGTCAGGAGGCAGTGGAGTTTAAGGTGCTGTGAAATGCTGACCTGCCTCACACCTGGCCCGAGGGCTGAGAACGATAACAGCATGCTTGTGCTCTAACACTTCTCACGTCTTCCTCAAAGACGCTCAGTTCCACTCAGAGTGGAAAGGGGGGTTTTAGGAGCCCACCCCCTGTATCCCAGGCTGCCTGGGAAGGTCGTGACACCTGAACCGCTATGTACCAGCTCACACTTCTGTCCTCTCCCTTGTTCCACGTTGTCCCCCGTGAGCCGCTCTATTGGAGAAGCTCACAAATAAAATACCTGAGCCCACCTCCCTGGCCTTGGTCGCAGGAAAATCTCATGGCTGCTTAGCACCCACTGACCTGCTTCCTGGTTCACTGGGCCCTGATTTTCCTGGAGAGGCACCGCCCCATCATGCGGGTCTCAGCCAACCATGCATCTGGCTCCTGCTGCGGGGACGGCCAGGCCAGCAGTGACACCAGCAGGGCAGATAAGTGGCGGTGAGACCTGGGAAGGCTGGGACAGGCCCTGTGTCTCCTGCTTGGTGTGAACGAGGTAGGCCTTGGCCTGGTGACTGCTGGAGGCCACGCTGTCTGAGTGCAGAGTCAGTGCAGCGACACAGAGCTGAGCGGAGATTCTGACGGCGGCATGTCAGCCCTGATTCAACCTGCCCCTAGCAGGTCACAGGGGCCTGTGCATTCCTCTGTGGGTATTGCAGGTTGGGTCAGGTTTGCTTCAAAAAGTCCTTATGGACGCAGATGAAAGAGAAGGGGAGGGGACACCCCGGCTCCCTCACCCGTATCCTCAGGAAGGGAGTGTGTCACCGCTGGGATCTTCAAAGTCATCACCCCCGGGAAAGCCCTGGAAGCTCCTTTGGCTCCTCGATGACCATGAACAGGAGCAGTCACTCCGCCCGCAGGGAGAGCCGCGCTCCTGCCCCAACGGAAAGTGCGCTGAGTCCAGGCTCAGAGACGTGAATGAGGGGTCACCACGGCCGTCAGTGGAGCGGCTGGAGGCCGGGCAGGAGCCCCCAGGACGGCTCAGGACCCCGGCCCTGCGGGGGCTGAACTCTGTGCAGAGTCTCAGGCCCTCCTGCGGCTGCAGCCCAGCCCGTCCTCCTCCAGCCCCTGAGCCAGCGGCTGTGACATGGGGGCCTGTCGTGAAGACACTGGTCTCTGTGGAGAGGCGGGGCAGGGTTCCCAGGCTGCTGGGCCGTTTGAATCCATCGGCAAGGGCGTGGTGACTTGTCCACACATGTTTCAACAGGTGGAATAAAAATCACGGAAGAAAGGAGTCAACCCACCAACTGATGGAGTTAACGAGACCCTCAGTTGTGAGAATGCACCAACAGCTCCGAGAACCTGACGTAGGTGAGACGGGCACAAGCCCAGATCACACTCACCACACTGACTTCCGTGTTTTTAAAGCACAAGTATTAACAACAACAACAAAAAATCAGACAAATAAGGAGGCGGTGGGTACACTTTAATGATACAATTTAATCTGCGGGGGATGTGATCTGGTGACTCTCCACGCGATAATCCTGCCTTTCACAATTATAATTAACTGTGAGAATAAAAAGCTTGTCTACATTATAATTACTGCTTTATAAAATTTATGTATACTTGTAACAACTAAATGGTTCACTGTCTCAAAAAATAAATATATTTTTCCATGTTTTATTGTGAATTGCAGTCGTCCCTCAGTATCCACAGGGGATTGGTTCCAGGACTCCCCAAGGACACCTAAATCCACAGGTGCTCAGGTCCTTTATAGACAGTGGCATAGCATTTGCATATAAACTATGCCCCTCCTTGCATGCTTTAAATCATCTCCAGATCACTCATAAAACCTAAAATGAGGTAAAAGCCGTGTAAACAATTGTAGATACATTTTAAATGCTATGTAAATAGTTGCCTTGCAGCAAATTCAGGTTTTGCCTTTTGGAACTTTCTGGAATTTTTTTCCCAATATTTTCAATCCGAGGTCGGTTGACTCCATGGATGCAGAACTCACAGATATGGAGGGCCAACTATATGTTAATCTTGTTATACACATTCTTCTTAATAGACAATAATAGGCAATTTAAGTGACTGACCTTCACAGTAGATTTATCTTCAAATCTCTTAAATCAGTAGCTGAACCAGGCTGGTTGATGAACGGATGTCTGTGCTCATTAAATTACCAGCTCAGTAGCGCACTGAGGTTCCTTCCCGGGGCGTGAACACAAACACGTGGGCAGATGCAGATGACGCCCGGCCTCTCCCTCAGAGCAGACACAGAGAAGCACCCTGGGCTCTGATGGCTCACACCGGGATTCGGGTCCTGCAGCCACCGCAGCTGCACTGTGTCATCTGCCTTTTCTAACCTCTGATTTCCATTTACAGAGGACTATTATTTGTAGTTCATTTTATACTGTAGATATTCGTTGAGTTCCTATTGTATGCCGTGTGCTGTGCGTTCCATGATGAACCAAAAACAGGAGCTGACAGTCTAGCAGAAAAGAGAAACAGGAACTGAGTGACCACAGGAGGCGTGTAAGTGCCAACAGGGAATGGGCGACAGCACAGTGATGCCCACCTGGTCCAAGAGGGTCACCCCTCAGGGAATGACAACAGAGCTGAGACATGGCGGTGACCAGCAGTGACCAGAAAGGGAGGGAGAGGGCTTTGGGCTGGGTGAACAGTGTGTGCAAAGGCCCAGCGGCTGAGGCAGAGACAGAAGAGGAGAGTGGTACAGGAGGAGGCTGAGGGGATAGTGCTGGGCTCTGGGCCACGGGGGCGGGTTTGACTTCACCCCGAGTGTGACAGGAGCTGGGGAGGACCCACAGCAGGGGAGGCAGACGACCAGACTTGTTTCTTCAAAAAAGCACTCGATCTGCCACAGGGAGTGCAGAGGGCAGGAGTCCAGCTAGGAGGCTGCGTGGGCACCAGGCGAGAAATGACACTGGGTGCACGTGGGGGTGGAGGCCGTGGAGAGGAGGAAAGTGGGTGGATTTCAGGGAATTTCGGACATGAAATCAATAGTTAGCAGTGAGTTGGATACGAGGAGAGTAAGGGAAAGGGAATACAAGGAATGGGTTCTCTTGATTCGTCCAGGTCAATGGATTGTGGTTCAATTTAGCAAAGTGGAAACGCTGAGCGAGGTCTGAAGTGAGGGACGGGAGATTACTTTGGCCTGTGGAGACCAGACTTTGGCCTTTGGACCGGACATTACTTTGGCCTGTGGAGACACTGCCCACGAGACATCCAGATGCAGACATCAAGGAAACAACTGGACCCATGAATCTAGAGCTAAGAGGTAGGAATATTCTAGAGACATAACTTTGGAATCCATCAACGTACGGGCAGTTTCAAAGGCCTGGGGAATGATAAGGTTAACTACAGAAAGAAATACAGTGAGGAGAGAAGAGACCCAGGATGCATCTCTGGGAACATTTAACTTGCAGTGGGGAGGCTGAGTCTGAAAAGGAGACTGAGAAGGAAGGGCCAGTAAGGCGGGAGGAAACCAGGGAGCGGCGCGTTGTGATGAGTGAAGGATGCGGAAGGTGAGACGGGGCGGGACAATGTGCTCCGCCCCCCACCCCAGCCCTGTCCTCCGCCTGCCTTTTGTCTGTGGAAAAACTTCAGCGGGAGAATAAGTTTAACCAGAGTAGTGAGAAAATGCAGAAGCAAAGGAAAACAGTCAACCAACACCAAGTATCAATAGTGTGGCCATTAAGCAAAGTCAAGGCCCTTTAGTTCCTCCTCAAGGGCTATAGATCATATTCTGAGCCACTGCAGGTGGCTCTTGTCAGGGAAATGGAAGATGGATGCTCAAAAAATCTATTACCTTTTTTCCAAGGAAAGCTGAGAATCCTGCTTTCTTCACTGACTTTCAATAGAAAAGCACGTCTGCAGTGGGGCCCCGCTGTGTAGCACCTGCCACGGGGCCTGGGATAACGAGGATGGGTGGGAGCCCGCTCCCGTGTGAGCCGAGTGAGGCAGAGCCCTCCCCGTCCCTCTAGACGCTCACGTCCCACACTGGCACGTGCCTCTCCCAAGAGTACCGAATGCTACTTCTCTGAATCACTAAGGACACTTATTAAATGTTAAATGTCTTGACAAATCAAGAAGCCTCATTAACAATAAGTAGACTCTTCACCCACATGCAGCAGCAGGTCCTGAAGAGTTTCACCGACTCCGTGGCGCGTCTGCCTCTGGACCATGGGGAACCTGCCAGGAAGAGGAAGCATTCTGCCCCAACTCATGCTTTCCCATCAGAATGCATCATCCTCCAGACACAGGAAATGTGTCCTCATGACACTAAAGACCCCCCCTAAAATCCTGGAGGGCAAAATCACTGTGCATCACCGATGAACCAAGACCTGTCAGGTAAGTGCTTCAGGAGCGGATCTCTCCCGCGAGGGCACAATGCCAATCACGGCGTTTCAAATCCCTGCAGGACAAGTCATGGTCTATCCGTGGACCCCACCTCATGTGTTTTTCCAAAGATGGTGATGAAACAGCCCAGATGGAACATACCTGAATCAGTGAACACGCTCCACTCCTCTTAAACAAATTCAAATGGATTTTGATTTGAAAACCTGGGCATGCTGATTGACGCTTAGTTGGATGGTCTGAAATGAGGAGAGATGAAGAAAAGACCTGCCTTTATCTTCTCTGTCTGATGAAACTGCAAGTTTGCAGCTCACGGTTGGTGGAAAGACCAGACTCGTGGCTAATTATCCAAATGTAATGCGCCAGTGTTGGTTGCCTAGCCCCTTGTGTCAATATGCTACTGAGGCTGGTGGGTTTGAGTACATTTCTGAAGCTGATGTCTGGAACTTCCTACTTTAATGAGGAAAGAGAGAAGAAGAAATTTTCTGTTGTTAAAAAAGGTCTCTTCTCTACTGAGCCCTGAGCTCTGGGTTGCTGGTGCATCTCGCCCTTTCTGTTTCACCTCTGGGTCTCCTCCAGGGGAGATGGGGGAGGCCACCTTATCTGACATTTCACTCTGTTAACTCCTTATGTGAACCTGTGGAAGCTTTGCAACGACCAAATGAAATCAGCTGAGGCTCTTTTTGGTGCCTGCAAACAAAGGATGCTGATGGTCCTCGTGGCCACAATGATGGCAGATATAAAACAATCACGATTTTTGTGAGGACATTACTCACTAAATGGGGTAGGAGAAAACTTTTTATTGATAAAAAGTGAGTGGACGGTTCACATCCACATTAGCAGTAACTTGGGTATTTTCATCCATTGAAAAAGGAAATTCAATGTAGAAAAAAAGTAAAGATGCATCAGGGCAAACTTAATGGTGTGTTCTAAGCTCTCAAGTGTGTTTCTCTCAGGCAGAAGGCATTCCTTCACTTGCCATTGGCTGTTACACAAGACCACTGAGAATTGGCCAATTTATCCCCACTCCCCCCAAATCACATCTCCCTCCCCCTAAAACACATTATTTCTATTCATAGAAACAGTCCTAGTTGCTATAGCACTGTGTGAAACCTTCAATTTGGCCTCAGATGCCTTTTACCCGTTAATACCCTGAGATCAACCCTCATTGCCACTGGAGGAGCTTTTCTGCTACAGATCAAGAAAAGGAAGGGCCTCTTGGGGGAGCAGAATGCCAAGTCAGGCCACCACACTATTGAAGACTCTTTGTATGAGTATGTGGACAAACAACTGTCCTAAATGCTAAACCAAATCAAAGAAGAGGACCTCACCTGTTTGTGCATGAGACGGATGTTGTGAAGGGAAGCGCCTAACACTCCCTGGGAGAGCCAGTGGTAGTGATCCCTCCAGGGAAATATGGTAACTGGCTGCAGGCCTCACGGACTCTTTGAAATTCACTGCCTCAGCAATCCTTGGAAATAAAAGGGACATTGTTACGAAATGGCAAAGGAAGGCATTCAGCTAGAAGATGGGTTTGAAATTTAATATTAAACTTCAAATTATTGAGACAGTGATCTTTTTTGGAAGAATTTTTCAATTCTGTTACTGAACACTACTCTATTTAAGACTTTATTCTGCCACCTATAGGGACTACCAAGAGAGCTGCAGTGTAATCTTGGACCACAAATAACAACCTAGTTGAGGCCCAGGAAGCTGTCAAATAACAAAGAGTCAAAACGACTGGGCATAGACTCTCAGCAATTCCACTCAATCACTGTGTAACCTTGGGGAGATCACTTACATTGCCTGAACTTTAGTTTCCCTAATTATAAAATGGTGTGATAAATAGTAGCATGGTGGATGAGAGGAAGAAAAAGGTTTTTTTCCTCTACACATCTTAGCTTCCTTGGCGGGAGCCCTGGACATTAGACTGACTAGACAGATTAACAGGAGAAAAACAAACAGAAGTTTATTAACACGTGCATCAGAGTACTCAGCGATGAGTAACCCAAAAGAGCCGTTAGTACCTGGGTTTACATAGCATCTTAACTAAAGGAATGATGAACTTTCGGAGAAGTGACAGGACTTTGAGTTTCTAGGGTGGCAAATTGTGGAAGGCAGGCACATGGGGGGACTGATGGAAGAGGAAGAATAGTCAGTGAGTTTTGTTACGTAGATTCCTCCCGGGATGTTGCTAGGTGAAAAGGGTCTAGGTTTGTCTCTGGTTCTTCCTAGTTAGAAAGGGGAGCGGAAGACAACTTTATAAGTGTATGCCCTGCTTTTAGGAAACAGGTGGAGTCCAGAAAGCTTTTTTGGTGTCTGTTTCTTCAAGTCTGCCTTCAGGATTAAAAAACAACAAAACAAAAAACCCCAAATAAAAACAAAACAAAAAACCAACCAAACGAAAAAAACCAACCAAACAGAAAAAGACTGCCTTCAGCTCAAAATGATCCTTATGACCAAGTGGCATACTTTGAGGTGGCGTATTTTACTCCACTTCAGTGGACATCTGCTGTTTGCCTCTCAGCAGCCCTTCATTCTTCTCCTGTAAAAGTCTCCTCAACTACCCTCCAGGTGACCATCTCCTTCCCCACTGGCAGCCCATGTAATTTGAAGTTGACTCCATCCTGGGCTTAGAAGTAAACCCTATTGGACTTCCCTGGTGGTGCAGTGGATAAGAATCCTCCTGCCAATGCAGGAGACACGGGTTCGAGCCCTGGTCCGGGAAGATCCCACATGCCGCGGAGCAACTGAGCCCATGCACCACAACTACTGAGCCCGCGAGCCACAACTACTGAGCCCACATGCCTAGAGCCTGTGCTCTGCAATGAGAAGCCTGCGCACCGCAACGAAGAGTAGCCCCCACTTGCTGCAACTAGAGAAAGCCCACACTCAGCAACAAAGACCCAACGCAGCCAAAAATAAAATTAATTAATTAATTAAAAAAAAAGTAAACCCTGTTATTCAGGCTCGAATGAATCAGTGCACTGTGTACCTCAAGGCCATGGTTATTGATCAGGGCTGAGCACACAATCCAGTAAGATCCAAAAAGGTGCAACAGGATGAGGTAGAGAACGCTGGTTCAAAGATTCTCACTTCTCTTCACTAGATGTCAGCCCTGAAAGATGAGGTCCTGGGAGTGACTTTCACACATGAGGGGAGAGAGTGACTGAGAAGGGAGCCCACTTTCCGAAGAGAGCTGAAACATTTTGCCAAGTGACATCAACTGGACACTGGATCGAGCTGCTCCTGAAGCTAGTGTATCCATGGACCTTCCAAAGCACATGTGCCAGGGAAAAATACACTTGTGATTAAGACACTTTAGGTTTAGTTTTTTGTCATTTATAACCCCAGATACCCTACCTGGCACATGAAGTACTTGTCTCATGGAGGTCTGATGCAGAACTGAGGTGGTATTGACTTGGTATACAGTAGGTGTTCAGTAACTTACTGAATGAGTTAGAACCTTAGACATTGCACCAATGCCCCTGAGACGCAGGATCATTTGCCCCCCACATGGGTCCCTTACCATCTACTTGCTGCTTCTCTCATCTGGACCCCACGTGCCTCCTAGCTTAGCTCTGCAAAGCAGGGACTGAGGTTTCTGCTCAGTTACAGATGTCGGCAAACCCCGACCCCCAGTTCTCATCTGACATTTAACAAGCCCCTGGGAGCTGAGTGCACCATATTTTCCCTCCTTTGACAACTGGTTTTCCCTAAATAATAGTCTCGAACACAGTGTTCAGTGACACTGTACTGATGTAGGGCCGGGGCGGGGGCACACGCAGTACGCTCCCCTGCCCCAAACACTACATGGTTTCCTTACACACTTCCTGGACGAAGAGCAGGCCCCCAGGAAGCATGCAGGGACGTCCCACTGCGAGGACAACTGGAGCCTCCTGGGCCACTTGTCATTAGGAGACTCTGGCCAGGGCAGGAGTAGAACCCAGGGCCCTGAACAGACAAGCCCCTAATCCAGCCTGAGGAAACCCTGAGAAGGGAGACTGGAAGTGGCCAACGCCATTTAATAAGCCCCACGGAAACCCCTTAGCATTAAATTTGACAAATAGGAGCTTTTCCTCAGCTAACTGCCTCCCTCCTCTCATCCCCTCTCCAACCTGCACACTCTGTCTCACACAGGCTGAGGATGGAACCCCCCCATCTGGAAAGGGAGCCCAGGATGGTGCCCTCGGGTTCCCCACCAGCCTTTTCAGTCAAGCCCAGCACCGTGGGATTGTCCTGAACATCAGAAACAGAAACACTGAAAATCAAACTTGCTTCAGAATCACACCAGCTGGATGCCCTGAATGCATGAAAACAAACTATTTAGGGTTTGGGGGTTTGTTTGTTTTGCCACTTTACGCTGAAGCGCGCAGAGGAACAGGCAGCATTTTTCGTGCATTTCCTGTGGGCCAGGGCCTGTCCTCACAGTGACCAGAGGAGATGGGTGATGCTATCTCTCATTTCTCAGACTGGGAGGTGACCACACACAGGTCACACAGACAAGCCAGAGAGTTGGCCCGCATCACCCAGGCCAAGGGGCTCCAGGCCGTCTAACGTAGACAAGGGGCCACTGAGAGGCTCAGGCCAGGACAAGGTCCCAGCTCCACTCCGACCCTGGGAGCTAAGCGTTGAGGCGGGAACCTCAGAGGCTGGACGGAGCGGGGAGTCCCTGAGTCACTGCATGGAGGACGCCCCCGCTGACCGTATGGGACTCGGCAAGAAGGAGAAGCAAATGTCTATTTGGTATGGCAGTGACGAGGGGGGCGGACAGGCAAGACTGAACAACAAGTGAATCCCATGCTCCAATGCAGACCCGCGTTGGGGAGCACCCGCCTCAGGAACAGGCGCAGAGGGGCCTCGGCGGCCTGCCCGCCCCTGGGCCTGGAGACGACACACCCAGCCGGCCTCCCACCAAGCCGGCGCTCATCTGGCCTGGGCCCGACTCCTGCTCGCTCTGCCCTGGCCCCGGGTCCTCCCGCAGAAACCCCGGGTCTCCCGCGGGCTCTGCCTCTCCCATTTTTCCATTCCCCGCGGCCCCCCGTCCCCCCGGAGCTCAGCATCCCTGGTTCTATCCCCCACGGCTGCACATCCCACCAGCCTTCGAAAGTCAGGGGAGAGCCAGACGGGTGGGGCTCCGGGGCAGGTGTCTCACGGTGGGCTTCAGACCCCCCTGTCCCGCTGGACGGGGGCTTCTGGAACATTCTTTCCTCTTAACACCCACCCTGGAAGTGCTTCCCATGGGGAGCCTGGAGGTGCTCAGACACTGGTAGCCTTGTTCCCACCCATACCTCCTTATGATTGGCCGAGCCCTTGTGCCACTCCTGCCCCTCTTGGCTAGTGATTGGTCTAGAGTGGTCATGTGACCCAGCTCTGACCAATGAGCTGTGAGGGAATATCTGCAAGGGGAACCGTGGGGAAGACTTTGCCTCCTTGGTAAGAGGGAGTCAGCCCCAGCCCTGAGTTCCTGTCCTGGCCATTGTCAGTGCAGTCCTCACCGTATTCCCACTGCTGCCATTAGGAAGCAGAGCAGGATGTGGGAAGCCTGACGTCCACGGTTTGCCTGGGACTGAGGCATTTCCCAGGACCCTGGACTGCCAGTGCTAAAACCAGAATGTTCCAGACAAACGGAAGGAGTTGGCTACAGCATGGCGGCAGAGCCAGACCCACTGAAGCCTGACCGTGCAGTCTGCCCGGGAATCGCCTGCCCCTGGGCTTCTTGTGCTGAGAAGGAAGTAAATGTCCTGTGTTCTAAACGTGACTTACGTATATTATCCTGTTACTTGCAGCCAAGAGCATCTCACGGACAGAGACTTGGGTCATCTAATTATCCCTGTGTCACAGATCGGGAAACTGAGGCTTACGGAGGTTGAATAACTTGCCCAAGGACACAGAGCTTGGGGCCGTACCCAGGCTTGCCTGATTCCAGAATCACTGGGCTGCCTCCTGCAGCTCAGCACATCCCCTTGTAGCCCTTTTCAGACCCTCTTAACCCAGCCTCTTGAAATCAGTAAGTGGTTCTTGGTCATCCTGGATCCCCAGAACCTAGTTTGTCCTATGAGTGAATGAATGAAATCTGAGAATTCCAACTGGGAAGAATTGTCAAATGAGTAATAATAAATCTTCTTAAGTTATACTGTATAGGTAAATATTATTAATGTATGAAATTATATGAAGTTCCTAAAATTTAAAATGCCATGGTATGTTGTCAGTCATAATTGCAGTTATTATCTTAAAATGTTCTATATCAGAAATGGCTAAATTTCCTTGACAATCACATTGTAATCAGGTCTTTAAGCATGCTTTTTGAGTCTTTTGTCATTTAGAGACAGTAATTGTCTTACTGTCTTATTCTGATGCTTTTACAAAAATACTTGGAGACGACTTGCTTTTATGCTCTGAAAAAGCAGTATCAACAATATGAAGAAATAGTATCAATAATAGGGTCTCTTTTCACTATGTATGTCCCACACTCAGTTGAGTCTCTCCTAAGCTCTCACCACACTCAGCTGACTAGCTTTTTATGAAGTATTGTTGCTTTCTGCACTGAATACTCCCTTGGTTCCATGTAACAACCCTAACCTTGCAACTTCGCTTCCAGCACTACAGGAAGGAAACAACCACGGCTACATTTTGTTAACAGATTATTTTCTTGCTCCCAGGAATGACTTACAAGAAGCCCCTATTGATAAGGCTGATCAAATTTAATTTACAGATGGGTCCTACTTAAAGGATGAACAAGGACATTGTTGGGCTGGATATACAGTAACGCCCACAGTGGACATAATTGAAAACTTTTATTTATCAGAAACAAAGTCAGCATAACTGGCCAAATTAATTGCCTTAACTCTAGCTTGTCAACTAGCTAAAGGCCAGGATAACAAATATTTATACTGACAGTCACTATACTTTTGAAGTGGCACACAACTTTGGAATGCTATAAAAACAATGATGTTTTTAACCTCAGCACAACTTATAAATTAAAAAACAACAACAAAACAGGTTACAAATATACAGCTGCCAAAACAGTTAGCAATTATTAAAACAATAGGGCATTCCAAATCTGACACTATGGAAGCGAAAAGAAATCAGCTTGCTGATGCTGCAGCCAAACAGGCAGCTTTAAATATTCATCCTGTCCAGTCTTGAGAATGTCCACTGCTCTCCATTAACCTTGCTAACCCTATAAAAGATTACTCTCTACAGGCTCAAGAGATCCCCACAAAAAAAGAGAAACAGATAAGGCAACAAAAGGGGGAATTTTGATCCAACCGCACAAATATGGTTTAGACCTGATAAAACAAAACAAAACTTATAGTGTCTGTTGAAGCCCAACTGCCATTACTCCAGCATGTACATTCTTTAACACACTGGGCATCTACGAAAATGGTTTTATGGGGAAGACAATATTTTGGAAATTTGCACCCATTTTGGTTCAAAGGAAATCTATTACGTTATTGACAGGGTCTTATTGAGACACTTCCAAAAAAATGGTGACTACTTTTACAGTGAGCTCCCAGGAGATGAAAAGGATGATGGATTACAACCTAGAGATTTTGTTTCTTGGAAAGGACACAAATAAAAGATTATTTACAAACATGATGGAAAGAAACTTATCAGGTATTACTAACTAATCCGTGTACAGCCAAACTGAAAGACATGAATTCATGGATTCACATCTCTCATTTTAAAACGGGTCCTCCACCTGAATGGACTTTGACCCCTGTTTCTAGCACCCAGCTTCAGCTAAGCCAAGCGTCTCCAAGCTGGGAGAAGAAGATGACAACAGTATCAGAGAGCTGACCCACAAGTCCGTGGTGCAGAGTATGTGCTCCCCGGGACGTATGAATGTTATAGAACCATCCGGAATTGAGCAAAGAATCAATGTCACCTTTACCAAGCGTGGAGGGCGAGGTGAATTTGCACCCATGTGATTCAGGCCCTCCCCTGGTGGGTGCCTCTCCGCTCAGAGGTAGCCGGCTCCCTGGGGATCCAACTCAGCTCACTGTGAAAGTTTTTGAGGAACAGAATTCCCAGAGAGAGTCAGAGAAGAAAAGTTCTCCAAATATCTCAGCTGCTTTTAAGAATTCCTGTCACGCCATTCAAAATAACATTCTGTCTGGGCCAAATAGCCTGCTGTCATGAAGAAAAATTAAATTTTAAACATGAACTGTAGAGTTAAGTGATGATGCAGGGCGAGTAATGGAATCCACAAGCAGAGCTCACGTCGCCTTCAGCCCAAACTGCAGAATAATTGCTTTTGTTGGAACAATGGCTTCGATTTCACCGTCAGCTCAGCTCTGCCCAGTGCCCTGGAAGGAGCTCAGAATCAGCTCTGTGACTGGAATTTTGAGAAACTTTGCTCCCTTCACTTTAGGGATCCTTAGTATTGATACAAAGAAGACAACAGATCTGATAGAAGGAGAAATAAGTGCCGTCTTCAGAACTTACTTTGATTTTAAAAACCTGTATTAAGTGTTGAATTGAAGTTCACCCAACACCAAAGTGAGAGAGGGTTTTTTTCCTCTGCGCATCAAAAAAATCCAGAAGTCACAGAAGAAAATGTTGGTATGGTTGCGTCCCAAGAGCCTTTTTGCTAGAGCCGACTTGAGTTGGGGCTTTGTCCTGGCAGAGCTGGCAGTGGCCTTTCACCATCAGGAGAAGGTGAGTCCTCGCAGCCCCAAGGAGCCCACACCACACAGTGGTCTCTTTGCTTCCTCCCCCTCCCCCATTTTGTGATTTCCAGAAGAGTGAGATCTCAGGAACAAGAAAGCAAATTTCCAGCACCACTGACGCGAATACAAAACCCCTTAGCTCCCAACAACAACCCTCACTTCTCTTTGCCCCTCTCCCACCCCAGTGGGATTGTTGAAGGTTCAAAGGCACAAAACAACAACAAAATCACCGTAATCTCCAGGGTTGGTTTTTTAATGTTTTCTGTTATTTTCTTAGAGCTTTACATATCTAATATTTTCCACCTTTTTCCATAAGGATTTTACCCCAGATTTCCAGGCAGAAGCATGTAAAGTGGTAGGTCTTTTCTGCTGGAAGTGACACTGTTGGAAATACTATCAAGTTCCCTTCCCTCTGGGTCAAGGTCTGACTCAGAAGGACATCTGTGTGTCTGATGACAGTGCCCAGATGGGCACTGACACTTATGTGACCCAAGAACGCGGCCCTGAAGCTGGGCTCTTGCGCCCTCGTTTACCAATTGCAACTATTCACCAACTTTTAAAAACTGCTTTCCCCTCGGCAAATTATTCCATCATCTTCTCACTCTGAAATGTGGTGTCACATCACAGTTTCACGCTGGGGTAGCACTCATGGGTTCTGTAATCTCAGTGGGAACTTTAGGATGCATTTGGGTCAGAGGGTGCCTGAGCCTGGGTCACTCTATGGAGTTAAGAAGAGATTATTTGTACAGTCTGCTGACAATGACTGGTGCCCTGTCTTGGGTCTCTACTGTTTTGAACTTCCTTTCCTTTTTTTTTTTTTAAGACATGTCAGTGGGTCAATTGCACTAAGATTAGCTGTCCCCGAGGGTCTTTCCAATTCTAAGAATCTGTGATAATATTTACCATTAAACAGGCTTGTGGGCAACCATGGTGGATGGGGAGGTGTTTTATGAAACATAAAAATACAAATGGAGGTGGGAGATGAATAATTCAACCATCATTGGATCTTGTCCCTTCAGGTAGAGTGGAAGTTCCTCAGGGAACATCACTTGTGGCATTAGGTCACATTTTCCAATGCATGTTCAGTACAGGAAATGTCGAATCTTACTTTGCACACCCTGGCCAGTCAATATGGGCATCCAGGGATCACACCAGGTTGGAGATAGTCTTCAAGGGATCTCCAACTGTTTGCAGAAGCATCTTCTTCTTCCCCATCCACATGGTGTCTTTCCTTCCTTATCCACGTGGTTCATGTTACCCATCTTCGAGTTCTCTTCTTTGTGTGTGTGTGTGTGTGTGTGTGTGTGTGTGTGTGTGTGTGGTGCTGCAGAGTCCAGGAATGGCGAACAGTGAATCACGTCATGTTACAGCATCTGTGCCAGGCAGTATGGAGGGTACTACGAACTCCCCAACCATCAGGTCTTTATGTTTTGGTTTTTTGAGGGGAGGGGCTGATTGTCATTTATGCTGCCTGGACTACCAGTTTATTATGCTTTCTCTCAATACCAGTAGCTTGTTTTGTTGATGTTTGTTGCTTTTTCCGTTTAGCAAAACTCTCTGTGGGATAATTTGTTATGGCGTTTTCATATGCCCAGGTGGCCTGACATTTTTGTTTTCCTATAAAATTCACTGGGTGAAAACTGTCAAGGGAGGGAGAATCTATTAGATACGTTCAGCAAAGATCATTAAATTAGATGAACACAATTTTGAAGGTTCTCAATTAGTAGCATTGCAGTCCTAATGCAGATTTTTCCCTGAATTCATGTCTGAGATGGGTTATTTCTAATTAAAATACCATTGGGATGCGAGGATTTTATTTCCCTTCAGTGGCATAGGATATAGATTTTGTTTTAATTGTTTCACAGAGATTCAGTTAAAGGGACAAATGAGACAGAAATAAAAACAGATTAGAGACATTTGTTTTTGCCATGTGACCATTTTAAGCAGCACTGGAAATAAACAGTTTTAAATCTACTTATTTTAGAATTAAACACATACCTTATATTTAATGTTTATTGCCTCATTGTAATTTCTGTGTTGTTTCTAAGAAACCATACGTAATTTATGATGAAATGCAACACTGTGTGTGATTTATTTTTTAAGCCTAGTTTTGAGTATTGCCTCATGTACCCAAATACTTCCTCACTACTATTTTGTATTTGGTGTAGAGAAGGTGTTGGCTAATGCAGAAACAATATTAGGGCAATTTCCATGGTAGGTAGTGCAGATGTTTTCCTTTGGGAACTTCTGCATTTAAAAGTTTTGGATGGGGAATTTCTTGGTGGTCCAGTGGTTAAGACTCCACGCTTCCACTGCAGGGGGCACGGGTTTGATCCCTGGTCGGGGAACTAAGATCCCACAAGCCGCATGGCACGGCCAAACAAACAAACAAAAATCAAAAGTTTTGGATGAACTGAGCAGGGGTTCCTAGGTCCTGGCACGTGGATTGGGGGCCTTTGCCATGAATGGAAACACATATTTCAATGACTGGCCTCCAAGGGGAAGTCAGAACTGTCACAGTCTCATTCAACCTGCAAAAAATGTCCCCATTGCCAAGGGACAAGGTGGAGATTATATGGTTTGTGATCAGAAAGATCCAACAGGAAAATGCCCACAGCCAGTCTCCTTTCTGAGGAGGGTTAGCACAGCTAATTAGTACATCTGAAACCTAATATTTGTCCTGTTGCCTCAAAAAGCAGCAACTGAAGTCAGGGGTGGGGGCAGGTGAGACAGGCCACGGGGTCCTGGTGGGAGGGCAGTCCTGAGCCTCCCGCGCTCGGTGTGGGCAGCGCAGGTCTCCCGCCAGGAGGGGTGGGTGGGGAGCTAGTTATGCGGGCATCTCTGATGATGAAGGGCTCCGACTTTAGGCCTATCAGGCGGCAGCTCTGGCAACTCGGCTGCAAGGACTTGCGTGTGGGCCTTAAGACGCTGTAGTTACACGAACAGCACTAGGAAGGAAATGGCTCTGTCTCCCTTTGATTGATGGGCAGGGCATGAGGCGTAAAAAGACAATAGTGTAACCTTGCTAATGGAGGCCCTTTCTGTCAGTATCCGTGAACTTCTGATGGTCAGTTTCAGAAATTAACCCTGGGCCTTGTGGGACCACAATGAGAAATGAATGTCCCCGCTGTTTCTAAGGCTTGAAGACACCCATGGGCAATGCTGGGATCTGGTCCATCGGGACGGGGTGGTCGTAAGGAGAACTCTGCTGGCTCTGAGTGGTCTCGGATGCCCAGGGTCTAGAACGTGACCCCTGTCTCCAGGGCACAGCCAAGAACACAGGGCTCCCAGCCCCCAGTCCCCAGCCCCCAACCCCTCAGCACCCTACCCCACAGCCCCTCCACCCCCCCAGCCTGCAGACTGTGGACTTGCTTCCCGGGAGGAGCGGCCTTCAGACTTCTCATCCCGCCCCCCAGCTACCTGTTTCAGAGGCTAAGCCCCCGCTTGTAGAATCGAGGCTCTCCTTGGGGGCGCCACCACTGAGAATCCTGGGGCCCTGATGGCCTCCCCCCACTGTGAGGTGGTGCCTTCACACCAGGAGGGCAAAGCCCCGGGGGCTGCAGCTGCTCCCTCCTCACTCCACGTGTGCTCCGCTGCTACAGCAGGGCTGCCGCGCAGAGGGGAGCTTGCCGTCGTCCCAGCGTCCAGCTCCAGAGCCGAGACTCAGACATGATGCCCGGGGAGGGTACAGAGGGGGCTCCAGATCTCTTCTGAAAGGAACTGACTCATTTGCAACAGAGCACGGGGGAGGGGAGGCCCGAGGGTGCTCTCAAGAACGGGGAGGTGGCAGCGAAAGGTGATTCTGCAGAGGTTGGTAGCTGCGTGGAGACACGAGCTGTAGGCTGGTGCTTCGCCGGTCCGATTCTCAGAGCAGGAGCTTCAGGGAGGGCTGGGAAGACGCCCCGAGATGCCTGCTACAGGGATAGGCAGCCTGCACACCGTCCACTGGGGCGCGGCTGCGAGAGGGCAGCGCGGGGCCTGGCGCCCAGGTGTGCACCGTGAGGATGTGAGCTCGGGCGGGAGGGAGGGAACGTCCTGGCTGGGGAGCAATGGAGATGCCATTGCTTCAGGTTCACTCGTTAGAAAATAATCCTGGGTTTCAGGTCCTGTGACCAACCAAAGTCTTGGTGTCCGGGGCTGTCTAGGTGTTGGGGTCTAAATGAGCTGCTGTCTCTGCAGGTCTAGGTGTGTGAGGCCCAGCAGAACAGAGACCCCGAGTCTGTGTGCTCAGTTTACCCCTGGCTGCTCCTCCCACGGTCTGGGGCAGGGACGTCCAGTGGCCCAAGGGGTGGATGAGGGCTCTTCTATATCCCAGTCAGGAGGCCTTTGCAGTCCAGGCCCAGGGCCATGGGGGGTGAAGCCCGGCTTGCATGCAGCCCCCTGGCCGTGGGCTCTGACCAGGGCTGCACCCACAGAGGGCCCTTTGTGCTAATTCATCAGCCCAGCAGGGGCCGCCTGCTACTTCTGCCCCAGATGGGCCCAGGTGGGTGGAGGTAGCCCAGGCCCTGTGCCCTGGCTCTGCTGTCCTGCCTCTGTCCCCCTCTGCACCGCTACATGACCCCCATATTGCATTTCTGCACACGACTCTTACATGTCCCTCCTCTGTGCCCACCCAGTGGTCCGCCAGCCCTAGAGGACCCCGGAGCCCATGTTCCTGAACAAGACAGGGGGAACCTGGGGTCCTGTTAGGACCCCGGGCCATCCTGTGAGGTGGGATCCCCTCCCATCTCCATTCCATCCCGGTGGAATGGTGTCGGGGTCCAGCCATTTCCCTACCCTCCCCCACTGTGGAGAGCAGCCCGACTGCCTCCTGTCAGCGTCTTGAACTATGATATTTTCCCAAATTAACTTACTTTGCCATAGGTGCTTCACTTAAAAGCCAATTTCTCTAATTGCTCATTTGGGGATCTGATCTGATACTCCACCAACAGGGGCCTGCGGCTAAGGTGTATGCAGAAATTAAAATGTCTACATCTCTAGACCCTATCCACACACACTCAGACACACACACACCAAGTGTCCTCCTGCTGCCTGGGCAGTAGTTCCCATTTCTTGTTAGTTTCCTGCTGTCAGAATGCTTTCAGGTTTTCCTCTTCCCTGCCTGGGTTCAGTGGAACCACACCAGTCTGAAGAAGAACATTCTCATCACATTCAGGGCCACGTGGCTGATCCACGCTGTGCTAATAACACAGAGGCCACATGCCACAGGGCAGGCGTGTGACAGCCCCCAGTGGGGCTGGAGGTGGGTGGCTGCCACGGCCCCCAGGTGACGATGGCTATACGGGATATGGGTCCAGCGTTGTCTCAGCATGTCGAGAGCCCCCAGGAAGCCACTTTGTCAGCGAGACTCCCTGGTTCACACTGGGCTTTGCCCTGGTGTTTCTCCGCCTGATTATGGGGAGATAGCAGTGAGTGGCAGCTTGAAGCGAGATCTTAGTTTCCTGAATGGGGATCAAACCCTGGTTGTGCTGGTGAGACCTAACCACTAGACCACGAGGGCCAGTGACTAGGGTCTGGGCCCCAGCTCTCGTGTGCTTTGAAAAAAAAGGAATTTGACAAAGAGACGGAAGGTAGAGAGGAAAGTAAGGTGTTCATTAGAAAAGCAGAGTACTTGCGGACAGATGCATGGGTGAGCTCAGAGAGAGTCACGCCTTTGGGAAGTTTAAATCATTTATAAGGGGGTAGTCTTCTGCATCTTTGTTTTCCTCTGGCCAGTCGTCCTGCTTTCACCCTACAGCTGATTTGTCTCAGGGCCCTACCCTATGTGCGTGTGCATCCTTTAGCCAAGATGGATTTCAGCGCGAGGGTCTTTGGGAAGTTAGCAAAACTGATTATGGTCTGGCGTCCCCTCCCTTTATGATCCCCAAGGAGCCTTTCTGTGCATGTGCAGTCAAGGTCTCCCTGACCCCAAGGATGAGAAATATGTGACCTCTTAATCTTTTACCCAGGCAGGATTTAGCCCCTCTCTGCCCTGGCCATAATTGTTATCTTAAAGTGTCCACCGGAGACAAAGTCCAGCTATTTACCCTGTTGCTGTTGTAATTTCCATCTTGAAGTATAGACAGGAGGCTGGCCGTAAATGTCTAACCTGGAGCCCATCTACCTCCTGCCTCACACGCACCACCCTCCACCCCTCTCTGACCTCTGCCCAGAGGCTGCTAGGGCGGCTCCAGTGACAGTAAATGCCTGATAGGGGTCAGACGTGCATGTGGTGCTGACCGATGACCCAAAGCTGTGAGTGTGACTGAGGCCCCTCGGGAGGGACTGGGCAGGGAAGAGGAGACAGGCCCTGGGTCCTGGGGACAAGGGCGTGGCTCTGCCCAGCTCGCCCGCCAGGCCTGAGCCTGCAGGTCCCCCAGGCATACAACCAACACGGCCTCCGCCCAGCGATGTGACGCGCTCGTGCACACGAAGGGGACAGCTGGCTTTGCTGCTCCTGCAGGTGAAGGAGCCGTGGACACCTGAGTAACACCCGAGCGAGGCCAGTTAGGAACGTCTGCCCTGCCCGGAACGTGCAGCCATGCGGAGCCTGGTCCTGAGGCCTGTCTCTGAGGTCCTTGTCACTTCAGGGGTGGGCGCGGGACAACAGCAACACCACCAGGGGCTCACTGGAATGCAGAACCTTGGGCCCCTAGACCTGCTGGATCAGAGCATGCATTTTGAAAAACTCCCGGTGATTCACACACAAATTGAAGCCAGAGTTAGCGCCGCCCTCGCTGTTGTCAGGAGCCCCAGCCCCTCCTGAGACCTCAGCGTGGCCTTGAGGGTCTCCAGCTCCAAGTGTCTCAGGATGCAGTGGGAACACCTGGCTGAAGGCACAGACTGAACACATGCTGCCCGCGGGTCCTCCTGAGCATCCACTGAGAAGGTAGTAACGGGACATGGAACAGGTGTTAACCCGGCAGACAGAGCAAGGAGAGGTCATAACTGGAAGCTCCCAGGAAATGGTACCTGAGCATCAACTCCGTGGAACCCACACTGGGGAGACGGGAGCGGTCTTCCTGCCCTTAGAATCTGGCCAGGCCGTGAAGAAAGCCCCATGGGCTCTGGCATCAGGGATTTCCCAAGAAAATGCTCTGACGAGCTCCAAAGGCCACACACGACAGCACACAGCTTCCCACTAGCTTTTCCCTCCTGCAATTGGACATACGAGCCCAACAGACAGAGAAAAATGTGGAACATGAAAGTGGGATTAAAAATGAATAAATGGGAGGGAAACATGGTGTTTATGGAGAGAGAAGACAATTTCAAACCCACAACTATTAACTAACATCCTCAGGGAGATAAAAGAAGACACTACACCCATTTAATAAGAAAGGGATTTTATTAAAAAGAGCATTAAAAATGTGATTAAAAAGGCAAAATTCATAAAAATACTGGACTATGAAGTAAAGGAAACGTTCCTGGGAAAGAACAGAAAAGGTAAGAGAGGGGCAGGCGAGGAGGGCCGGGCAGGAGGGCCAGTGCAGAGTCTCTCCAACCATCCCGGCCACAAAGCCCAGGGTGAGCTTCTCGCCCGCCCTCGGCGGCACCCATGTGCCCGCCCCTCCTCCTGTGTGTGGTGGGTCTCTCAGGACGTGGGTTACACTTGGACCCTTTGGTTACCTCAGGGAGCCCCATTCACTGCTGAGCCAGGACACAGAAGGTGATAACTTTCTATTTTCTGAGTATTTCATTTATCCTCAAGTTGGAAACAATCTTGTTTATTCATTTCCTTTATTATCAGAAATTAAACCCCGCGTTCTCCAGCAGTTGACCAAACTTCACCTCCGGACATCCCAGCCCCCTGCTACCCTGTGCTCTCACTTCCCGAGGGGCTCCCACGGATCCTCTGTCCTGTCCCGTCTGGGCTGAGTACCCTCTGTGCCCACAGCCCATTTGGCCTCCAGGCTGCCCCTGCCCCGCCATTCTGGCCAGGTCCTTCCTCTCTGTCCCTTGACGGACCTTCTGCTTAGATCACGGTGTCCCTGGAGCCCCAGGGGCCTCAGGACACCCTTTTCCATCTCCCTGGGGACTCTCCTCACCCAGGACCTTTTGCTCCTGGAAGACCTCCCGCCCACGTCAGAACTGCTGACACCCCAGGGCCCACGGCGTCTGCATCTCAGGGACACACTGAGACTCTGGGCCCTCTACAGGTCCACTCCTTTGGGACAAGGACATGCGGCTGCCCTTGTTCTGCCTGCCTGGGCCCAGAGTGCTGTATCCATCCTCCAGAAGTCCCAGGTCTGGCAGCCAGAGACGATTTGGTCTGGAAAGCGGAGTGTCTTCCGCTGGCCTCTCTGAGTCTCCTGGGAGAAGCTGCCCAGTGAAATCCTGTGGCCGGTGCTGTGGCCTGAGCCTGCGGGCTGAGCCAGGGGTGGGAATGCGGCTGTTTTGCAATTTCTGTGTGACAAATAAGTACAGGAAAAGTCCCTTAGCGTAATTTAGTGGGAGAACTCCAAGTCAGCCACTGGATTTCAGTAAGGTTCACCTAACTGATAGGAAACGTCTTCCAGCTCTTATTCTCAAAGTTGTCCTCAGAGAGGGGATCCACTGGGATTCAAATCCAGCAACAGGGGAGAGAGAGAGAGAGGTGTTTTCTGCTTCTCTCCTCCTTTCACACCTTCTGGATTCACCCTGATCTTACCTTACACATTCGGCCTCTCCTCACCCATCAAATGAGCAAACCCACCGACTATCAAGGTTTTAATGAAAATTGTTCTTTCCTGGAGCATCTCTCTGGTAGGCAAATGAACGGAGCCAATAAAAATCTCATTCTTCCTGGTAGTGATTGATTACTTCCTCCGGCTCCCAGCACCTGGAGAGAACGGCACACTGACTGCACCAGCTCTCGCTCTAAAGCTCCTCATTAAGGGAAACTGTTTATCACCGACTAGTTGGCCCAGCCCCTGGCGGGTCTTCTCATGAGCATCAGTGGTGCGCGAGGACGGTGAGGGTGGGGGTGCAGTTCCCCAGAATGGACTGTGCCCTCGGGTCCCTCTTTCCACCCAGAATAATCAAATGTTGATTCAAACCTGCATCGTGTGGGGGGTCTGTCCTCCTGACCCACCAGTTTCCCAATAGCTGGGAAACAGAATGTACTATATCCTTGCATTATTCAGTGGGTCCATGACTGGAATCCTGAGCTGTTCATTTCCGGAGGACACACAGCCCCATCCAAGGCCCTGTGGGTGCTGAACCTGTCTCGGGACCAATAACCGAGACTCCCATTGACAAACCTGCCCAAAGCAAACTCGAGTTCTGTCCCATTTCCTCTTAGCCTTCCCCATCAGGGAAGGGGACACCGACATCCACTCTGCTGCTCCAGGCCAACTCCTAGGCGTCCCCGGGACTCCAATCCAGCTGGGCATCCTGCCCTCCCCACGCCCAGAATGCGGGCTCCTTTAGGACACCGTCCTGGCCCCTCGTTCACTGCGGTTCCTCCACGCCTAGTGCGGAACCTGCACAGAGCAGGTGCTCCGTGAGTGTTTCTTGATGAATGAATGAACCCTCTGGTTAGCAACTCACCCATCTCCTCTCTGGAATCCCGTAGGGAGGGCCTGTGGTTCAGCGTTGCTGGAGTCTCACAAGCAGGCTTCGGGTGCCCAGCTTGTCCTGTGCATCCCTCACGGCGGTGTCCTTTTCCCCCAATGCCTCCGATTTGCTGGGAGGCAAATGTCTGGCTGCTATGAATATTCGATGGGCCCGGCTGTGCAGGAGACACTCTAAAAGCTGTCCATAATTAACCACGAGCATAGCAGCCTTTGGCGCTCAGAGCGGCCTCCTGTGCAGTCAGCAGCCTCTCGAGGATGGAGAGGCCTCGGGAGTTCATTCTGCGTCACGCATTCAGGGGCCGGTGGCCCGAAAAGCCTTTCAGCTATGCTGTCGGTGAGGCCTCAGCAGCTTCTGGTGGCCACCGGGTTCTCAGACGCTGTCACTCTCAGACCACCTGCTCTGCCCTGCTGGCATCCCCTCCTGGTCCTGACCCTCAGCCTCCCTCACACTCCCTCAGGTGGCCCTTGGATTCCCCGTTTCCCGTGGGGCCCACATTGACACCCCGTCTTCCCAGAGGCCAGCGTGGGCAAAGCAGAAGAGCGGTGTCCCTCCCGCTCCTCCAGGGCTGGGCTCCTGATCGCCCACAGGAGCTGCTCTCCACTCTCCCCACCCTCTGCGCTCCCTCCAGCCACCCGGGGATCCAAATGAGGACGAGCCTCCGGGGTTTCTTCCTTCTGGAACCCCCCGAGGACTCCTCTCTACACGGATGGTGTTGGAGAGCAGAGAAGTGCAAACTTCTCCCAGACGGAGGCTCTCGTGATTTCCCGCCAGGAAGGAGATGCGCGTGGCGAGGCTGTTTCCTCAGCAGCAGGGGGGTCGGCAGGGCTGGACCTGAACCTGAGCCTCGGACGCCAGCGGACGGGACCTTGGACCTGAGCCTCGGACGCCAGCGGACGGGACCTTGGACCTGAGCCTCGGACGCCAGCGGACGGGACCTTGGACCTGAGCCTCAGATGCCAGCGGACGGGACCTTGGACCCTCACCTCCCTGTGCTCGGGGTTCATTCAGTGCCGGCGTCCGTGCTCTACTGCCTGGTGCCCAGGGAGGAGGCGGGAGGAGCTGGGGCTGGAGGAGCTGGTGTGAAAGCCCAAGCTCAAGGCGAGGCGAGCTCGTGGGCGAGGCCAGAGTGGGTGCAAGAGAGAACGGGATGCACGCCGACCGCAGGGGTGGCCCGAGCCGACTCGGCACCTCAGACACAGACAGCACGCGTGCGCGCACACACAAACATGCACATACACACATGCACACACGGGGCATACACACGCACACATATATACATGTATACACGCAGGTGCACAAACACACCTGTACACAAAAACACGCACACACATATACCACATGCATACACACCACATGCACATACAAACACATGCACAGACATGAACACAAAAACAGACACATGCACAAACATACAAGCACACACACACACATACCCATACACAGGCACACATATATACACGTGCACACGCAGGTACACAAGCACACCTGTACACACACTAACATGCACACACGCACATGCCCATACACAGGCACACATATATACACATGCACACGCAGGTACACAAGCACACCTGTACACACACTAACATGCACACACACGCACACATGCACATACACAGGCACACATATATACACGTGCACATGCAGGTACACGAGCACACCTGTACACACACTAACATGCACACACGCACATGCCCACACACAGGCACACATATATACACGTGCACACGCAGGTACACAAGCACACCTGTACACACACTAACATGCACACACGCACACGCCCATACACAGGCACACATATATACACGTGCACACGCAGGTACACAAGCACACCTGTACACACACTAACATGCACACACGCACACGCCCATACACAGGCACACATATATACACGTGCACACGCAGGTACACAAGCACACCTGTACACACACTGACATGCACACACACGCACACATGCACATACACAGGCACACATATATACACGTGCACACGCAGGTACACGAGCACACCTGTACACACACTAACATGCACACACGCACATGCCCATACACAGGCACACATATATACACGTGCACACGCAGGTACACAAGCACACCTGTACACACACTAACATGCACACACACGCACACATGCACATACACAGGCACACATATATACACGTGCACACGCAGGTACACAAGCACACCTGTACACGCACTAACATGCACACACGCACATGCCCATACACAGGCACACATATATACACGTGCACACGCAGGTACACAAGCACACCTGTACACACACTAACATGCACACACGCACACGCCCATACACAGGCACACATATATACACGTGCACACGCAGGTACACAAGCACACCTGTACACACACTAACATGCACACACGCACACGCCCATACACAGGCACACATATATACACGTGCACACGCAGGTACACAAGCACACCTGTACACACACTAACATGCACACACGCACATGCCCACACACAGGCACACATATATACACGTGCACACGCAGGTACACAAGCACACCTGTACACACACTAACATGCACACACGCACACGCCCATACACAGGCACACATATATACACGTGCACACGCAGGTACACAAGCACACCTGTACACACACTAACATGCACACACGCACATGCCCATACACAGGCATACATATATACACGTGCACACGCAGGTACACAGGCACACCTGTACACACACTAACATGCACACACGCACATGCCCATACACAGGCACACATATATACACGTGCACACGCAGGTACACAAGCACACCTGTACACACACTAACATGCACACACGCACACATGCCCATACACAGGCACACATATATACACGTGCACACGCAGGTACACAAGCACACCTGTACACACACTAACATGCACACACGCACACAGTGCGGGAAGCACCACCACCACCTCTCCACGTGCTTCAGGCACTTTGAAAAGGACTTTCCGTCCCCGAGTTTGTCCCCATCTGCCTCGTTCTGCAGACCCCGCAGATCCAGGTCCCTCTGGGCCGGGACCGGCTCTGCTCCTCCAGAAGCAGCGCCGAACCTCTGGAGCCTCGGCGCTCACCGGCCCGAGAGCCTCCGGGGTCCTGCGCGGGGGGAGGGCTCCCGGCACCCTGGAGCCCAGCACGTCACACCTTTAAGACATTCAGGAGCCAGCTTCCCCCAGATGGGAAGGTCTGCAGCCACAGGACGTGTCCCCCATCGTGTCAGGAGACTGAAGGCTCAGGGGGATGTTCCAGAACCTTCTGTGAGGAGCACGTGGGGGCTGCTGATGCTGGTGATGGAGCTGGACAGGCCTGAGAGGGACACGATGACCTAGAGGAGCTCTGGGGACACGGCGGCAGGTGGACAGCGTGCCCCGGTTTGCTGTCCTTGAAGGCCCGGCCTGCTCGGAGCAATCGATCGCTAGGCCGCCCGTCCGCCCGCCGGTCCATGTGTCCATCGATAGGCATCGTCCGCGCGAGCACCGCCAGCCTGCGCGGCCGGGAGGGGTGGAGGGGCGGCCCTCCTGCGACCCTGCGCACCGCGCCTGCCTCCAGGGCCTGGCCTGCGGGCGTCCTGGGAGGAGGGCAGGAAGGCGGCCCCTCCCGGGGCGCTGACACCACGTCGGGTTGTCATGGGCACCCGCAGGGTCGGCCTGAAACGGAAACCTCCGGAGCTGGACTCCCGGGCGCAAGGGCAGCGGCGCGCACAGGACGCTGCTCGAGGGCCGCCGTCCTGCCCTGTTTCTCGCCTGCCCTTTTCTCCTCCCTGTAGGTCAGCAGCTGACAGACCCTGCGCCCCCGACAGGCCCTCACCTGGGAGGGGCCCGGGGGTAGGAGGGGCTGCTGGATAGCGGTGGGACCCCTGGGCGCTGGGCTCATCCTTTGGCCCGCTCACCCCGCCCCGTCTGTTCTGCCTCCGGAACTGGCCCCGGGGAAGGGACCACAGGGCCTTGTGAGGCGGGGCTGCAGCTGGGGGAGGCGCGACTTTGAAAGGCCCTCCGGGAGCCAGGGAGCCACACAAGGCGGCCGTGTTTGGGACCAGCCTCCCCAGGCGCCGATCTCCTCCCTCCTGAGCAGGAAGGGGGCCTGGCGACGGTGGCCGGACGGCCCGCACCGTGTGGGGTCACTGTCAGGCTATTTCTAGCTCCGGTCTCTAGCCTCTCAGACACTGGGGCATTGTATGAAGCTATTTGCAGCTTGGAACATCCGGCCCCAGGGCCCTCCCAGCAGCTGTGACCTCGCTAAGGGCAGAGGTGACAGATCTCAGGGCCGGAGGGCGTCAGAGGGCCCAGCTGCGTGGAAGGATGTGGATAAAGCCTCCACAGTGGCCAAGAGGCCCCCCGGGGATTCTGGGGGCAGGCTGACCTTCCTCTACGACCTTCCCTGGCTCCCCATTGCTCTGGGGTGAGTCCAGGCCCCTCCTTACCCAGGGCACGCCTGTCATGACCACCCTCAGGGGTTCACCCTCCCCCCTCCCCCGTCTCTGAGTGGAGCCTTCCCAGGACAGGGTCAGGAGAGCTACCCTGTAACCTCAGTGCCCAAAAGGAGACTCAGCAAAGACCACACTCGGCAAAGACGGGCCCAGGCGGTGCACAGGCTGAGATGACGGTGGCCCCTGCCTGGGCACGTGGTGAGCACTGGTGCCATCCCGCCTGAAGTCCTGGTGGTGCCTGGACCAGGGGATGCGGGGGGCAGTGGCCGGCCCTGAATGGTCAGCTCAGGGTGGAGCCAGTAGGTGACTCGGCCTCCGATGGCCCGAGTCAAACCGCCTCCAGGTACCAGCTGGGGAGCCAGCGGGGCCACTCAGCCTCTCGGAGCCTCGGTCTCCTCATCTGTAAAATGGGAGTGAAAGTCACAGTGGGGGAGCCTCGCGGGGTTGTCTTGAGGGTAAATGAGTGAACAGGTGGGAATCGTTCAGCCCCCGCCTGGCAGGATAAGCACCATGGTGCTCAGAACCCTCACTCCAGGTCAGTGATAATAATACAGACAGTCCCCTCCCTCCTCCCAGTGAGCAAATGGTCTCTGGGTCATAAAGGGAAAGAGAGAGGGCAGGCCTGCTCCTGCAAAAACGTCCCTCTAAAATCCACAGCCCAGTTTATGGATGAAAAAATAATGGGCCTCCAGGGTGTCTCTTCTCGTCTTTTGTAACGAGGACGAAGCCCCGTGACTCAGCCTGGAAACTCAGGAGCATCTCTGAGGCTCCAGTCCCTGGACTGTCCTTGCTGGGAAAGCCCTCTGGCATCAATGCGCCAGGAGGAGGCCGAGGGGCACAGAGCCCCCCTGCGCTCACTCGGGGTCTCAGGAAAGAGCAGCAGGTGTTGGAGGCATCACCAACTCTGCCCTCATGTCCCTCCCTGCTCCTCCTGGGGCGACTTCCTGGGGCTACACGGGACTCCACCCGGGCTGAAAGGAAGGAGGGGCCGGTGGGTGCCTGGGGTCTCTGCACCCCTGCAGACCCTGACGGAGATGCCCCCCATCCCTGAGACCCGTGTAGCGACCATGATCCTCGCTGCTGCTGCCTCTGTCAGGTCAGGGTGGGGACGAATCCCCCCAGGGATGTTAGGTCAGAGAGGGGTTAATGCGGGGAGTTGGGGGCTCACAAGGCTGGTGGGGGGCTGAAGGAGCCAGTGCAGAGGAGCCCCCATGATGACTTGGGGTCCTGCAGACCCGAGCCCCAGGGAGCCACCTCCTCTGATGGCTGGATGTAGACGCAGACCCTCTAGACCAGTGGGGTGGGCTCCAGCCTTCTCTGTTCCATCTCCACCTGCCACCTGTTCTGAGTGGCTGTGTCCTGATTCTCCTCCTGTGAGGAGGCCCCTGAGACAGACCCTGACGGAGACACCTCTGGGTCCAGCACAGATGCCAGGGGTGGCAGGGCTGCTCCTCACAGGGGGTCTCCTCCTCTCCCAGCCCCCCACAGCAGACCCTGAGCTGCAGGGCGCCCTGAGGACAAACTGGTGGGGCGTGTCCTTGGGGGAGGTGACCAGTGGTGAGGGGGGCCTTGCCTCAAAGCAGCAGGGGGAGGGGCAGGGACATCCCTGGGGCTCAAACCCCAGCACAATGTTGGGGACTGAGTGACAACCTGCAGGGGGCAATGGCAGATTCAGCTCAGAGCATCAGGACTGAATGAATGAGCCATGAGAAACACTCCAAAGGTTCCCAGAGATGATTTTGGGGACCAGCCCCTGATGGGTAGCAGGTCCTGATGTCTCACAGGTGGGCTAATGAGCCAGGAATGAGAAAACACCCAAACAGGCCCAGGCATAAGACAAGTGTAATGAAAAACTCAGGATGGAGCAGCTTCAGGCACAGTTTGATCCAGCAGCTCAAACACTGACTTTAGGGCCTGACCCCTTTTTATCTTGTGGCTCAGGTTTCCTGTGTCCGTGTCCCTTCCAGGCCAGCATCTCCTCAGGATTATGTTCACTGAAACAAATTCTCTTCTCCAAGCAGGCCCATCCTACTGCCCACCCTGAATCAACCGTCCAGGCCACGGGGATGGGATGTTCTAGTCTGCATAGGCCTGAGTCACGTGACCTCCCCTGGGCCTGGGGGGTGGAGTCCGCCTCACAGACCACATGGGCAGAGTGCGGGGTGGGACCCTGGTGAGCCAGAAGAAGGAAGGAGCCCAGGTCTCCCCGCTGTCTCTCCAGGGTTCCCGTGGAGCCGTCACCCTGGGCTTTAGAAACTCCTCCTGCAGAAGTGGTGGCCGCCACCTCCCAGCACCCAACATGCCCATCAGGCTTTCTCTCCTCATGAGTCTGTGGGTCCCAAGGAAGCAATGCCTGAAACAGGCAAACATGGATGGACCCCTCAGAGGCCACATGGGGAGGAGAGCTGGCCGCCTTAGCCTCACGTCACCCACGCTGCCCCACCGCACCCTGGGCTGTCTCCCCATCTTCATCACACGTCACCCTGGGCTGTTTTCTCAGGGACTGCTCCTCTCACCACCAGCCAGGAGGAGAGACACAGCCCCAAGGACACTTGCTAATTAATGAGACAGTGCAATGAGCTATTTAAAGGCAAACTCATAAGGCTGCTAATGGGATTTCTAACTTGGCAGGAGGAAAAGGGTTAAATTGCGTTGAGAGCAATGAAAGTTTTGGAATCCAAGATGATTTCTGGTTCTGTGTTTCATCCTGGTAATTAATTGGATGGAAGTTGTTCAACTTTACGAGGAAACCAGAGATAATGCAGGTTCACCAACTCTCTGGAAGATTAAGTTCATTCATCTCCTCCAAAATGGCCAGAAGCTCCAGTGTCGACGCTGTTTCCAGAGAGAGGAGCAGAGCGGGTCCAACAGTATCTGCTCATTTTCCTCAAACTCCATCAGTGCGGGAGGGGCATCTGCTCTGAGCAGGGCTCTGGGCTCAGCCTGGCGGGGCCTGGGCTCGGACACTGGCATGTGGCCTGGGCAGGTCTGAGCCTCGGCTTCCTGGTCAGGAGAATGGGGCTGAGGACAGGGCCGCTCTGTAGGGTCTCTGTGGGGATTGCCAGAGAGATGCCCTCAGAGCAGGTGGCAGGAGGCCGGGCACAGCTGGTACCCAGAATGTCACCGGAAGTGACAAGTTCCTATTTATGTGGCTGCCATGTCTTCCCACAGCCCTTCCCATCAAGTCCCCAATATTTAACGTGCTGTGGGAGATTCCCCAAAAGACAGGCCAAAGACAAGCTCCAGCCAAAGTGGGAGGATGAAAGCAATAGGGAGAGAATTTGCGTTTGCGGTACAAAAAGGTACAGTGCCCAGGAGGAAATCAGAATTTTAGTTGGTTCCTTACATTATTTCAGGATGTGGAATTGCTTTGTTTCAGGCACCTTCATCTTGTCAGACTTTGCCCCTAGAAGCCTGCATCTGGCCTGCGGGACCGGCCCCTCCCCCCCATGTCTCCCCCCTCCCCCAAGCACCAGTGTCTCAGCCCCAGGACCCCCTCCTTCCTCCAAGGGGCCGGCCTCCCCTCCAGGCTCCCACCAGCCCCTCCCTTTGCCTGGAACAATCCCCTCCTCTCCCCTAAACCCCTCCTGCTGGCGATTCAGGTCCTGGAGGGGACCTGCCCACTTTGCTGGAGGCTTCCCCTGGCAAAGTCCAGGCCAGTGCCCTTCACACTGTTTTTTAAAACTATCCGCCTCCTCACAGACTTTATGTCCTTGCACATTAATATCCATTATTTTTATTTAAAGTGTAAATATACTGTTGCAGAAAGGTAATTCCTCATGTTACAAATATTAACATTTATAATAAAATGGGTATATCACTCTTCTCAGTGTATCTAGTGAGATACTGGAGAACATAGTGTTGTGTCATCCATTGGAAATTACATCATCTATTTACATCTATTTTAGAAGGGAAATTTACGTTGTTTTTTTTTCTCCTGCAACTCATATTTCACTGCATTCCATTTGTCCCATGCAGTGCTCTGATGCTTGAAAGTATGTTATTGATTGCTAGATTATACTTCTCTATAAAAATTATTATATGTATATTTAAAGTTTAAATAAAATAAATTTTGTGTCAAAAAGCTTCAAGTGTTAAAACATTCTTCTGGAGTGAGTTATAATTGCATTTTTAGTAGCAGATAATTCTTCAAAAAAGCATAGGTTAAATATTTATATAATGTGTATACTTATAACATGTATAAATATATATTTATACAATACGTATGTAACAGATATATTTTTATACAATGTATAAGATAAATACTGACATACATAATACATATATGTAATATATTTATGTATTTAATATATCAAAATGTTTATAATTATTACTTTTTTTTTTTACTTTTTTTTTTTGGCTGCACTGCATGTGGGATCTTAGTTTCCCATCAGGGATCGAACCCGCTCCCCTGCATTGGAAGCGCGGAGTCTTAACCGCTGGACTGCTAGGGAAGTCCCAATTATTACTTTTTGAAAAAAAGGATAATGCCCCTTTATGGAAGTGGATTGGATGAGTTTTTAATCTTTAATGGAGGAATTTTCTGTCACCTAGGGGGCGCCCTAGGACAATGCACCAGGACAGTGCACCTGAGGGGATTCAGGATGGGCAGGTTTTTCCCTACTGAATTTCACTGTAACTGGACCTTCACTGATGGTCGTCCCCACCCCTCTTCCAGGCACCTCCACCTCTTATCTCTGTGGGGCAGGGGACCAGGTCTGGGAGCTCATCCCTGCACTGAGTCTGGTGCCTGCGTGCAGGGGGCCAGGAAACCCTCAAACCCACCATCTCAGGACCCTACTCTCCCAGAATCACAGACACAAATAAGATGAGATAAAATATTTACTGAAATTCCACTCGAAACACCGACAGAGAGAACATGCATTACAGAGGGCGTTACTCCATCCTTGCTTCTCTCACACCCACCCAGCTCCCGAGCCCTCCCTCCTCTCCCTCCCCTCACTTACCCTCCCTCCCCTCCCTCCCCTCACTTACCCTCCCTCCCCTCCCTCCCCTCCCTCCCCTCACTTACCCTCCCTCCCTCCAGACATCTGGGGCAGCTCCACCCCCTCCCCAGCTCTGTATTATGCAGATCAGCCCTGGAGCCTGCGCCCCCCATGTGGTCAGAGAAAGGGGCACTGGGAAGGGACAGACCCACCTGCTCCTGGCCTCCTCTTCACCTCTGTCCCCAGGGAGGGTCACCTGCGGGGACACCAGCTTCTGGGCTCCCTCGGTTCCCAAAGAGGCTGGGACTGGGGCTCCTTAGACCTTAATCAGTCCCTGAGCCCCGCCCCGGGCTGGAGCTGTTCCGGGAGATTCTCACCTGATCCCATCAGAGGGGGTGTTGTCCCTGTCCTCTTACACACGGGGGTTATGCCCCTTGATCCTCTAGTGGCGCAGCATCTGACCCAGGGCTCCTCCCAGGGCCTGGTGTGTCCAGGACCCCAGGAGCCTGGAGGTGCCTCCGGGGTGGGCGGAGCCAGGGAAAGGCTTCAGGGCCAAGCAGCGCTGCGTTCAGGATTCATCTTCCTTCTCTAACCAAGGACACCATCCATTTAATATAGAGAGTTTGTTAAATAAAGAATAAATATGCTGAGACATTAAATGTCAGATGCAGTCTGGCATCCAGAAGGGTCCACCGGGCAATCTGTGCGCTGTTATTTCACTAAGATCTGCCCCGGCCCCCGCCCGCCCCAACACTGCCGGTGCTGCCCCGTGTGGCGGGAGGCGGTACTGCACCCACAGAGCACACCCTCAGCCTACGGGGGCTCAGGAAAGGGATGCTGCGGGGGGGGGGGCCCTCCCTGACCCCCGAGCCCCACCAGGATGGCAGCACTGTTCCACTCTCCTGGGTTTTCTCCTCACCTTACAGTTTCTCCCCAGTAGGTTATCAGGTAAAATAAAAGATGCCCAGTTAAACTTGAATTTCAGATAAACACAGATAATTTTAGTGTATGTCCCCAATACTGCATGGGTTATACTTATACTAAAACAATCACCTGGTGTTTATATGGAAGTCACATTTGATGGGTGCCTTGCATGCTGATCTGCTGAATCCTAGACCCAGCTCCCCAGGCAGACCTGAGGCCACAGCACCATCTGCTGACCACCTCGACCTTTGCCGCTGGCCTTGACCTCACCCGTTCCTCCAGATGGACTCACCTTTTTGACATGGACCCACCTTGGACGTCTCGGAGGAACTCAGCTTCACATGTTCCCACTGAACTCGGAACCTTACCCACAGTCCTTTCCTTTTCCAACATCCCCACTTCCATCCTCCCGATTCCTACACCAGAAACCCTGGGGACATGGCAGCCACTTCTCTCTTGTCCATACCAAACAGTCACCAATCCCGAGGACCCTGCACGCCAGTACAGCTCAAACACCCCTGTTCCTGTCCTCACTCATCACCTACTTCATGCACCATCGTCTCTTCCCAGCAGAAGCTTCCAGACTGACTCTTTTCCCTCTGCCCCTTCTCCAGCTCACAGAGGAGGGGCCGGGCAGACCCCACTCTGGGTGAGTCAGCTCTTGTGTGAGACCCTCAGAGGCTTCTCCCTGTGCTTGGGAGACCCCGTGACCCTCATCATGTGCCAGGGGCCCCCCCTTATCCTCCCCCCGCTCCTCCTCCCCCAAGCTCATACAGGACCTGCTCCCTGCCCTGGTCCACACCAAGCCCTCCAGGCCTGGGGCCCAGGCACCTGCGCTCCCTCTGTCTGGGCCCCTCCTCCCCCCGCTCCCCACCTCCTCCTCCCTGGATGCTCTGACCAGCTTCACTCCCCCAGAGGAGCCTCCCAACCCCAGAGCAGGCAGATGCCCTACTGGCTCCTGGAGGTTATCCCAACAATGATCACTAATTCTTTTTATTTCAGAGAGAGAAACACAGACAGGTAAGGAAGTCCGTATAGGTGTGTTGATATTCGTAGTGGCTGCATAATAACGCAGATGACAAGCTACGGGAGGACCATCCAGGACACACTGGTCCATAAACACTGTGGGATTTTATGCAGCTGCTGCAAAGAGGTGGGGAAATTCACTGACCTGGAGGGATGTTCCCAACTTATGGTTAAGTGACAGGACTGTAAAAGCAGATGACGGAAGACCCTCTACACACCAGGCTGATAATGGGGACCACTGGGTACTGGGCCTGGGCAGGGGGTGTAGATGGTTGGAAGAAGAGAGAGTTTGTGTTGCAGGAATAAGAGAAAAGAGACTTTAGCAAAATGTTATAATGAAAAGAGAAAAGCATAGAATACAAGTATGTATATTTATGGTAATGCTGCAAATGTGTACAAATTAAAAATTTCTATGTATAAATACCAGCAAGGAATAGGGACAAATGAAAATATGGATCTGAGCCCATAGGAAATTTTAAAATGTTAGGTGTCTGTTGCTATTCCAATATAGTTTCTTCACGAAGAATTTGATTTCAATTGGCCGGAAGGAGAGCGCGTGGTGGCCATGTGCCCCCCTACATCGCACCAACTCCAGGAGGACAGGGCCTCCTCTCTCCTCTTAAGGGTTTTCTTCCCAGCTCTCGCAGAGTAAATATTTGTTGGATGGAGCAATGAGTGAATGAATGAAGGTTGCTGAGAGGTCAGGGGATCACTGACCTACATTTGGGACCTTGGTTCTGGTGCCAAGCCGCCATGATGGAATCTCCCTGGGCGGTCCATCCTTCCGGCTCCTGTGCCCCACCATCCACGGGGCAGTGTGCTCACTGGGCACGGAGTTCCCTCCACTGGGCCTTCCTGCAGCTGCACTGTGCTCACTCCCCTGAACGCTGGTGGCAGCTGGTCAGTGTTTTCTTACTGACCTGTCATGGTTTCTCTTTTATTTGGAACACGCATTGCTAGGCATCCATGACCGAGGGCAGGTTTGGCAACAAGTGGGTGCTATCTCTGCAGGTGCCAGGCAGGAGTCATAGTGGCCAGATCCCCTTAGATGAACTTGAACTTATCCTCACTGTGGGCCTGGGGCAGTTCTTTGGATGTCTGGGCTGAGATTTCTTCCTGTGTGGTTGTCAAAGGATGGCAGCTCTCCTTAGCTGCAGCGCTGTAAGCGGAGTTGGTAATTTTGAAGTCCGTTTCTTTTTGAAGAGAGAGTGCAGGTCAAAGGGCCCTCCTCCAGTTCCCTCCCCAGACGCAACCAGTGTTATCAGCTTCTCATCATGCTTCCAGAAAATTCTGGGTATTTACAAGGAAGTACATAGATCTGTCTCTCATTTCCATACAAATGGTAGGGTACCAGGTACACTTTTCTGCATCTCGCTTTTTCACACACCCACACACATGGGAAGGTGTTTCCTCTCAGAACATAGAGATCAGCCCCCTTTTTTACCAGCTGAATAGTCTACCCTATGGCCTAGGTGTCCAGAACTTATCCAACCCATCCCTATTGGTAGATATTTCCCAGGTTTCCAATCCTCTGTGGTGATAAATGTCCAGGCACATGTGGGTGCCTCTCTGGGAGGTATTCCTAGCAAACTTCCTCGTTGAAGAGTAAATGCATTTTAGACACACATTTTTTATTTTATTCTTTTAATTAGTTAATTAATTTATTTTTGGCTGCGTTGGGTCTTTTTGTTGCTGTGCTCAGACTTTCTCTAGTTGCAGCGAGCGGGGGCTTCGTTGTGGTGCGTGGGCTTCTCATTGTGGTGGCTTCTCTTTGTTTTGGAGCACGGGCTCTAGGCACGCGGGCTCAGTAGCTGTGGCACGTGGGCTCAGTAGTTGTGGCACGTGGGCTCAGTAGTTGTGGCTCGTGGGCTCTAGAGCGCAGGCTCAGTAGTTGTGGCGCACGGGCTTAGTTGCTCCGCGGCATGTGGGATCTTCTCTGACCAGGGCTCGAACCCGTGTCCCCTGCATTGGCAGGCAGATTCTTAACCATGGCGCCACCAGGCAAGCTCGTAAATGCATTTTAAAATTTATCTTTTAATTGACATGCTCTCTTCGCCATACAGTTCTCTGAGTTTGAGCAAATGCATGGAGTTGGGTAAGCCCCCTGGTACCGGCAGTCCCATCAGCTGCCCCCAGCCCCTTCATGACCCTCCTGGTGTTCACACCCTCTTCGCGGCCCTAATACGGGGCTCTGAAATCCCAGAATTCCAGCTACGTGGAGTCAGACAGGATAGAGCCCTGGGAGTCCGGCTCCTTCTCTGAGCAGAATCATCTGAGATTCTTCCCACACGGTTGGGTGGATCAGTAGCTGGATCTTCTCACTGTGAGCAGTGCTCCCTGTGTGGGCGCCACACAGCTTGCTACCCATTCGCTGACTGAGGGTCACTTGGGTTATTCCCAGTTTTTGCAATGACAAATAAAGCTGCTGTGAACATTTGCATACAATTTGCATATAATTTGCATTTGTGTGTAAACATTGGGTTTCACTCTACTGGACCAAATGCCTGGGAGTAAGATTACTGGGTCTCCTGGTAAGTGTATGTTTCACTGTGTAAGAAACCACCAAACCTGCTGCCAAAGAGAGCTCCTGCTGCCCCCCTTCTTCAACAGCACTTGGCCTTGTTTGTTTTTTTTCTCTATTTTTAAAATTTTAGCCATTCTGGTAGGTGTGTACTCTCTTGTGGCTTTAATTTGCATTTTCCTAATAGCCTATTATGCTGACCATCTTTTCATGTGCTTGTTTGTGTTTACTTTCTTTGACAAAATGTGTAAACCTTTTGCTAGTTTTAAAAAATGAGTTCTCCATTTTGCTATCACGGAGTTTGAGGAGTTATTTAGGTATTCTAGATACAAGTTCATTGTCAAGAATCTGAATTGCAAATATTTTCTGCCAGTCTGTGGCTGACCTTATCGTTCTCACCATAATGTCTTTTGCAGAGAAAAATTTTGACTTTGATGAAGTCAAATTTATCAATATTTCTTTTATGAATTGCTCCTTTTGTGTTGTCTAACCCAAAGTCACTAAATTTTCTGTGATGTTTTCTTCTAAAAAAATTATAATTTTATATTTTACATTTAGATCTGTGGTACATTTTGAAGAAATTTTTGAATGAGGTGTGAGGTATAAAAGTTGAGGTCATTTTTTTGCATAGGGATGTCCACTTGCTAAAGTGCTATGTTGAAAGGACTATGCTTTTTCTGTTGAGTTGCCTTCGCAGGTAAAAGCATTTTAAGTTTTAATAGATAATACGAAACTTATCTCCAATTAATGCGTATTTGTTGGATGAGCGAGTGAAAAAGTGAATGAAGCCTAATGGTTAGATGAGACTCCATCCTTTTTAAGGCCAGTCGCTGCTGAGGGATCGTTTGTCTGGGTTTGGGAAATAGTGTCTGTTTCTGGAACACAGTGAGGAGAGGTGGAAGGCCCCAGCAAGGTGGTCATCAACCCTGGCCACACTTTGCTGACTCAGCTGCTGCCTAGGCTGCCAGCCAGCCACTGGCGGAGGTCAGGATCCCCGCCCTCTGAGTTTGGGGAGCAGCCCCTCATCGCCGAGGAGAAGCCCTCATCCCCAGGGCTGTCCCAACTGGGGCCTGGCCCAGCTGAGTGGCTATGTCCCAGCTCACCTTTGCTTTGATGCCTGAGCTCCCATTGGTGGCGTGGTGGGTCTGAGTCACTGGATTGCTCCCTGGAGAGCTGTAATTAGCCTTCACGTGCAAGGAATTGGTGAAAATGACATTTCACAACATGAATGAACTCTTACTGTCTTTCCAGAGGGACTTAGTTTATTTAAAATGCAAATTGAAATCAATAAAAAGTGCCTTCTCTGTGTCAAGTCCTGGGATGTGCTAGTTTTTGTGGAGGAAAGATGGGCCTTCTGTTCCCTTGGGGGAGAGGACAGGGACTCAGGCCTTCTGTGCTGAGGCTCCCTACCGCCCTCTGCAGGTAAGGGACACTCTGGCCGGTGCCTGCGTGGGGAGCACGGGGCGGGAGGACGGGGTGACCAGGGAAACTTCCAGCCAGTCCACGTGGCCTGAGTGCGCCAGGCTCTTGGGGGGAGTCCTTTGTACCCCAGTTATCCGCATAAGGGCTCATTTCCTCTCGTCCCAGGCCAGTGTAGGCTCACAGTCTCCCCCATGTCTGCGCCGCCTGGGGCATCCTCACCAGTCAAGGTTGGCTGACTGCCTGGCTGATGCATCCATTACCCGAATGTTGGAACTGATCAGTGCACATGGCTGAACCGGGAAGTGTGTAGTTGCTGGGAAATCAAGTGAGGTTGAATTTATAAACCTGCGTGTTTCATGTGAATTTTATTGCCCTAAGACTAAAAGCCCCAAAATTAGCTCTTTGAAGTGGGCATTTATGTGCCTGATGTGATTCTGTAAGCGCAGCAGTGTCAGGAGAGAGCCAAGATGTTGGGTTTCTGGCAAACAGACACCATTTCTGCTGTCTGAGGAAAGAAACAACAGACAACAAGGACAGATACGTCGCTGGAGCGTGCGCCCCGTGAGTCCATTTGATCAGACACGACAGTAAGCTCTGTCCCCACATCAAGCCTTTAGGGTTGGGAACACTGTCAGTCCCATTTTACGGATGAAGGAAAAGAGGCACAGAGAGGTGCATGACTTTTCCTGAAGTCACACAGCACATAGCAAGTCACACTTCACACCTGGGCGGTCCACAGCCTCTGCTCACGTCCACCACACTGTGCTGCCTCTGTAACAAGGTGAATTAGGGACCAGAGCACCTCGCCCATCAGGTGTGTCAGCCTCAGTGAGGGCAGGTAGATGGACAGACAGCAAACCCTGGGGAAATAGGGCAAGGAGCCTCCCTGGAGGGGAGTGGGGTCCCTCCCGTTATCAGGTGTTGAACTGAGAGGAGTGAAAAAGCAGATGATGTCCCGTCTCCAGTTCAGGGCTCTGAAACCACATGGGTCTTGAAACAGGTAAATGGGAAAGCTTTGATTCAGATGTAAATAAGAGGCTTTAAAACTGTCTGGGTTGACTTTGTTTTTATAATCAAATAGCTTATTTAATAACACAGAGTAACTGGAAAATGGTGGGTTCCCCCTAAGGTGCTATTATGGGACCAGCAACACAGTAGAGAAGGAAAGTTTGGCAGAAGGCAGGTCAAAGGAACAACTGGGGAAAATCTCAATGGCAGATAACAGATGGGTTTAAATCACAGTGCCCTGAAGATACAAGGGTTACTCTCAGGTGGGAACCCAAGTATCACCAAAGACCCAGAATCCTTTTATCTTTCTGTTTCATCATCTTTAGTGTGATGCCTCATGGTCCAAAGTGGCTGCTGGAGATCAGTCCTCACATCCACATTCTGGCAGCAGAGAGGAGGAAGCAGGAAAGAACAAAAGGGCAGTTCTTCCCATCTGAGTCAGCCTCTTGAACAGCCTCCCACACAGGGATTCCCACACATATGGTCACACTTAGCTGCAGCAGGTTGAAAATACAGTCTTTTATCTGGTGCTTCCACTTGTATTAAGATTCGGGTTTATGGCTAAGGAGCTGGGAGAAGAGATACTGAGCAGCACAGCAGTTCCTGCCATACCCATGTGAGCTGAGACCCCTCTAGTGACAGGTTTCATGCTTCCTGGTGGCTCAAACCCTTTGTATCTCAAGGGTCTGCTCCTTGGGCATTCCCAACCCCTCCAATCAGACGGGGTCACCCTACCCTCCAAGCCTGAAATGCGCTTGGCTCGGACACCATCTCATCGTTGAGGATTTGTGGGAGAAGCTCCTCTTTCTTCCTGGTCGTCTCTGCTTTGATCTGCTTCCGTTGAACCCCCATCCACTCTGCGTCTCCCGACCTAGCCCACGACCTCACAGCGCAGACGAGCCCTGGAGTTTGGGCTTACACTGCCTGTCAGCTCCTGGAGGCGCTGGGTGTGCCCTAGACATCCTGGCTCTCCCAGTGCCCTCGCCACCTTCTCTGCCGGCCCCACAGTCCCTGTCCTTATTCTTGGGAGGAGAAGCTCCCCATTCACTTGCTTTCCTGTAGCTGACCAGGCCCATCCTGGGAGCCTCACCTTCCACCCGCAAAGCTCTGGGGTTGTCATGCTACAAGTCCTCCAGGCAGCCCTGGGCACCCCACGCCTTCCCTTGGGGAGAGCCGGAGTCACGGCAGAGACAGCTCTGCAGCTTTATTTTCAGTTTTGCAGCATCTCTCAGAGCAGCAGAGGCGTCTGGGGCAGGTCATCCTGACGCTCTGTCCTTTGGGAGGGTCAGGACACAGAACTGGTGGCATCCTTTCAACCCTTTGTCCCAAGGAGAAAAGAGGGACTCCAAGCTTCAACAGAGTCCAGGGTCGTCTGTCTTCTTGGTCACGTTCGCTGGAGCTGCGTGGTTTGCAGGCAGGGGCAGAAGCACCGACAGAAGCCAGGCCTTGTTCTCTGGCTCCCGCTCCTATCTTTCTGTTTCATCGTCTTTAGTGTGATGCCTCATGGTCCAAAATGGCTGCTGGAGATCAGTCCTCACATCCACATTCTGGCAGCATAGAGGAGGAAGCAGGAAAGAACAAAAGGGCAGTTCTTCCCATCTGAGTCAGCCTCTTGAACAGCATCCCACACAGGGATTCCCACACATATGGTCACACTTAGCTGCAGCAGGTTGAAAATACAGTCTTTTATCTGGTGACCTTCAAACCGGGTGCTCTGGATTCTACCCGGTGCCAGGGGTGGAGGTGGTGGTTAGGGCAGGGAAGGGGGCAGAGGGATGAATCGAGGGGAGGGAGAGACCCTGGGGCCTGCTGGCCTGAGTAGGGGCTGGTGTCGGGGACTGAGGTCTCTGCACTCACTCACTCATTCATTCACTCACTCATTTATTCATTTACCCACTCACTCATTTATTCACTCATTCATTCATTCACACATTCACTCACTCATTCATTAGTCAGAGCCCCTCCTCTGGGCCAGGCTTCCTGGGCACTAACCTCCTAGATCCCTTCTCAGGGAGCCCACACCTCAGGGTCACCCTTGGTTCTTCTCTCTTCCTCCCTCACTCCATCCAACCCCACATCATGTCCCGTCATCTCCATCCCCAGAATGTACCCCAGATTTGTCTACCTCTGCCCTCTCTCCTCTTCTGCCTGATCCCAACCCCCCTTCCCCTAGTGTCCTGAACATTCTCTCCTGCTTCATCGTCCTTCTCCTTCTGGCTGCCTAGTGACCTTTGAACAGGTCACTCAGCTCACCCCACACCCCTTCCCCTCTGCAATCCCCTTGAGTGGTCCCCTTGCCCTGGGGATAAAGTTCATGACCCTACCCCCCAAAACTACTAGGACTCATCAGTGAATTTGGTAAAGTTGCAGGATACAAAGTTAATATACCGAAACTTGTTGCATATCTATATACTAACAATGAACTATCAGAAAGAGAAATTAAGGAAACAATCCCACTTAAAATCCCATCAAAAAGAATAAAGTACCTAGGGATAAATCTAACTAAGGGGTAAAAGATCTGTACTCGGAAAACTATAAGACACTGATGAAAGAAATTGAAGATGACACAAGCTGATGGAAATATATTCTGTGCTCATGGATTTGAAGAATTAATACTGTGAAATGAACACACTACCCAAAGCAACCTACAGAGTCAATGCAACCCTATCAAAACGCCAATGGCATTTTTCAGTAATGTAAGTTGGTGCAGCTACTATGAAAAACAGTATAGAAATTCCTCAAAAAAAAACTACCATGTGATCCAGCAATTCCACTCCTGGGTATATATCCAAAGAAAAGGAAAACACTAATTCAAAAAGATACATGCACCCCAATGTTCACTGCAGCACTATTTACAATAGCCAAGATATGGAAGCAACTTAAGTGCCCATCAACAGATGAATGGATAAAGGAGATGTGAGATAATATAGATGCACACACACATACACACTACTCAGCCATAAAAAAGAGTGAAATTTTGCCATTTGCAATAACATGGATGTACCTAGAGGTATTTTGCTTAGTGAAATAAGTGAGACGGAGAAAGACAAATACCGTATGTTATCATTTATATGTGGAATCTAAAAAATAAAACAAAGGAATGAGTATAATAAAACAGAAGCAGACTCACGGATCTAGAGAACAAACTAGTTGTTACAAGAGCGGAGAGGGAAGGGGGAGGGGCAGGATAGGGTTAGGGGATTAAGAGGTACAAACTACTATATATAAAATAAATAAGCTACCAGGATATATTGTACAACACAGGGAATATAGCCAATATTTTTTTTTACGTTTTATTTTTTACACAGCTATATTGTACAACACAGGGAACATAGCCAATATTTTTTTTCCACGCTTTCTCTTAGCCAGTGTTTTATGGTAACGTTAAGTGGAGTATAATCTACTAAAAGTTTGAATCGCTATATTGTACAGAACATCACCCCTGGGACCTCCCAACCCCTCAGCTCATTCCTACCCGGTGCCCTTGCCACCTGGTAGGCCTGTCCCCAGCACTCCTGTGACCTCTCTTCCTGACTTGGGCATCAGCTTGGGTTAGTCTACACCCAACCAGGAGAAAGAAATCACACAGGGATTTAAGCAGTGGAAGCTTAACATAAAGAAAGACCAAACCTTGATGGAGGACTGAGTACAGATACAAGAACACTCCCAGGACCCTCGGTGGCTGGGGAAGGTGCCCAAGGCAGGACCCACTGGAGGGGCCTCCCCAGGCTGGGCTCAGGCCTCCTTGGAGGAGGTGCAGGTACAACTCCCTGGGCGGCACAGAAGCTGCCTGGTGTGCTCAGGCCAGAGGAACCCAGTCACTGGGCCATCAGGAAGCCCCCTCAGGGTCCCAGTATGGGGCAGAGTGTGGAGTGCCACCCCAGGAGGGGCCTGGAGCACGGGGGTCCTGGCTCAGCGGCTCTGGGAGGGGGGACCCCAGGACAGGGCTGGGAGGTGGCTGAGGACCTGGACCCCAGCTGGGGCCGAGCGGCACCAAGTGTCCTCAGGGTGGCCCCCAGCCCTTCCTCCTGCAGTGCCCTTTGTGGGGAGGCCATTGGAAAGAAGCAAAGCTTAAGGCTCCCTGTGTCCGTTATTGCCCATCAGGGAGCAAGGGCAAATGTGAGCTGAGCATCTGCACGTTGACAAAGCACCAAGGTCAAACGCCACCCGGGAGCAGGTGCCCTGCACACAGCCTCATGCACCCCCATCCCAGGCCCCTGCACAGGCATCCGTGTCCCACGCACTGACTGGGCGTGGCTGCGTGTCTTATTAAGAACCCTGAATAGGTCAGCACTTAGCTCAAATAAACGGCATTCTAGGATGGGAAGGGCAACCTGGCTGGATGAGAAGACGCTTTCTATCAGGATCCAGGTCTTCCTTCTGGACAGCATCACACTGCTTGTTATGACTGACTTTCCCTCCCCAAGCTTGGTCTTGCATGTGTGAGGAGGACACCATAAAGGCGACCCGACACCTGTGCACTTAATCGAGTAAAGAGGAAATTCCAAGTTCAAGCTGGTTCCCAGCCTTCCAGCCCAGCAAGGGCAGCCAGTGCTGAGTCTCTGGGGGGCTTTGGCGCCAATTCCATTATCTGTCCATCTATATTAACTGAGCTCCTGCTATGTGCAAAGAAATGCTACATTTTAGGGCCACAGACAAGAGGAGAAGAAATAGAGGTGTAATAATCAGAATAGGGCTTCCCTGGTGGCACAGTGGTTGAGAATCCGCCTGCCAATGCAGGGGACACAGGTTTGAGCCCTGGTCCAGGAAGATCCCACATGCTGCGGCGCAACTAAGCCCGTGCGCCACAACTACTGAGCCTGCGTTCTAGAGCCCGTGAGCCACAACTGCTGAGCCCGTGAGCCACAACTACTGAAGCCCGCGTGCCTAGAGCCCGTGCTCCGCAACAAGAGAAGCCACCGCAATGAGAAGCCCGCGCACCGCAACGAAGAGTAGCCCCCGCTCACCGCAACTAGAGAAAGCCCGCACGCAGCAACGAAGACCCAATGCAGCCAAAAATAAATAAATTTAAAAAATAATAATAATCAGAATAACACACACACAAATCTCAGCAGCTTAAAAGCACAAAGCTCTGTCCTCACTCGTGGTGCATGTGCCACCGGAGCCGTCAGGCAGGCAGCGCTCATTGCAGGCGGAGCAGCCACCCCCTTGGACGCTGCCGGCTCCTGTGCCAGGCGTAAAGGACCCCTGAGAGCCTCACACTGGCCATTAGGTGCTTTGATGTGGATACGGCACGTGTCATTGACCAGAACCAGGAACTGGCCCCGCCCAGCCACGAGGGACCGGGAGGATGTGTAGTGCTTCCTTGTGCCCAGAAGGGTGAGACCCAGACGTATCTGGTGATGCTGTTGACATCACCTGGGGAAGGCTGGCTCTATCACCATGGTTTCTCCCCTGAGCTTCCTGAAGCGCATGCCTGGCTCCGACCTGGGGATGAAGGTTGGGAGTATCTTCCTTCACCTATAGTTTTGTTTGAGGGTCCTTTCCATGGAGAATGGGATCCGGTACTGCTGCTTTCCTGTATCCACAGTCCTGTAGGGACCAGATTGAAATCCTTATTGATGATCCATGCATAATGCACCACTCACCTGTGATGGAGACTTTGGCAATACCCCCCCCCCACCCCACCCACTCCCCTGTGGTATAAGATTTCCTGGGATGACTACGAGTGACCTTTTCATCCTGGGGGAGGCGGGTGGTATGAGATGAATAGGATGACCACATGGAAAGGTCTCCCAACGACCGCGGGCTTTTCTTGAGTCAGGCAGATGATGTGCAATAAAGGAGTTGAATTTGTAAACCTGAAAATTCCCTTTTAGAAGTCTCACTTTTTCTTGGTTTTCTGTTTTCTGTTTCTCTTAAACACTGGGAGAAATGTGTCCCTGAAAGGGGGGTAGACTTATGATTGAACATCATGGGGCCACACTTTCTGTCCTAATTCTCTCCACCATGCTGGTGGAGGGTTTTGGTCCACAGGTTTGGTGTGGGGTCTCCTCTTGGGGGTGGGAGGGGGGAGGTACAGGAACTCATTATCTTTATAAGACGTACGTTTCCTCTTGGCTGAACAGTGGCCTTGGCCAGTCTTATATGGGATGAGGTGTGTGAAAAGCACCAGCCATTCCCGTGAGCTCTCTTTAGGGTCAATTACTGTGTTTTACTGGTAACATCCATTTACTTTACAGAAATGCTGTCAGTGATTCGTGCTTCTCACTTACCTTGCTCACTATGGTGGGAAGAACCATGGTCCAGACACATGTGGGTTCCATCTGCAAACCTCACTGTCAAACCATCTGACATCTGGTGAGACTCAGGGGCCTCCTTTAATCAATGACATCATAACGCTTAGCTCTGGGGTTGTGGGCAGCGTTGGAGAGGATGGCAGCTGATCCGCGTTGGGTGGATTTCCATTCGTCTTCCCCGTGGCTCTGGCCTGAGAGTCGTGGAGGTTATGGGAGCCCAAAGGTGATGCAGGGTCTCTCTCTGTCCATTTCCCCAGGAGAAAAGACCACCTTTACCTGCCCAGGGTCAGGAACCCGGCTGGGACCCTTGAGCAGCAGCTGGTTTTATTCCTACATCCTTTTCATCTGCCCAGGATGTGGGTGTACGGTTTTTATTTTTATTTTATTTTATTTTATTCTTAAAGATTTTTTTTTATGTGGACCATTGTTTTTTAAAGTCTTTATTGAATTTGTTACAAAATTGTTTCTGTTTTATGTTTTGGTTTTTTTGGCCCCGAGGCATGTGGGATCTTAGCTCCCTGACCAGGGATCAAACCCAAACCACCAGCATTGGAAGGCGACGTCGTAACCACTGGACAGCCAGGGAAGTCCCAGGTGTATGGTTTTTAAAACATTTTGGGGCACTAAGCAGGAGTACCATACAGGACATTGTAAATATGCAAAGTTCAAAGAACTGAGAGAAACCCACTTACTGTCATGTTTCACAGTGAAATATCAATGCTTTCCCACTGAAGTCAGGAAACACGTGAAAGGTGCCTGATATCATTGATATGGACAACTTTTCATGGAGGATCTGGGTCATGTACAGGACATGAAAAAAGTGGTACAAATACTGCAAAGGAAGAGATGCAGTCATTCATATTTGCAGAATATATAACTGTCTAAGTAGAAACCCAAAAACCAACATCACAGATCAAAAGGACAAATTCAAATCAAAAGAAAAATTTTTAATAAAAAATCAAAATTGTCCTAATTGTCAGCAGTAAATGCTTAGAAGATTCAATAGAAAAGTAATTTTCCACTTACAATGGCAGCAAGACTTTAACGTACGTGAGTGAGCCTAATGAACGTGTGAGATCCTTACAAAGATGACAGTACGACATCCTTGCAAGACATTGCAACGGCCCTGACAGAGGGAGCAGAGATTTGCTACCTTCCTAGACAGGAAGCCTCAACAGTGAGCGGCTGACTTTCTCCCATGTTACTCCACACGTTCAGTGAGACAACAGTCAAAAGTTCAACATAGATTTGTAGAGATATTGACAAATGGAATCTAAAATTCATCTTGACGAGAAAGGGCAAGACCAGAAAAGATAAGAAAGGAAGAAGAAAAGGAGGAGGAGGGGGAGTGGTGATTCCCTCCCCATGTTGGGCACATAACAGATGTGTATAAAACAGGGGGAAGGCAGCTGACGTGAGCAAATAGATCAATCGAACGTAATGAAAAGTCCAGAAACAGAGACTTTAGAGTATGCGAAATTAATACACTGGAAAGGACGCATTTCGCATCCACAGGGATTGATGGCACTAAATGGTGTGGAGACACTTGTCTACTGTTGGGGAAGAAAAATAAAATTAATCTTCAACCTCACATCATTTCCCAAAGTAATTTCAGGTGGATTTCAGACATCAATGTAAAACAAAACTGTAAAAACATTGGACAAAAATATAAGAAAATGTAACCTGGAGAGACAAAAGACCTCAAACAAGACACAGAAAATGCAAAAGGCTAAAATAAAGAACACATAAGCTTGACTACCTCAAAATTTAAAATTCCTATGCGACTCACGATACGGTTAAGAATTACCCACAGACTTGGAGAAAACATTCACACCATACATAGCAAGGGATTCACAGATAGAATATGTCATCACCTCCATATAGTAATATGAAAAAGATAAACAACGGTGGAAATTCAGGCAAAGGATATAAACACACGACTCATGGGGGAGAAATTACAAATGCCAACAAACGTGGAAAATGCTCAATTCGGTAGGAATGAGGGGAAAACTTGTTAAAACGAGACATCCTTTCTCACCTATTAGATTGGCAAACATGAGCACGACTGATAATAGCGGGTATCAGCAGAGATGTGTGGAAACAGGATTCCTACGTGCTGTTGGTGAGAATGTACTTTGAAGGGCCGTCTGCGGAGAGGGATCTGGGCGCATCTATTGGCACAAAGACCGCACAGGCCCTGGCTTCTCCGCTTCCCAGATCTACCTGGAGAAACGCCCACCCGTGTGCAAAGGAGGCGAGAAAGAGAACATGCACCACGACGTTCCCTGAAGGAGTGAGAGCTCGGAGGAAAAAATTAAACGTGCTGCAGTGGAGACTTGGTTCAATGCAGAGGAATCTGGTGCTTCAGTTCTTGGACTTCGGAAGCCTTGGGGAGGGGGTTCCGCGCTGACCCCTTTGCCGTAAAACGGTGCGTAGAAGAGTGTGGTCGGGAGGAGGGGAGTGCAGCTGCCCCCCCCCACACTGTGATGCAGTGAGGCTGGGTCAAGGGGTCTGTAAGTCCTACAAGGCGGTCACCGCAGGGCGGATGGTGACCCTCAGGGAAGCAGTGCCCATCCTTCCCTGGCTCGGCCAGAGCAGCCCAGTGGGCAGCACCCTGACTGGTCAGTGTTTGCGCCACGCTGATTCCTGTGGAGTTAGATCTGTGGGACTCTCTCATCTTTCACGGGCATTAGCTGACACTGGACCTCAGGTGTGAGCGGAGGGACACGGGCTGGAGGCCTTGGAGACGCGGCTCTGGGTCCCTGATGGGCGTGTGTCCTGCCCACTGGGCGCTGCAGCCCGGTCCACCATGGCCCCTTCCCTCCCACACCTTCTGCACATTGAAGACAAGCCTCCCCGCCCAGGAGGCCGCAGGGGTCCCCTCCCCTTCTTTGGAGTCTCAGGGTCTCCTTATGCCGGTCCTGGGCCTCACACACCTTCCCCTCTGAAGTTTGAGACAGCGAGAGACTGGTGAGTATTTTTAGGTTTCCCTCTGTGCATGCAGGTGAAATTTTAATGAGCAGGATTGGCGATGCACTGAGAATGTCTGATGTCGACAGGAGAAATCAGCCCTCTGCTAAGCCGGCTCTGTGCTTCCATTACATGCATCGGATCATGCTGGGAAAGCAAACACAGGCGCCAGGCATCCCAGGGATGCGTTCTGGAGGGGAATAAATGCAGATTCCCAGGCTCTTCCTCCGTATCCGCCCCTTCAGTGGATCAGAGCCCCGAGCATTCTCAGGGCGCACAGCTGCCCAGGGCAAACACTGCATGTCCCAGCCACCTTTGCAGAATCAGGGATCATCTGACCAATGGATTTGAGTTCTGCCCAATGCATTGTGAGCAGAGGTGATGATGGGAGCAACTTGCGGGCTGTGCCCTGAGAGGACGGAGGAGGTGAGGATGGGAGCAACTTGCAGGCCGCGCCCTGAGAGGACGGAGGAGGTGACGATGGGAGCAACTTGCGGGTCGTGCCCTGAGAGGATGGAGGGGAGCCCTCCCCTCCCATTTTTCCCATCCACTGGCTGAATGAGGCCCAGTCTGCTTGGGTCAACTTCTTATCTGGGCCCAGGAGGACCCAAGGGAAAAGGGGATCTTGTGAGCTCTGGAGAAATTTAATCTCTTTATCATGTGGTGATCACTTAGCTTCCTGTGGCTGGGCTTCCTCAGCTGTGAAATAGGGATGATGATGGTGAAGATGGTGCCTTATTTCCAGGGAGAGGAGGAAAGGTGATGAGGTAATGGCAGGGCTTGGAGCAGGCCCTGTGCCTACTGTTACTAATATCGTTATTATTAATATCTCATGTTCTTGGTGAAGTGGACTTTTCCCCTCCTGTCCTGGGCCCCTGGTTATAAGGCAGGAAACAAGCTCCCCTTTAGAAAACCTCCCTTCCCAGCTTGTCCTCAGCAGGAGTCCTCTACAGAAGGCACGAATGTCCCCCAGGCAAGCAGGGGACACAGGCCGGTCCCCCAACCCTGTACCAAGGGCCCCACGGTGCCTGGTATCCTGGAAGGCTCATTAACACAGCAGACCCTGTTTCCTGCAGTAGCACCAAGATCAGTGGCTCCCGCTGTGCTTGGCTGAGGGGAGTCAGGAATGGACACCAGCGGGCAGGCGCTGGGTCGCTTTGTGAATGAGGCTGATGTGCCCACCTCCTGGGGAGTTTCCAGGGAGGCATTGGCGCTGCCCCTGCAAAGAGGTGGGGCTGGCGTCCCCGGGCTGGTGTCCGCATCCAAAGCACACTAGCCTGGATTGGGAGGGCAGAAACGTCACAGACCTGCTGCATTCAAGGCCTGGCTGATTAGTGGGACGGGACATCTTGCGTCGTGTTTAATTGGACTCCCGCATCCTTTTCTGTGAATGTCTACTCCTAATGTCTGGCTTTTCTGTCAGGATGTCTCTGCTTGTTATTGATTTGCGGAAGCCCCTTTGATGTTTCGTGCACCAAACCTTTGTCTATTAAGCACAGCAAACGTGGTTCCCCTGTCTGCCCTTTGTCTTTTCCCTCGAGTGTGGCGGTCGGTGGTCTCACTCAGAGTTCTACAGTTAATCACAAAGCTCTCTGAAATGAGTTTTCTCACCTAAACCTCCACTCTGCTCTCTCCAGCAATCAGAGGACTTTTCTCAACTAAATTGAATT